>NC_089853.1:38238144-38538144 GCF_036373705.1 Amia ocellicauda
GGAGAGTCTCCAGCTCCCCTTCCATCAGACACATGTCCTGGGAGAAACAGATCATTCAGAGAATAGGCATTAAAGAAAACTCATGGACGTCACCTGCATCTGGATCTGTGAAGGTTGCTGCCAGCCTGCCCAGGGAGGGGCGTCCATTTGCCCCAGCTGACTTCCACCCTGGGGGGTCTGCAGCCCAGATCCAGCCTCTCTTATTGACTCTTATTTGCTGAATTAGTGAGAATGCCCAAAATCCTGAAAATCCTAGTCGGACCCAGACAGGAAACCACTGACCTTCCAGAAGCCTAAAATACCTGAAGTATGGTAGCCCTGCAGGACCAGTTCCCTGGAGTTTTAGCCTCGGTTGCCTCTCTTTTTTCCTCTTAGGCATTCTTTGAGTTTAAGGTTGTTGAGCACAAAAACTTCAACACGTTGAAGTCAATTACACACAACACAGAATAACTCACTAATACAGGAGAAACCCTGCTGAACGTAGGTGATACTGAAAGTATTCAATACTTCAGCTGCCATGATATAGCCGGCCGGGGGCTGGGCCTGCAGAGGCGAGCAGCCGTACCTCCACACTCTGGCGCTGGCAGCGGCTCAGTTGCTGCAGGCTCTCCCGGGCAGCCCTGGAGTTGGGCGACAGGGCAAAGGCTCTCTTCATGTTGCCAGCACCCGTCCACAGCCGCCACTGGATGCAGTACGCCTCGCACAGCTCCTCTACCTGCAACACACAGGACCTTTGATCCATCAGCAGGCAAACTGTAGCCCTAATCCTAAATATGACTCCAATGCCTCCTGTACCCAGGACCCTCACCTGGACCCTCAAACGCAGCAGATGTTTCACAGAGTGCAGGAGCCTCTGGGCAATCTGCTGCAGGCTGGTCAGTGTCTAAGTACAGTTGGACACTTAGTGAAGAGGCTTAGTTTTCTCACCAGTGTTTAAAACCCACAGCAGTGTTTGCACATGTGACTCAGCCCTGGCCAGCAGACTACTGCCTCAGTGAAGTAGTGACATGTAAAGCATCAGGAGAAACACTCTTGACAGGTACCTTACTGATGTGGAACTCAAGTCTCCGGAGGTACCTCTCCAGGGCGCGGATCTCCTGTGGTCAACAAGCACAAGTGTGTCTTACATACTCGGCCAGAACAACGCCTCACAACAACAGAGGAGCATAACCTTCAGTGTCAGGGACTTGCTACAGGATTGTAACTCAACTAGAAGGAAGTGGGAGAAAGATCCATGCTCCCTGTTGCCTCAGTGAGTGTGACGGGAGACAGGTCTTTCCCAGAAGCTGAGCACCAAAGACAGCAGCAAAGCATTCATTTATCTATCTATCTATCAGAATGTTATGTTAATGTCATCCCATGGAGAACAGGTACTCATTTACTTTTAATTAAGGACTCTTCATGGTTGGATTCCCATCTCTCAATGAATCAGGAGAGATTTTGGCCATAAATATCAGATTACTGCAGCACTGTTAAAGATGATGACAGTTAGCATTATTATGGAATAAATTGAATTACCGTATTGAAATAGTATTTAACTTGATCTAACTGAACTGGCGCATATATATGTATAACAATAATTATTTCATAAATCCAGCATCACTGGTGCACTATATTGTGTATTTTGCTGTATTGTGCATTGCACAGGAATGTGTGCTTAACCTCTAAGGAGAACAATGCTGGAACAAGCAGAACTCTATCCCTCATACTTTTCCAAGAAAGAAGGCATGATAAACAAACCAAATAGCAAACCAACGAATGACAAGGCATCAGAATCATACCTTTTCTAGGTCATAGTGGAAGGCCTGCAATCAGAGAAATAGCAATTAGACATAGGAAAACAAACACATCAGTCAAAGCAACCAAGGAACACACTGTCACTCTAATCTGCGGCTGACCGTGGGGCGCGTTCTGCCCCCTTATATCCACAAGGCTTTCATTTCTGCAGGTCAGTGCATGGGATGTTGTGTAGTATGTGTGAATGTGAGAGGATGAGTGTGTGAATGTGAGAGGGTGCGAGTGTGAGTGTATGGGCTCCCCCCTGTGTTACAGGGCTGTTGTGTTGGAGTTACCAGTCTGGAGTTCCTCTTGCTGTCCTTCTGCTGTGCCGTCAAGAAGTCCATCTCTGCCTGGTGTCCGAGCAGATACTCCCTGCAGTAACACAGTGGTGTGTTAGACACACAGACACCAATCATACAAAGAGAGATGGAGGGGCAGATTTCACCAGGTGTGTAGTCTGTCAAAATGTCCTTACAAGCAGAGGAATACAACAGGCACACACACAAACAAATGATGGAGCTGCGGGGGGTGGGAGGCAGTTATACGATGTGAATACAAAGCTCCGATGGGGGAGTTGGTTCAATTTTTTTTTTTGTCTTCTATGACTTCCAGATTCATCATAGAATTGTACCAAAAAAAAAAAAAAGTTACATGAATCTAGGGAATTACTTGAGGAAAAGATTAAATGTTTTTTAAAAATGGCCAAATTCTTAGGGTACTCCTTCAAGGATATTGCTTCATGTTTCTCCAGTAGGCAGTAAAAGTCCTGCAGCTTTTAGACCAATAGGTAAATACACAGAGCACTTCTACATGTTTGGAATTGTGTCATGTGAATTACAGAACCCCGAGTCTGCCTTTGTGTACAATCTCTTCTCATCTGTTGCTCTGGATGAGAATTTTACTGTATATTTGCATAGCTGCTTGAATTTATACAGCCGTGTTAGCTTACAACACAAAGAACTCCCTGGGAGCCCTTTCATGTGAGACTTTGGTGTCGTGTTATCGCAACGACGGGAGGGTCAGCGTGGTGCGGTGCGTGTACAAACTGTTAAACAGGCTTTGATATCTGTTTAAACACACAGGTCTGCGCCTGGCTCGTCACAGCCGTCTCAGATTCCCCAAAATAATAACTTTCCCGCGGGTCAGCTGATGACAGGATGCTGACACCGTAGAACAAAAACAAGCCCAGGATGGAGGCCTCTCTCTTGCGGATTGCGGAGGTCATCTGTGTGTGGTGTGAGTTGCAGGCTGAGTGTAGCATGTTATGTGTTGCATGTTGCGTGTTGTGTGTTGTGCGGTGCGGCAGCAGTAACAAGGCTCTGTGAGAGTGAGATGGCTGAAGACTCACGTCAGCCCCCTCCTCAGCACCTGGAACACCTGCTCCACCTGCTCCGGCTGAGCCCCCTCCAAGTTCAGCGCCCCCCGGCTGGAAGAGGACTGTATTCTGGGGGATTTCCCAGGTGAGCCTCTGGACCTCATCGAGCTGCGAACAGAGGAGATCCTGCACAAAGAGAGAGCGAGAGAGAGAGAGAGAGAGATTCATAACTGTGTGAGAGTGAGAAAGAGAGTCAGAGCCAGACAGAAGACTCAAAAACACACAAACACCTGAGAGGCACACCCACACACACCCACACACACCCACACACACACACACACATAAGCAGTAGCACCCGAGAGACGTTAAGGTGTTTTTCTGCAGTTCGGGGTGCGTTCCCTCCATGCTGAGCTACTGCCCCATCAGGGACCAGGGATTCAGAGAGCAGTGATTTCCACAGGGCAGCTCCACGTCACACAGCCTGGGCAGCACTTTAGTCTCTAGATCACCCCCCCCCTCCCCCCATCGCCATTTCAGACTTAGCAGTTCCTGAGTGTCACCGCGTAGGCACAGACACCACATGATTATCTTGTTTGTAGCCGATATGATTCAGCCCTCGCCAGGCCTATAATCTAAATGAAATGATCTTAGTGTTGCCTTAAATACTCTCCACAATGGCTGCGCTGTAGAGCTTCTCTTGCCATTAATAACCCGTTAGACGGCTGATGATGGCAGACTGCATCCACTCTGCCTCTGTGTAAGCATTACAGCCTGTCATCTGGACTTCTGCTCTGTTTGTGGGCTTTAGTCGTCTCCGGAGCCCGACTGCCAGGGTCCGGCCCGACGGACTATAATTAAGTCTGTCCTCCTTAGCGTTTAAGGTGGAAGTCGGAAAGTGCGAGCTCACCACTGTGTGAGGACAGAGGACGAAGAGCGCCGGCTCCAGCATCAACCTGTTCCTCTCCACGACCCATAATGCATGCTGGGGCAGCAGGGGGTGATTACTGGGTTATAGATCACTATTGTCTGCTGACCATCTTCAGAGATCAAAGGCACAGGACTGTTTATTCAGGGCCCATCTATTCTTAGGCTGGAGCAGAGACTTTGCTGCAGTGTGGGGGGGTTTCTCACTGGCTCATTCCCTCCCTGTGACTTGACCTTGCCTCTCCCGGCTGCTGTTGTTTGTGTGTGTATGTGTGTGAATGACTAGTGGGACAGGGTTCCAGGGCAGGAGCTGGTGTTGGGGATGTATCCTTACCGTGCCCGACGGCTCTGAGGGACGGAGAACCCCGCAAAAGAGCGACTCCGTGTGACCGTGCCACCCTCTGCTGGGCATTCAAAGCGTAGCTTCACCGACATCACGCCAACGCTGGAACAACAATGACAACGACGATCAGAGCAGTGGCCAGGCCCTGTGGGAAATGCCAAGAGGTCAGGGGGGAGCAGGCAGCGAGGGTAGGTACCAGAGTGGGCAGGACAGCAGCAGGAGAAAAATAACCTTTAGACCTGTGGTTAGGGGGAAAAAGTCAAGATGAGACACACAAAATCCATGAGGGAATACGACAACCGTTCATTGCCGCTCCGCTGAAATCACATTGGATAAACTGATTGCCTTTGCATCGACCCATCTCTGTGAAACTACTTTTTCCACACTTACATATATTAAAAACACAGTATGGTCATGACCAGTGTTGCCAGATCCTTAAAAACAAAAAACAGCAGTAGACATTAGGAAAAACCTCTAGATTTGGCCCTAAACCCTGCAGCTTTCTATTTTTACAATATTGACATGAAATTATGGGAAATTACTGGTGATGAGCATTCATATGCAATAATATGCAAACGAGCAGAATACTGTGCTTGGCTCTAAAAACACAAGCAATGTGTAAAGTAAATATGAAATGTTTTAAATGTCCATAAGAAGGGGTTTCAAACTGAAAACAGCTCTTACTCTTGTTGTATACACAGTTTGGCAAATACATAAAAACATTAATTAGGAAAAAAACTAAAACTTAGTCATGAATGTGAGAATCTCTCATAAGACTTTTCTGATGAGTCGTCAGTGGTGACGGATGCTTTTTAATCATTTCATGGTCAAGTAGGTATTTTTTAAACTTTGCAAACCTTACAAAATGCCTGGAATGGCTCTCCTGGGATAGCTTGTAACCAGCCTGAAATGTAATAAAAAAATAAAAACTATAATAATTAACTGCATGTACATAATATAGTGTGTATAATTATTTATTTGGTAATGCAATCATTACAAAAAAAATAAAAATAAAACAAATACACAAATTATGTTGTTCAGAAAAAACCTAATATAAAAGTATTTCAAATGACTTATTATTAAAATATTATAGTTTTATCATTTGGACTTATAACTGAAACAAAATCCAGTTATAGAGCTACAATTAAATACATAAAATGTAATACTTTCACAATTGTATTATACAGGTCATTAATACGCACAAATAAATATATTTTAACCTTAGTTTAAAAAAGAAAAACCTGACAGTATTTAGAAAATGTAACATATTCTATCAACCAGTTTAAGACCAGCATGGGTGTCAGTAAAAGAAACAGAAAAGCTGGTAAGAAAAGGTCAAACACCACCGACGTGGATACGAAGCGTGTGCGGGAGCTGATGCACTTTCCCCAGATACCGCTACCAACCGAGAAACAGCCTGTGTGCCTCGCACGACTTCACCATGGCGGGCATTTTAATTGTGTTTTATAGATGTGCATCACCATTTACTCCCTTAAGTTTTCATCGCTGGGCTAATGCATGACGGCGCGTCCCGCACCAGAGGCCTGCGGAGGAGAGAGAGGCGCAACTGCGGGCGCCGAGGTGTCCGGCAGCGGATGCCCGCTAGGGACGGGCCCGGGCGGCGCATATTACCTGAGCCGGGACCGAACCGGCGAACCACAGCTCATAACATCCGCAGTTCAGTTACCTTAAAAAACCTTTGTCAGCTTGTGATCTCTAGAAATACCTGTTTAAGAGTTAAACACTTCTGATCTCCACACTCACGACTTACTAGAGCGGAAATGGGTTCTCGGTTCCTGGGTTATTCGGAACCAGAATAAGTAGATTGTCTCTCCAGGAATGTCTGCTGCAATATTTCGATAATGGCGTCAAAAACAACAACAAAAACACACATTAAAATCGAGCGCTTCCGTAGTTCGACGTCAGCGGAGAGACGACGACGCTGGCTGACGTCAGAAAGTCTCTCGTTCTGTATATTTATGTTTTTTTTAAATACCTGATACAATCGTATGAAATGGAAAGAGCGCTGTACTGTATCTTCTTTAACTACGGTGATTGATCTCATTAGGACTGCTGCAGTACATTTTTTCAACTACACCTCTGGTCTCAAGCATAAAGCCCAGAATACAATTGCTTTGTTCCAGCATCAGGCTCATTAATTCGAGTTCGTAGATGGATTAAGAATAGGTTTATGCACAGAGATATTGTGGTATTAACACTGTTAATGGCCAAATAAAAGTGTACAGTGAAATGTATTCATCATCGTTCAGCATTAGGGCTTTCAGAAATATAAATAGTATTATAAATATGAACGTGTGAGACGCAAGCTGTGACCCAAATGTAAAAGTTTGGGAATCGCTGCTTTAGACCCTACGTTGCTGGATCTGCAGGACAAATGGTTTTGCAGAGTTTAGAGCTGATCCTGGACCACCCAGCCCTAGAGGAGCCTGCTGATTCACAGGCAGGCGAGAGGACCTCAGCATGATGCTCAAGGACACATCCAACAACACAACAGCCTAAAGTGTGTTTATAGCTGACCCCACGCTGTGCTGTGTATATGTTATGTACATCAGCAACCCGGGTCATTAAAATGACAGATATGCAGTTCTGTTTTTTAAATAGATTTTCTCCTTCAGAATTGTATATTTCATACGCAACTGTGGAACAACCCCAAGGAGTCTGAGTCTCTCTCTTTCTGTCCTCACTCTCTCCTCCCTCACCTCTACCTCACTTTCTATCTCCCACTCTGTCCCTCAATGTATCCCTTTGCTTCTTTCTTCTCAGAGACTCTCCTGCCCCCCCTCTCTCAGGATGAGGAGCTGGTGTGTGAGGAGCCTGTCCAGCCAGCCAGGGGAGATATCTGATGAGGATCCCAGAAGCAGCTGCTCTAGCTGGGCTGTAACTCATGTCAGAGGCCCCTGTGGAGGAGGGCCTGGTGGAGCACACGGCCAGTATACGCATCCCGGTGATGAGAGGTAATTAGAAAACATGATCTGCTCTGCCTCGTGAGGGCCTGCTGTTCTCTGAGTTGAATGCTGTTTTTAGTGGTAGGTGCAGGAAAGTGGGTCATTTTCTCCTACAAACATTTCACAGAGTCTTTGCTG
Organism: Amia ocellicauda; assembly: GCF_036373705.1. Classification (NCBI taxonomy): domain Eukaryota; kingdom Metazoa; phylum Chordata; class Actinopteri; order Amiiformes; family Amiidae; genus Amia; species Amia ocellicauda. The sequence continues at coordinate 38,245,610 of NC_089853.1, forward strand.
CATGTTTTTTTAGTTTGTTTGTTTTTCATTATTATTAATGTCTTTTATTTTATCGTCTGTTCCTGAGACACAGTAGTCCCAGCTCAGAGCTGTTGGCGTCTCTGAACCCTGGCACATGCACACTCACACGCTTGTAAACTAAATAGAGAGGCTGATGATGTCACACTTTACCAACCTTACAAAATTCCAATCACCGTGTGCATTGTGCCACTGTTTAGGAGACATTTACACCCTCTGTTTTGTCATGATTATCACAGCTTTAAGTTGGTTCTAGCTTAGCATTGTTAGAGTTTTGTGTGACACAGACACTCACACACATATACAGTATATACATATATACACCGATCAGCCATAACATTATGACCACCTGCCTAATATTATGTACGTCCCCCTTTTGCCACCAAAACAGCCCTGACCTGTCGAGGCATGGACTCCACTAGACCTCTGAAGGTGTGCTGTGGTATCTGGCACCAAGACGTTAGCAGCTGATCCTTTTAGTCCTGTAAGTTGCGAGGTGGGGCCTCCATGGATCGGACTTGTTTGTCCAGCACATCCCACAGATGCTCGATTGGATTGAGATCTGGGGAATTTGGAGGCCAAGTCAACACCTTGAACTCGTGATTCATTAGACCAGGCCACCTTCTTCCATTGCTCCGTGGTCCAGTTCTGATGCTCACGTGCCCATTGTAGGTGCTTTCGGCAGTGGACAGGGGTCAGCATGGGCACCCTGACTGGTCTGCGGCTACGCAGCCCCATACGCAACAAACTGCGATGCACTGTGTGTTCCGACACCTTTCTATCAGAACAGCATTCACGTTTTCAGCTATTTGAGCTACAGTAGCTCGTCTGTTGGATCGGACCACACGGGCCAGCCTTCGCTCCCCACGTGCATCAATGAGCCTTGGCCGCCCATGACCCTGTCGCCGGTTCACCGCTTTTCCTTCCTTGGACCACTTTTGATAGGCACTGACCACTGCAGACCGAGAACACCCCACAAGAGCTGCAGTTTTGGAGATGCTCTGACCCAGTCGTCTAGCCCTCACAATTTGGCCCTTGTCAAAGTCACTCAGATCCTTACGCTGCCCATTTTTCCTGCTTCTAACACATCAACTTTGAGGACAAAATGTTCACTTGCTGCCTAATATATCCCACCCACTGACAGGTGCCATGATAACAAGATTATCAGTGTTATTCACTTCACCTGTCAGTGGTCATAATGTTATGGCTGATCGGTGTATGTAAATAATGTATTGTGCTTATTTATTTATGTATTTATGTACTTTTTGCCCCACTAAACAAAATTATTACTACGGCCTATGCTAATAGATTTAGTGCTTCCTGTCCCCAGGGCCCAGGGAGTGGAATATGTCACCAGAGGGCCATGGGTGAGAGGCTGGCATAAGCTTGCCATGGTGTCCAGAAAGAGTGAGCGCTGTAAGTATTTACTTGCACAACTTAACAACCTCAGGCAAGGAAAAGCATTACCAGAGGCCTTCAGACCTTATGGGTTGTCATTCCTTCACAATTCACTCACAACATTAAACAACATACAAGGAATCGCGCTCCACTGCAGGGGGCCCTGGCCCGGCCAGCCTCTAATGTAGCGCAGTTGGTTTTTCACAGTCGCATGGCTGAGATTCCTCTGGCAAAAACAGCGTTTATGATGTTGCAGGGCCAATTTGTCATAATCATAGGAAGGTCTTGGTTTTGTTAACCTTTTCTCTCTCTCGCTCTCTCTCTCTCTCTCTCTCTCTCTCTCTCTCTCTCTCTCTCTCTCTCTCCCTTTTTCTGTCTTTCTTCCTCTTGCTTTCTTTTCTCTACCATGGAACTTGTCCCTTGCTTTTTTTTCCCCCCAGACTTAATAGTTTATTAAAGATACAGTAAAATGGTGTAAGCGATTGTTTCAGTGAGTGTGCGGAGCTAATGAGATGCAGATATGGTGGACGGGGTTGGGGGGGAAACACACAGATTGTTTAAACTGGAAAGCACATCAGCTGAAATCTGTAAACAACAGTTGCAGAGAAATCCTCCCCTACACTGAGCAAATAAACAAACTTGATTTTAATTGGAATAAGATGACAAAGGGAACAAATCCACATGTTTTGCATTGCAGGCCGGTGCCTGTGAACAGTGCGCATTGTTTTAATAAACAGGGTGTTCTGTACTGAGAATGTATCGCTCACAACCTTTGAACCCGATGTATGCATTTTTAGTGAGATACCATACATGCACAGAGTACATTTATGTACACGATGAGTGAGGCAGCACTAATAACAGTACATATGATTACTTTGCAGCTCCTAATTCTGCACTCTGTTAGATCTGTCTTCTTACGGAGCCCAATGACTGGTGGGACTGCCGAGTCTCGTTTTGACTGCACAATCACGAACACCACTGCCAACACAAATATTAGCTTGGGGACTGTGTTCCTTTAGTAAAACTGCTTACAGACAATTGAGTTTGGCTCTGAGAAAAGAAGCAAGAGGATAGAGAGAGAGAGGGAAAGAGAGGAATAGAAATCGGAAACAATTCGAGAGGGTTCCCAGTTTGGCAACAGAAAATCATTCTTATCCTGATTTCCTCTTAATTCGGATAAGCGTAGCTCCTAATAGGCAGCAAAAGCCATCACAGTTCCTCAGAAGCCAAAATAAGTTATAGTTTTCCCGCCCGTCTAAAATAATTCAGACCACTGGCTCCTGACCGCGCCTCATCGAGAGAATGGTGGGCAGCTGGCTGCAGTGGGAGCCGTGCCTCACACGCTCACTGTCTCACAGATGTGACACTCAGACACAGCTGGGTGTACAGATGCAGAGTCCAGCCATATTAAAGTGAGCAGGCTTGACATGGAGATAATACAGCACTCTGTGTGGTGTGGAAGACAACACCAAGGAAAAACGAAAAGCATCCCCACATAAACAACCACAATGACAGACGGTGACGGCATATGAACAGGGTGGTATTTGGTAGCTCTGCGCCTTGTGTGTCTCGCTAGGCCTGCACAGAGGAGGAGGGTGATCACAACAGGGCTGCTCTTACACAGAGGGGAAGAGACAAAGTGGACATCTACTGTGGGGCATTTGGGGAGCTCAAGGTCAAAATGACAGGGGTCTGCAGGGGAGAACTCAGCCACTGGTCTGTGACCCATCCAGGCTTCGCAGTGACACCAGTGATTGGATCACAACAGGAGCGGTTGCGGAGGACTGACTAGTTTAATCACACACAGCAGACCTGGGGCATGCTGCTCCAGAGTGCGCTCTCTCTCTCTCTCTCTGTTTCTGCTGCTCCAGATCTATCTGTGTATGTGTGTGTGTGTGTGTGTGTGTATCTGCTGATCCAGATCTATCTGTGTGTGTGTGTGTGTGTGTGTGTCTGCATTGCTCAGTTCCTCCCTTCATCCCTTTGAACAATTGCGCCACACGTTTTAATTTGGAACAGATTCTCAAAATAGCTGACATTTTTTCCTTGTCATGCAGGAAGCATTAGACATGTCCCACAGGGGCCGAGGCATGATAAGGCTACCCCACAGTGCGCGTATGACACGGCAATTCCCAGAGAGTCAGAGCAGGCACTGAGTGGGGCCGGCGGCTGGGTGGGGTGGTGGGGGGAGGCTCTCCCACAGTGCAGCTCCAGGACAGACCCTTCGCAGAGACACTGAGGAATGCACTCTGGCCAGAGATGAGAGCATGCGTGTACGGGTGTGAGGATCTGTGTTTGTGTTTGTCAGAGTATCTGGGAGTGCTTTGCGTGTGTCAATGACCTCCAGTCCCAACAGACCCCTGCCAGCGCACCGCTCCTCGCGTCCCAGGCCTCTCACACAGCAGGAATGACCATGGCACTGGGAAGACATTATTTTTATGCTCTGTGTACTCCACACAACACACACAGCCTTTTTTTTTGCTCCATGTTTCTTAGTTTGCATAATGGTCTCAATATTATTTTTCATTTGCCGGAACAAGTGTTGCTGGAATAAAGAGGACAAGAAACTGCGGCACAATCTCCCCTGGTTCCTGTGCTCGTTTGCCTGTCCTGACAAAGCACTGCCACAACACTGCAGAGCACAGCGCCAACTGGCAGCACAGCTCTTGTGTACATCAGCCTAATGAGTCCAGTCACAAGGTTTACTAAAATATGATACCCCTTGCCTGAGTGGATCTTATTGCTAGGAATGTGGCCATAATAAGTATGAATTGAAATGCAGATGCGCTTATTTTTGCTCACCTCTGGGCCTCAAAGACAGATTTTTCAGATGACCATTGTCACAGTGTGTCAGATAATGCCTTGCAGTGTTCTTGTGCAAGCTTTAATTGTGTAACTTTTCCAAATGGTAATTACCTAAATAAAATATATATATATATTGTCAATGTATTGATTTGTTTATCAATTTTGCTCTGTAGATGTGCTGTCTCCTTGTTTGAATTGGGAACTCCACAGGCAGATTGCTAGCGAATGTGTGCCCACTGTGCGATAGTGACTAAACGGCAGCATTTGGCATTAATGCACAGAGCTGTGCTGCACCAAACAAGACCTGTTTTCTCCATGTGTTAAATAAAGGCCCTTATTTCTTCACTCCAGACACAAGGACTAATTAACATTTAAATTCAAATGTAAATATATCATTTTGGGGGGTTTATTTTCATTCACTTTCTACTTCTGCAGTATCTTGTGGTAAACGGTATTGGTTTTCAGTGAAATCAGTGTCTCTGGGGAGGGTTAGTCATGTCTGAACTTTCACACCAGCGTTCTGGATGCTGGAGGACCACTGCGGGCCGCTGGACCTGAGCCATGGATGACGGACCACAAAAGTTATGACCCGCTCTTTTTTGCCAGCGACGATGCAGCAAGCCCTCAGGACGGTTGTAGCATTGCGAAGAGCAAGAAAGGGAAAAAATAACATTTAAACTAGGAGCCAAGCTGCTGCAAACCACTTCTCTGCTCCAGATCTCGCTTCACTTTAAAATACTGGTGAACGCTATGGTGCCTCCCTGAGACAGGCTGTGCCACACGTGTTGTTTCAGAGTCCTCAGCCAGGACTTCAAACCAGTTAATGTAAGAAACCAAGTTCATGTGTTCCAGTGCTGTTTCTGCTTTTCGGTCTTTAAAAGAGATTAGCTTTGCTTAGAGAGAGAGAGAGAGAGAGAGAGAGCGAGAGAGAGAGAGAAAGAAAGAAAGCATTAATCTTGCGATGTAAAGCACACATTCTGTGTTTACATGCCAATGGACAGACATGCGAGATGACAGAAGCATGCCTCTCTGACACGGGAGAGCTCTTCAGCAGATGGGGAGGGGGGCAGGGTGGGAGCTGCTCTGGGGAAAGAGGAATTCCAACAGCAAGCCGCATCCCTGCAGCAGAAGGCTTTCTCTCCCTCCCTGTCTCTTGTGTTTTGTTTAGTTGAGTTTTGTGTTGTCAAATTTGCAAAGATGTCGTTTTCCACAGTCAGCCAGTGGCATTTACAGAACCATTTTCCAGAAGGTGGCAAGACAGACATATCAGAATCAGGCCATATATATATATATATATATATATTTTTTTTTTTATTATTATTATTATTTATTTATTTATTTATTTATTTATTTTAAAGGTGCAGCACGCCACAGACTGGATGCATGTCTCATTGTCTATAAACCCTTTGGAAGGAGGTTTTTTAAATGAAACGATGGAGGTATTATCAATCTTATTTTGCCCCACTCTTGAAAATCAGGCAGTTAACGTGTAAACCGATTCTTAATCCTACATTACAGATTGCCACAATGATGAAGAGCTCCTCGGGGGGTGCAGTGCCACTGGCTTCTGTACCAACTGGAGTTGTTTCCCAATTAACTCTGCTAATTATTCACTCATCTGGTCACAGACGCCATCTCTCTGGTCTTCTGGAGTAGGAGGATTACAGAGACCTATTAAACCTGCAGGATCTGGATCAGGTCGGGATGTGTTGCATGATATTTAATTATGGTTTAGCGCAGGTGTGTGCAGGGAGACTGGAGAGCTGTGCAACGATGGACTGGGAGGGAGGGTTTAGTGGTAAAATCCTGCAGAGACAATTCAGGCTGCAGAGCAGGAATCTCTTCTTGTACCAAATCAATTCCTCATGTTTGCACGGTTCGTGGCAGCGAGGAGAGAGAATGCGGGGGAGATGGGTTCATCACCAGTGTCTGATGTACAGTCATTCAGAGCTCCTCCACAGTGACTGACCGCCCATCCAGACTTGTGCAAAGACTCTCTGGAGGGAGTGTAAATCAGGGGAAGGTCAAAGGGCACTGCTGTGGCACCCCCCACGCCCCACGTAGGAGACAGCCCTGGAGAACCTGCACCTCCTTCCACTCGCCCACCCCCCCACACACACCGACAGAGACCCCGACACCAGCACAGTCTCTCAGCCCCAGGTGATGAACAGCTCTCAGGGGAGCAGCCATCCTGGTGCAGGAAAAGGTAAATACAATGAATATTTAATCTCTGGGCCTGTACGATGTGGAGATATATTTATACATTATAGTAGGTGTACAGAAAAATGACATGGCGCCTAGTAGTCTCTAAATCTCTCGTGAATCGTTGCCTGAAAGGCGTGAGATTTTAGACAGTGTTGGAGAAAACTGGAACCACTCCTCTCCTCCTGTCCAGCAGAATGTTCCCCAAAAACCAAATGCGAAAACGCAATGAATATATTCACAGTCCACCCCTGCATGGCCCTGTGTGTTGCCTGGGGGTGGCGTTCTGTGAGTTTTGTGTGTGTGTAGTAAGGGTGTGTGTGCAAGAGTGTGTAGTATAGCTGTGTGTAGTATAGCTCTGTGTGCGCACCTGTCTAAAGGATAGCCCTGATCTCAGTAATGCTGTTTGTGTTTGTCTGACTCTCCGGCCCTCAGGAACCCACTGCCTTTTTAGTTTGCATGTGTGCTTTGTCTTAACAACAGCGGTATCCTCTCTGTGGTTTATAAATAGGTGCGTTCCTCACCTCGCCGATGCAGTGTGTAAAGTGAGCCCCCCTCCCCATGGAGCAGCTCAGGCTATCAGAGAGTTCCCTGCTTGCCTGCAGTCCCCACAGCAAAGAGTTGTTCCTGAGAGCTCCTCCAGGGGTGCAGGCATTGCCAAACCCTGACACCCCCCACCAGATGCAGCCTTTTATGGTCACAGCTTAGGAACAATGTGTGTTTCTACTTTTGTTCCTTTTTATTTCTTCTTAAAGCGACCAGGGCTGTTTTGACCGTGACCATGTGACCTCTGAACTCTGACGCTGCAGCTGCACAAGGCCCCACCTGTGCTCTCTGTCATCCCATTGGAGTAGACTCTGAGAGACACTGCTGCTGATGCGCTCTGTGTCCTTCCGCCAAACACGGCACATGCCAAAAGACTCAGGAGAGCCCAGGGTCTCTAGACGACAGACTGGTGGAGAGAGGCTTTTCATTATGATGCAGTGATATTATTTTGTAATATAAATAGCCTTTTGTCTGTCATGGGAATCAGACCATAATTTACCACACTTGGTGATGTTTTCCAAAAGCTTCTGACACACTTAGGGGCAGCCCAAACCAAAACTGTGACCTAGCCGTGAATCGCAAAGTACAAACCTGTATCCTATTGTGTTTACATTTATTGTCAGAAGCCTCTTTATACGATTTATAAAATATGGCATGAGCGGGTACACTTTTGTCATCTATGTAGGTCAGAGTTTTAATTTAATCCCAGCCTTAGTTACAGACTAGCAACCCTGAGACGCACGGCACATGGCTGTCCTTTGTACAACCTGCGCTTCTAACGGCTGTGCCCTGCTGAACACTATCTGTGTGGCTTAAACAGCTGACTGCACAAAAGAAACAAACAAACAAACAAAATAATTGCTGTGAAGTGGCAGCAGGGTTTCGAAAGGCGATGACAGACTTTACAGAGACTTTCTCTGCAAAGCGACTTGTAGAGGCACCAGCGCAGCCAGCCCCAGGGCTCTGCGTTTCATTGCTCTGTAATTTATGCACATTTATTTCTCGTGGCGCGAGACACCGTAACACAACATCTGAATGGCAGCGATGGTAGAGAGGGCTACATGAAAGCATTCGGGCTGGACAGCACAGACAGGGGACGGCCCGACTAAGTTTTGTTGTTGCAAATGAATCCCAGCGCCGCCGGGCTCCCTTACTCTGTGCAACAGGCCAGATGGGGTCTGAGCTGGGGCTGGGGCTGGGGAGGGTGCTGTGGTGACTTTGGAGGCCCTGCTCTGACAGCTTGGACCCAGACACGCCACGGTGGAAAAGGGGGAAGGGCTTCACTCCTAGAGGCATCAGACACAGCATCACAAACACGAAACATGTGTGTGTCAGGCAGCCATAGCAGCAAGGACAGGGCCTGTAAGGAAGCGGCCTACTTAAGAGTAAATAATAATAGATACATTATTAATAGTAGTAGTACTAGTAGAATGTATTTGGCTGATGTTTTACCCCAACTATTATCGTTGTATAGGAGAATGTGAAAATGTTTCTTACTGTGGAGTATTTCAACCTCTTAGACAACCACATTACGCAATAGACACACCATACTGCACAGCGACCAATGGTGAAGACGTACAGTGCAATACAGCTGAACATTGAGCATGTAGCAGAACTGAGAATTCAACAGATCGTGCCGCGCAGCAAAACAAATGGCACTGATAAGCACCCGGTGTGACACATTGGGGTCCAATCACAAACACTTTATGACGTGTGTGTTGTGTTTGCAATACATTTTTTACAGTGAAATCCACTTCAGAACTTTACTTTCAAGTGGCAACAACCCACAAAATGAAACATAAATAAAGCAGGTGTCTGAGGTCTTTAACAAGGCTGTAACTGGACCAGCTATTTTAATGTATTCCAGACTCAGACCTTTTAAAACCCTCAGGGAAGACCACCTGTGTCTGAACTCACAGAACAAACTGGCACCTGCCCCCCCCTGCCTGCACCCCCCCTTTATAAATGAGAAAATTCACTTTCAGTCAGAACCTGAGCTTGTCAGACCCATGTGATATTCTGGCGGGAACTTGTTTAATTATAATAACTGAGAAATGTTTATTTCAGTGTTATTTCGTTTTTCTTGTGTGATTTTTTTCCTAACATTGCTTGGCACACCAGTTCTTGCCTGATGGCACACCAATGTGCTATGACTGGGAAAGTGGTTGAAAAATGCTGCTCTAACATCCCCGTTATTTCATGTCGATCAGGCCCAGACCAGACTTTTGTTTTGTTTGTTTTTGCTTTGCTGTCCTCAATAGTTTAAGTTCAAGTTCAGTTCAGGAGCTCATTGTTCGTATACCCTTTCCCCTGCGCTCGGAGTGTACATGCACGGGCATTGGCAGCTCTACTGTAATTCTATTGTTTACCGTACAGTACAGGGCCTGGGCATGAATATTGCATGAGTCTTATCTCCATGGGCTGCAGTGCCGTCAGTTCCGACGAGGACCTTGGGGTCAGAAAGTGAAGCCGCTCCAGGGACCTCTTCCACACAGCAGCTGCAAGAATGTGGAGTCGTTCGGAAAATGTCCTGCATATCCGATATTCCGATATGTAAACGTGCAATTCCCACTTGATTCTTTTGTGTGTGTGAGGGGAGGGGGGTTGAAACATAAGTCTTTCACAAAAAAAAGCTTCTCCTAAAGCACGCTGCATTTACACATCAGACATCGGCGGCTTCAAAGAAAACCAAGAGAAATTCCAGGAGGCTGGAGAGGCCATGATCCTCAAACCCTCTTGTGTCCTGCCAGTCAGCTGACACAGGAGAGCAAAGTATGAAACCCTTAGGGGTGTGGGCAGCACTACTTGGGTGCGGGTGGTTTCTAATTGAAATTGAAAGCTTTGGGTCTCTGCTTTTAAGAATATAATTTGGGGTTCAGAACCAGGTTAAATTAGCAAAACCAGAAAATCCGAAACCTGGGACCCCTATGGATCTGCCGCTGATGGTCCAGACAGCAGGTTCTACAGCCTGATGGTTATAGGTTGGAATCTGGGCTGTCCTGGGTTTATCACACAGGAGCCGCTATCACTTCAGCAGTGAGCGGGGGTGTAACTGACTGCCAGGCCCTGCGCTGTCCTGCTATCTAGAATAGCCACATCTCTCTGCACACCAACCCTGACCCTAACTCCAGTCCATGCAGTCATTGTTGCACAGTTGCAGGAGCGCTGCGTATTCAGGCAATAAAACTGAAAAGTACAGAAAATCAGCCTAAATGCATGAAAAAAACTAAAACAAACAATAAAACAATAAACAAAACAGTGTAATTAGTGCCTCAATAAGGGACACACTTTCTTTTCATCTCAACGTCTTCTGCAAAACCCAGCTGAAGAGAAACAGGCATTGGACTCCTCAGTAATTTCCTCTTGCTTTGTATTATAATTGTTGGGTATTTTTCCCCCTTGATTATCATGACATAATACATAAAAATACTTATGTGAAATCACCAAATCGTTGTCTTCGAATAAAGCGAAGCCGGTGCTGCACACAGCGTGAAACATTAATTTCTAATGAGAGGGATCATTATTTCACAGAGTAACACACAGCTTACGATCCCCACTGATTTGTTCTGTTGGCTGCGTTTTAAAGAATTACAGATTGAGATTGTGCCCTGTGTTTATGAATCTCCCAGAAACATTATAATTTCATAAATTCAATCAATCAATCCCATCTGCTTATCCTGCTTTTAAAATACTCTTCAGACTACTACTACTGAACAGTGCCACTCAAACCTCCACAGCTTTGAATCTGTTTGATTGTTTGTTTAGTAATGTATGTATTCATATTTCATCTTTCATGACTAGAAATGGATTTATAGGGGAATAGCAAGAGAAGAAATTGAGTGGTTCCTGTGCTGATTCAGTTTCCTTTCAATTCTTGTGTGTTTTTGTTGTTTAAAAGATTATGTGCGTTTAGATTCACTGGTAAACGCCTTCCCAAGTGCCCCCCCAGCACCCTGGTATTATCTCAGCGAGGCCAGAGGCGTTCCTGTATCGCCCCGACACGGGCGCGGGTGCGAGGGTGAGATAGGGCCAATACGTAATACGTGAGGCCTTGCCATAAAATATTTTGTAATCGTGGTGTGTGGGGTCCCCTGCACTCCGCCTGGGGCTGCTGGGCAGGTTCTGTCTCCGTCTCTCACGTGTCAGTTAACTGCTACCAATCCCACAGATCCTTGCAGATCAGTGTCACAGGAGGCTGAAGCGTTCTGTCACAGCGCTGGTGACATTTTCAGTTGCCTTGCTCCTTACTGCTGTTCTAAATTTGAATCCTGTGGGCAGAAGGGCAACAATCCAGCGCTCTTGTCACATGCCCAGGACACACACCCAGGCCACACCAACTTCACAGAATGTGGGTGATCTGACATGTGAAAAGGGCCCGAACAGAGAGCAAATGTATTAATCAAAAAAACAAACTGCTGCTTTGTTTGGAATTTTGTTTACTTGCAGCCCTCACCATTCAGGGATTTATTAGACTGAAGTTTTGTTTTTTATACTGTAGGAAAAAGCTTCATCTCTTTCCCCACTGTCAGAAATCTTTATTTCAGTTAGGCCCTGAATACCAAACAGCTAGTCTATACAGGGGAGCTGTCCACATGTTTTCTGTTCTTGAGTTACCAGAGTCATCTGTCCCGGTGATAAAACTCTTACAAGACATTCAGCGATGAAGGCTCTTTGATAAACTGTGCCCACCTCATCCTCCTTGGCCTGACATTGAATCTGTAATGAACGCATTGTGCCCTGCGCTGCTCTCAGTCTGGGAGCTCGGTCTCCAACTGCACCATCCTGACTGCCTTATTTAGTTTTCCTTGAAATGCCTCTCTGGGGGAACCTGATCTCCCAGTTGAGCAGATCCCTTATGTGTCCAACATAACATTAGCAGATGTGTGTGTGCCTCTGCCCCTCTCCCAGCAGTGTGCTCTGGTCTCTCTCCCACTCGCCATGACATCGATATTCTGCCTGTGTGTGCGACTGTGTGCGCATGTTTGTGTGTATGTGTATGTGTTTATTTCTTTTAGAAACGCACTCCTCAGCTCAAGCCTTCTGAGCTGTAAGTGATTACTCACTTAGTTAAAGGGGCATTTCAGAAATGCTTTTAAATTGTTCTGCAATGTCCCACCACCCAAAAAAATTATATTAAAATAAAATGAAAATGCTGTGTTTAAGGCCGGGTTAACTCCTAACAGAATTGGAGAACTGTTCAGCCAATTGGGCAACAGCACCAGCACGAATCCCAGCTGAGCAAATTAATATTGATCCGATCTGAAAGAGACTCACTCATTAGTATGCCTTGTGACGGTAGCTGTCTGCCGCTCAAGTAAGACTGCATTTAAGGTGATTAGCTGAGGAAATGTGAGAAATACAGGACTGTGGATGAACTCACACCAGATAAACACACAAGGAGGGTACAGTCAGATGAGCCTGGCATTCAGGAAGTTGAATTATAAATGCTTTCTTTCACTGCAGTGCAATGGACAGATCGGACTGTCTAAACCACTGCGCCTTTAACCTTCCTCCTTTTCAAAGGTTCCTACAGTACATTTATTTGACAGACCTTATGTAATTTTATATAAATTTTGAAGAAAAAGAATGAAAGAAAGTACATCTCCAGAGAACTGCTGGTTCCTGCAGTGTGTGCAGTACAGTAGCACCTTTATGTAAATGCCAGGTCTTATAAATCTTATAATCTGGACATATCGTACTGTACTGTTTCTTCCAGGCAGGTTACGGAGCACCGCACTGTCTCCTGTTGCATACTGAGGTGCACAGTGCTTCTGAGTAGTGCCTGACAGACCAGGGATCTGGCCTTCAAAATCAGCACCTGCAGGATCAGTGCTTTTGCACACACCTGTTTGATTGGTGCCAGATCACACCCACACCTGCTAGGGCAACAGGCCTGTGCGATGGGGAACTCTTTCAGCTCAGGAAATAATACAACATCACAAAGCATTTTTGGTGATCTGCGTGAAATCCCTCAGGAATGTCAAACTAATTCTTTTCGCCCCTGTGGAACGTTCTCACACCCTCACTCTCACACACTGGTGCCCTCCCTTGAGTTTTTTATTTTTTTATTTGACCACTTTTACAGTTTCAGATTTCTCCAAGAAAGCAGTTCATCTGGAATTTGGTTTAGAAATTCCAATATAGGCATTGAGGGAGCAGTGGGGGGGGAAGAATATAAAATGAATACAGTTCTGCAGTGGTGGAAAGTCACGATGTAGGGGGTAGGAGTGAGGAAGGCGTCCCACAGAAAGTGCTGGGGTTCTGGCACATGTTTCCGAGCGGAGAGGAGCGCGCTGGAGGACGACTGACTTCACCAGCAAATATTCCAGCGCGTAGAGGAGCGTTTGATTTCCGGAGTCAATTGATTTCCCACGGGTGTCAGAAACATTTGCAAACAAATTAAATGCATTTCTACAGAATTAACCCAGTAAATCCCGGGGGAATTTGAGAATGAGTTTGGCAGAGACCCCCCCCCCATCATCTCCTCCTTCCTCTCTCCCCTCCCCTCCCTGAGGACCAGACTGCAACTCAGAGAGGACCTGACAGGCTGGTAATCCTCTGATGGTGGGACTCCTTCACACAGGGATGTCAGGTTCCCCGCACACGGGACAGTATTCCACAAGTCAAATAATTTGAGCAACACGAAATACAAGAAACTGTCAAGTAGCAGAAGGACCTCAGATAAAGGTGTAGTGGGAGAAATCGACCCACAACAAAACAGTAAAACCAGTCATTCAGATTACTGCTAAGGGCCAGTAGTACAGTCTGACAGGTTAGTCAAACAACACAACCCCAAATTATTATTATTATTATTATTCTTTCAAAGACCTATTGAAAAACACAGTGCAGCAAAATGTGAAACTAAACATATACCAACTCATTGCAAAAGTTCAACGTTCCTCAATGTAACATCCCCAGAGATAAGAGGAGCCCCACGCAGAGTGCGTCACGCCGAGAGAGATTCAAAAGCGGCCGCGGAGAGCTGGAAGAAGTGAGCGAGACAAAGCCCAAGGGAGTCTCAACACAGGACAGAGCAACACAGTGCAGACAGGCTTTGCAAGTGCTTACCTGGCTGAGAGGCGTCTATCTCTGGGTCTCTCTGGCTCTGGCTCTGGCTGGAGGTCGCTGCCCGCTGCTCATCTCCAGGGTAGGCTAGTGACAGCCAGGCAGGCAGGCAGGGCGGCCGTGTGCGCCCCACTGATAGCACACAGGCTCAGCCGAGAGGCTCCGGGAGGGAGAAGTGACACTTGATTCCAAGAAACAGCCCAGAGGAGCACACATCAGCTCACTGCACACACTGCTGCTCCCTCGCAGAACAGCTGGGAAAGTACTCTCTCTCTCTCTACCCCCTCTCTCTCCCTCTCTCCCTCTCTCTTTCCCTGTCTCTCTCTAACTCACTCACTTCTACTCTCTCTCTCTAACTCACTCACTTCTGCTCTTTATCTTTATCTTACTGTCAATTTTCTCTGTCCCTCTCTCTCTCTGTCACTCCCCTCTCTACACTCTCCCTGTCACTCTCCCTTCTACTCCCTCTCTCCCCACCTCCTTTATACTCCTCTAGATTTATTTCCCTTTCCCTTTCCCTTGTCTCTCTTTATCTCCCCCCACCACTCACACTTTTCGTCCCCTCTCTCTCTCAAAAAAGTATTTTTCTTCTCTCCTCTTTTCTTTCCCTACCCTTGTACTTGTCCGGGTTCCTAAGGAAGTGTCCTCAGCTCTGGGGCCGGGCTGTGGTGCGTTACTTAAAAAAAAAAAGAAAAGACACACAGAGAAGGACTGCTGAACAGTGATCCGTGTGCAGCTCCCTCACTGGTGACCTGACAGCGCCCAGGCCACGCTGACTGGTGCAGTCCTGGCCAGGCTGAGCAGGGATGACTGCGGGAGAAATCACAAACAGGTTCTTGCACAACAGAAGCAGGGAGGAGAACAACGACAGTCATTTTTTTGGAGGGTGTTGTGTGTGTGTGCATGTGTGAGTGTATATGAGTGCATATGGGCGTGTGTGTGAGAGTGTAAGTGGTTTGTGTGTGTGTGTGTGTTCTGTTCTGCACTGTTCTGACACACTTACTTCACTTTTCCCTGCTTCTCCTTACCTTTTCCCAAGCAGCAGAAGAGCACAGGTCTTTGTGTTGCCAAAGCAAAGGGAAGCACCTTCCCAGAGACTAGCCGCCCTGCCCTGCTGCTTTACAGAGAGGGAGGCAGGGAGATCCAACACATTTCACCATCTCCATTGTCTTTCCCCAGCACCTGCCCGTGCAGCTCCCAGCGATAGGAGGCTCACCAGTGAGTCAGCGTCGCCTCTTTCCTCCCTGTGCCAGGGCTCAGATCTCACCTGCGTCTCCTGTGGCCTCCTGCCCCTGCTGTGCCTCAGTCCTCCTCTCTGGGACCAAGCCCTTATAGGTGTGCCAGGGACCCAAGAGAAGAGTCCTTTATAGCTGGCGGCTCCCAGTTGAGCCTCTCACCGCCTCAGCCTTCGGTTGGGGTGTAAGAGTGAAGAGCTGATGGTGAGTGACACAGTGGCAGCTGGTGTTGATGCCATCAGCTCACACCCCCGTCTATGTACAGGGCTCTCTTGTAAAGGTGTCGAGTAAATGACTAATTATTCATTTAATTAGGAGGGTCACTGTGCCAAATGGAAACCTCACACACAAAACTGCAATCTGTACAGAAACTAGCTTCAATAACATAAGAAACTGAGTTTTTCTCTTTTTGACTTAACTTAAAACTTAACTTGGTCTGTTAATTTCCATTTTAAACAAACATCCAAAAAGGACAGCCAAGGGAGGGGACTTTCACTGTGCTCTAGGTAACTCCCTAAACCATCAGGGCCACTTTCCTCCAAGGGGCTGAAGAACTCTGTCACAACACCGCCCCCTACTGGAACAAATGAGAAGACCGATTTCACACACACACAAGTGACCTTATAGCAAAACTTGAAAGAAAAACAGGAACAACTAAGAACAACTAATAAGAACACAAGCAGAGTTTTAAGCTCCTCATTATATTTGAATATGTAATAATTTTAGGGTAGCATACAGGTTAGTATCAATGACAGTTTGTGGGTTACTAATCAGTAGGTAGTAGGCAGGTTAGTCAGTATAAGTACACATATGTCAGATGTAGTGGTAGTAATATAAGTTGTGTATGTAGGTTACAATCTGAGTGTAGATTTACAGTTTTATTGTATGTAGGGGGATGAAACCCCCTTTCTGCGTTACCAGTTCAACACTGCTCTCTGTGTCTGCTGTGTAAGGTCTGAGTACATGTTATCTGTTCCCTCAGTATTACAATATCATTGTTGTGTATCGGAGGATGTCTACATTAATTTCCCCTCCTCTTTCTTTTTTTTCTTTGGTCCCTTTCAGCCACTGTACTTTTGTAATGCTACATCACCAACTGCAATGAAATTAAACCGAAATCAAACATGTTTTTCTTTTAAGATGCTCTAGAAACAAACAACCATAAACAATCACAAACAACCAGAGTTAAGAGACTGAGAAGTAAGTCAATAAATAAATAACTAAGCAAAACAGGCAAACAAACAAGGCAGTAATTGAGCCAAGCTATTAATTGTAATGAGATTTGTGTCTGGCCCATCAACCCATCAACTGACCCTGATCTCCAACAAGGGAAGAATAACAGCAATGCTCCACACAATGCTGACTACAAAACATTTCCCTCAGGTTCTGCGGCGTGAAGCCCAACTCTCCCAGAGCCTACAGACACTGTCCTCCCAGTGTCAACCCCTGGTGTCGCTGGTGGCTACAGGTCCTGGGTGGCAAATTCTCTCCAAGCCTCCTCAGGTGGGATCTGATATTCCCGATATATTGGGTGGTTGAAGGCTTAGTCAGCATTCATCATTCACCAAGGATGAGATCAATACTCCTTATTGGCAAATTAAAAAATTTACAATTATTTCACGGTGCGGGGGGTAGGGGGTGAGGGGTTATTGGGGAGGTTTGTAGATGAGTTAAAATGAATTAATATAATTTTAATCTGAAGAAACCTGAAAGCCAGATTTCTGAGGCCAGTGTGTGTCCTTATTGGGCATGAGGAACCTCTGTGTGTGTGTGTGTGTGTGTGTGTGTTGTCCGTATCGGGCCGGGCTTCACTCAGGACAGATGACTTTCACTGTTGTCAGCACATGTCATCAAAAAACTCAGATCTAGACTCTAGAATATTGAGTCAACTCTGTCCACTGTGGAAGATCTGTGGTCTGTCATTCACTTGCAGGAGTTCTGTATTGTATCCCTGCACTTGGCTGCTTCTTGTACTCTGGTTTGGGGTTTTGTTTGTGTGTGTGTGTGTGTGTATGCTGTGTAACTTATTACACTGTGACATTTTATTTATTTTATTTATTTTTTACAGTTCCCCATAACTTTATTATTCAGTTGTGCTGTTGAGATGTAAGTCACGTTGCATTTGGGGCATCAGCCACTGACAATCCAAGAGTGATGTTCCTCGCAAATTATCCTCCCCACCAAGGTCTGACTGACAAAGTCCCCAAGTACAGGCAGCCTGCATGCTTCAGCCCCACACTCGCACCTCGCACAAGGCCAGTGCTGCACACACGCTGACACGCTCATTTCGTATTCCACTCGAGTAAGAGCAATCTGCCACAGCCACGGACGTGTGTGCAGATCAATCTGCCTTCCCTTTTAATAATCACAAACACTGCAAACACACACCGGTCCAAGAGACACAGGGTACAACTCAGCATTCGTATGTCGTTGTTTTCCAAACAAATCGGAATGCACATCCGTAGAATATTTGTGTGTGGAGGGGGTGGGGGGTAGGTGGGTTGCCTATAAGGAATTTAATATCTGCATTAGTAAGCACACTCTGCATATTAAACTCGGAGGAGCATCCGTGGCAGGCTTCGCTGCAGTGCAAACTATTGCAGTGTCTGCTGGGTGTAAATGGCTGTGATTCTCCAAACTGTCACAAAACAAAAAAGAGGGGGAAGGAGAAAGAGGGAGAGAACATGTACGCGCATTACGTAAAAGCCCTGTCAACTCCCCCCGTCCCCTCTCGAAACCCCAACCCTCCTTATAATGATGATAATGTTTATGTTTTTAAATCGTATTAAGCAGAGGACAATGGATACATTCTCTGGGTACAAACAGCAACAACAACAAAAATAAAAATCAAGAGGTGGACTTGTGCCATGCTGCAGGCATGTGTGGAGATGGTGTCCGCACACATGGCTCCAAGAGGCAGGGGAAATTCAAGGGATTGGGAGTCAGAGGGAGTGAGGGAGTGAGGGAGTGAGGCAGGGGGGAAGGAGAGAGCTCCCTGGCAGAGTAGAAAAGCCTCCTGCTGGCAGCTGCGATGAGAGATTCTCTGGGCTGAGGGCCAGGAATGGAGGGAGGATCAGGAGGGAGAGAGAGAGAGAAAAGAGTGAGAATCAGTGAGAGAGCAGGCGGGTAGAGGGTTTGTAAAGGTGTATGGAACAGCTGCCTGTTGTGAACCTCTGTGGTGCTCAGGGCATGATGGGCAACCTGGTGAAAGGGCAGGGGAAACTCCAGCTCTTTCCAGGAGGGTCCCGCCCTGGAGTTGTGCTGGAACTCATCAGGCAGCAGTGTGTACGGTGAGACAGGGTGATAGGGCATGCAGACCTCCAGGCCAAGCTGGTAACTTCCAGTGGGATGCCCTACCTGGATGCTGGAGAGCGCCTGGATGTGTGTCCATGTCAGGGAGGCCATGCAGGTTATCGGACTCAGAAAGACTTGGCAACACATTCAGCAGACTGACTGCGAGACGACGGCACCTGCAATGAGCCAAAGCAGGGAGGGAGGCTGGTGCAACGTATAGCCTTCTCTTGTGTGCATTCAGCAAATCCAGGTGCTGGAAGTTTCAGAGTATCTCATATCTTGTACAGATCAAGATATTTAAAATGTGCTGAGCGTGTCGATAAAGATCCCCTGCGCTCTGCCAGTGTTACACAGGGTGGCAACTACTGCTGCTTTTTGCAAGCTTGCTCGTGTGCCGAGAGCTCCCATCTCCACCACAGGCAATGCAGCTTAACTTGATGAAGTTCCCTAATTAACAAATCAAGCAGCAAAACAATCGGCGCCATTGTGCAAGAGAAGCGGCGGTCTGAGTCCTCTGAAATACCTGCAATATCATCCTTATCACACCGCAGTCAGAGCTTACAGACTCTCAAACCACAGAGCTAAACTAAACAAAGAAAGAGCAGTCTCTGGAGCTGTCTGCCTTGGCGAACGCTGAACCATGCCAAACTTATTCCTCAGGCTCCCGCCATGTCGATTGTGAATGCCCACAACCCTCTTTAGAACAGTGTCTTGCCTTCCCCCTCCACCACCATCACCTACCAAAGCAAATGGTGCTGCACAATAAATGTGACTCATTTAGCAGAGGCGGACCTTTCACTGTGGTGTTTTCTCTGCAGTTGAAGCAGTGTAACCTGTATTATGATTATTTCTTGCAGTGTTCCTCTGTTCCTTAACTTTTCTAATAATCCACATCAGTCCAGTCAGGGGTCAGCACCCTGCACTGGACTCCACTCCACTGCACTGCGTTTTTATTATATCTGTCCTGAAGATTAGTCCGTGATGAGCCGAGTGTAGGGTCAGGCGTAACAGGATGAGATATGTCAGGAGTCTGTCCCACGCAGCTGAAGAAACCTGTCATGCTTTGGAATTGGAATCGTAGTAACAAAGTCAGAAGTGCAGTTTTTTGGTTTTGTCTGTTTTAATTGGTTCTTTTCTTGCAACATTTTTTGTAGTGATTTTCTTGTGCTGACTTTATACGCATTGCTCTGTCTCATCCAGTTATGGCACATGGGGTGGGGAGCGTGCACTGCTTTGGCAGAAGAAACCACAAGGACTTTCACAACAGAGTATGAGAGAAAAACAACGAGCGAACCCAAAAAGGACATGGGCACAAACAGGTATCTATCAAACAGACACACTGAAATGGAGTTTCTCTATTTTGCTTGATTTACTTATGATATCTAACATGCTCCTTTAGAAGTGCTATATACGAGTGTCTGTTTGCCTCTCCATTGGAAAGCCCTTACACTGGGGAAACAAATCAATAGCATGTCTCCAAAGACCCAAGGTTTGCAACAAATGGACAAACTAAACCAGTGTATAGTTCAACTTATCGGTCGTCTCATTCGCAACAGGATTGAAGTGTAGAGCCTCTGTGATCAAGGAAGATCCCTTCTGAAACCCCAGCAGACAGAGCTTGATAAAGCAACATAATATCAACTTGATCACGATCAACACAGTGGTGGGAATACAAGAGAAAACTCCTCAAATTATTTGTTGCTTTATAGTTATTTTAACACGTAAAAGTTATATTGGACATCAGAATGACCACCTCTATTAGTTTAAAAAACAAACAAGCTGAAAACCTGAATAAAGACAATGGTCAGTATGCGGCCAAATGTCTTCAATAAAAGGCATCCACGTAAAATACAGAAACTTGCCGCTTCCCTGCACAGCCCACATAGACAAACGTGCATTTAATGTTTTGTGCACCGCGGGTATTGCAAATACTGGGGAAACTTTGCAAGACCTGATCCTGATCTCTTTGCACGGCGGAGCCCTAACCCTGTCCCACTCCAAACACACAGACATGATGTTTAATACAGGAAATTTAACATCCGGGAAACGAAACATGAGCAAAGACGTGGAATGCAAACGTTAGATTTTTTTTTTTTTTCTTAAACGCTGTAATGATGAAGTAAAAGACACCATGATTGGTGGATGCAAAGAAGCAGAAATATAAAACCACGGCAGCCCCGGCGCGGTATCCTTCAGCGCGACACGAGAGAGGGGTGGCAGGCGCACCCAGCCCCGGCACCCCGCCGTCCGACCGTCGCGGAAAAAGGTATTTCTCCTAGTTTTACCGTCTGCATGTTGTCAAGGAGAACCAATCACAAAATAGCTCACATCAATGCAAATATCTAAAAGTGCACAATGGTGCTTGCAATCACTAGCTCTCACACAAACCTGGGACGGCACTCCTTGATTGACAGCGGCTCGACCAATAGCAAGGCGCAGCCACCCAGCTGCGTTATAGCAGAGCCAATGGGAGCCCGAGCTGTGCGGGCCCAATTAAGGTTAGGCTGCGTTTGCGGGCTGCCTGTGCTAAACTTACCAAATAATAGCTGTTTGTATTTTGGCTGCTGCAGTAGCCATTTTAGGTAAGTACTTGTTTTAACTTTTATTTTTTTATGGGGTGTTAGACTGATGTGTCTTGCGTGTGAGGGGCGAGAGGGCCCGCAGCCCAACTCCGCGCATCCCCATGAATGAACTCCGCGGATCTGCTCCTTTACAAGGATTAAAAAAATTGCATGGAGTTTTTTCCCTGCCTCTCTCTCTTTCTCTCCCTCTCCCCCACCTCCCCCCCTCTATGATTTTAATGCATTTTTTTTCTTAGACACTGTCATGGCGTGTTTTGGGTGTCCTTGGGAATACGCGGCGGCGGCGGGGTGCGCTGGGCGCTGTGGGTGCTGGAGGTGATGTGGGGGAGCGCCTGTGCCCCGGCGAGGAGTTTTAGGGGGGTGTTAACACGTGTACGGCTGGGGACACGAAACATCATTGCGGTGTCAGGCTGGTGTATAAATAGGGCATCCTGCCGTCGGTGTGGTACGAGGAGGGTCTTGGAAAGAGATTGGAAGGGGTGTGTGGGGGGGTAGATGTGTTTTTCTCTTTAAAACCTCTGGTAGATGCGATCTAGACTGGAGTGTTTTTTCTTTTTTCCAAGGCAAGAGGTTAAAAAATAAAAACCTTGGAAAAGCCCCTCCAGGTGAACGTTTATTCCCTCCTTCCCCCCCTCCGTGGTGCACAAAGATCTGCGCCGTACAGACAAAGGCTCCGCTCTCCTGCCCCTCACCTGGCTGGCGAGGGGTCTGTGCAGCACACCGGTGCGGTGCCCTGTGGTTGCACCCCCAGCTGTCTAGGCACAGCAGTTCCTGCCTGTGGGTTTAACCCATGCTGGATGGACGATGCGCACATTATTGTGCCACTTTACTGGGGAGGGATTGTGTTTGTGTGGGCACCCCCCCGGCGCAGGCGTGCAGTTTGTGTACAGTGCGCAGGGTCCGACGCTGGCATCCACCTGTCACATCTCACTTTCTTCACCTGGAAAGTTTTCTGAAAGTGATCACCGTCTAACTTTTCTGCTCAGTGTCACTCAGTGGAGATTTTTTTTCTCCCAAGTTGTAAGCAAGGGTCAGAAATTAGTGACCCACCCAAGAGCTGCAGTGCTCTTTCATTTAGTCCAATTAATACAAGCCACTGCAGTCGGTTAATTACACGTGGTTTACTAGTGCGCCCTCAACGGGGGTTTTTGCCATGCTTTGTCATAGACAGGTTAATTCCACATGCGCTTACTCTATATATGTATATATGTATACATTTATTGTACTGTGCATTTCAGATTCAGTAGTGATGCATCCGGCAGTGTAATCCAATAATAATAAGTCCAAAAGTTTTAATTACGCTAGTTTTTTATTTTTAAATACAGCACATTTAATATTTTTATTATTATAGTTGTTTTACAAATTTTATTTAGGATTTTTTTTTTTTCCCATTTTAGTTTTTTTTTTCCACCATGAATGCACTGTGTCCACTGTTTCCACTGCCTTTCCACTGTATGTTGGTGATTTTCAGTTCTTTTCCGAGGTTCTGTAATTGCTTCAGAACAAGGTCTTTAACAGCCATTAAGAAAGTCTTCCTGACTTCCTGAGTCCATTACCCAAAACGCTAGCCTAAGTTCCTCCCCCTCCTTTCTCTTCATGAGCTGAAACTTCTAGTAGGAAAGACTCTGCTGTTGCACCTGTGGTAGAACTTTGTTTTGAATGTCAAGGAGCAAAACTGATAAACCCGTCTCATCCCTGCTTGCCCTGCTTCTCTGTGTTGGGGACTCTTGCAGACAGGAATTTTCCACTTGTTTGAATCTACATAGTGAAGCAACTCCCTCTGTGTCGTATTTGCAGAATTATTAATTAACTGCTATAATGGAGGAGAAATCCCCTGTAATTACATATGTTTTTTGTACTGGCCAGCTACAGGTGTCTTGGTGAGGCCCACTCCTTTGTCTCCTTTGTTGGAATCGCTTGATCAGCATCTAGACAAAAGAAAAACTAAACTAAAACGAGCAAGAAAACCAAGCTCCCAATCGGACAGGGTTTTCTGCTCCTCCAGCTGTGGATCTGCCTGCGGCCGGGTAGGCAGTGGGCTGTGGCGAGCTGTGGGAGAGAGGGTCTCGGGTTACCACGGTCTCTGTGAAGAGCTCGCTGCACAGTCTGGGACAGTTGCAGCTGTGGGTGTCAGACGGTGGCAAAGTTTGCTTATCGTCCCCGCCGTGCTCCCGATTAGCATTGATGAAGGCAAGGGCAGCACAGGCCTGCTCCGGCAGCTACTAGAAGTCTTGTTTCAGAACGCATAAAAAAAAGCACTTGACAAACAGGGAAAATGTGATTAATTGTCCTAATTAAGGCATTGATCACTTTGAATTTGGTCGTTCAAGAGCTTGGTTGGATAGAAGCTCTGTAGACATTGCAGGACAGGAGGACATGCAGCCGTGGATCAGGACCGAAACTGGTCCAGGGAAGCTATCGGGAATGCGGCTGGAATGCAGTACGGCAGCCCCTGTGTTACGGTGCTGTACTGCAGCTCTCTAGGAAAAGGGCTGGCAACCCCTGCTGATGCCCAGTCCTATTTGCCACAAGAGCTTCTGGTTTTCATTCCACTTGCATTCCTTTAGACCTCTGTGAAGCAGCTCTGCGTTTCAGTGATGTTCACTCGGCCTGTTGTCTCCAGAATTGTATCTTCAGGAGTTTTAAGGACGGGACACCTGTAAAACCAGCAGGAGAGGAGTGGGGGAGGCTGTGGGGGACAGGGTTCGAGGATGCTTGCTTTCACTGCAGCACTCGCCGACTGGAGCATTGTAGTGAGCTGCCTCCCAGGGGCCCAGATGGGGATGAAGTATGTGTGAAATGTTTTTTTTCTTTTTTTCTCTGCACGTGCCGTGTCAGTCCTCGCCTGCCTCTTTCCGTCCTGGCCCCTGGGCTTTTCCTCCGGTCCGTTCCATGTCAGCACACTGCTGGAGTAGGACCGGCGTTCGTTTAATCGATCGAGCGAGCTGCCGTTACTGCAGCAGAGTTTTTAATTGTTTGAAAGGATCGGATCAGAAGGCATTTTCATTAGAGAACGCCAGGCCCCTTATCTTAGTATATGTTGTACTTTAAGGGGAGGAGAGAGGAAGAAGCAGAAGACTTTGCTTTACATGTGAACTAAATTAGCTACAGCTGGGAGAAAGCTTTTGAAGTGGGGTTCCATATTTTCCTTTTTTTCTTCCAAAAGATAAACAGTTTTGTTCCTTTGCCTTTTTTTTTTTTTTTTTGTATCTGTTCTGATGGATCCTGCTGAATACATTTCTCCCTGTGCGATGAGATAGCAGATATTCAGTCCTCTGTGCTGGGGTTATAGTGGAGGTGCATGGTGTTCTGGCTCCGTGTTGCTCAGCCCTGGAACTCTGGCAACAGATGGTTCCACATGTCCTCAGCGGGGCAGGGTTGCAGGCAGATGCTGAAATGCTGCATCTCGGCCCCTCCCGCCAGCGTGAGCTTCTACTAAACCAGCCTGCTGTGAATATGGGCCAGTGTGTCTGTCTGCCAGTCAGTCAGTGTATCCATCAGCCAGCCAGTGTCAGTTGGTGACTTACGATTTCTTATGCATTGATGACCAATCGCCTGTCTGCACGGTGTTCTAGTGCAGCAGCGGGGCGGCATGGCCTGGTTGTCTCTTCTCAAGCCCTGAGCATGTGATCCATTATCGTTCTATCACACACGTAAAACAGTTATTGTGACTGTAATTGTTCGAAACGCATTTAGTTCAGGGAACCTTTTCAACTTTGGCAGCGTGCTCGGGGTCTTTCTCTCAACAGGTAACCGATCCCTGGAGGGCACTGCTTTCAATCGCATTCCTGAATCCTGAGTCAAAGACGCAAAGGCTGGGCCCAACAGCTGCATTAACCTTGAGGCAAAAAACGTCAGGGTCTTGTTTAAAAATACACGTTGCTTTCAACCTCCTTTGTGAGTGTTGGGGACACACTGGGGATGGTCAAGCCGGCAGTGCGTGAGCTGTGCTGGGCTCTGCTCTCGACTCTCTTGCTGAAAGACGTCAGAATGGTTCTGTGCTTGGAGGGCTTTTCGGATGCAGTTTTATGCTTGCCTTTGATTGCTGTAAGTTTCTTTGCTGCCAGCGCCCCCATAGCCGTCTTTTCCCCAAACTTCTTATAGTCTGTCTCTCTCTCCTCTCTGTGTCTGTTTATAACATTAACATGACAAAAAAAATCAAATCGCATCAGAAATTAAATCCAAAAGGGCCCTGTCACTGTGTAGTGAGGCCTGCTGTGTCTCTTAGTCTTCCAGCACGAATTACTCCTCTCCCCCTGTGCTGTGACTACACACTTGAATCCCACCCCCTAGGCATGCAGGAGCGGACCACCGTTACGACACAGGGCGGGTGTGCAGACCTTGGACAGCTGCAGTTGTGTCTCTGGAGGGGCGATGGGCAGTTTACCCACCTCTCTCTGCACACGGTTCAGTCGATGGCAGTGTTTACAGTGTGCCCTGAATCGCCCTTTTCCATGCACACTGGAAAGGTGTCGTGATAAATGATATGACGATCAATAAGTTTAGCTTGATGAACAATATTTATGAAATGAACTTTCTGGTAGCATTGTTTCAGAAGAAGGGTCTGGATACTTGAGAGTTCCCTGTGTGTGTTGTGGTTTTCTTCCAGTCGTTTATTTCATTAATGTCTTAATACAGCAGTGGTTTTATAGTTGGTAACAAAGCACATTAACACAAATGCATGAGTCGCACCCCATCGCTGTCATTAACTATAATGATGCCAGAGGCAGAAGGTTTATTCCAGGACCCTGCTTGGCACTGTTCGCTCTTGGCCTCCTAAGGTGTTTGTTGCAGGTTTTTGGGAGCAGTCATTTTGGAATTTGCTATTTCTATTTATTTTTATTTTTATTTTTTAATTTTCAGAAAAATAAATAGGTTGTTCTTTGTTTTTCTAGATGTGAAGATTAAAAAAGGACTATGAAATCATGAAAATACAAAAGAAAGACAAACAGGTTGGTGGAATGTTATTTATTTCAATGAGAAAAATGCGTTGGGGCTTTAAATGTGGGGAAAGAACTGTATTTTTTAAGCCAGTGATATTGCAATTCTTTTTCTTTTTGTTTAACACAGTGAATCCTGATTGGTTTATTTGCGTCTTCATTAGTTCATCCATCGTTGTTGTTCTTTTACGTTTCCCCCCTTGGCTGCACCGTCATGCGATGGTGATGCAGGCTGCCCGGGAAAGGAGACATGGAGAGGGAGAAGGGAGGGAGATCTGAGCTAGTGGTCTGAGAGGCACCAGCAGGTGTCTCTGCAGCAGATGTGAACAGATGGAGAGGCGTGCGGTGTGGAGCGCTGCGCTTGTGCTTGTGCCAGCACTCCTGCTCACCGACAGACAGACAGACTGACTGACACTGCCTGACAGATACCGACTGACTCCTCTGAGCTGCTTTGTGGTTTCTGTAAAGTACAGTCCTGTTCTGCTCAGGCTGATGCATAAATCTGTCTGTATATAAATATTTCCATTCTGTTTTTCAGTAAAAGCTTGTGGGATTCCCTCGTAGCCTCACTATCAGATAGCATGTAGGTCCTGGCTTGAGTCCTGCGAGAGCGCAGCCTCTTTCTTTGATGGTTATCTCCCCGCCCTGAAATCGCACCTGAGCAAGCACAGAAATCCTGGTATAAATCGCAATATGCCTCCTGTGTTCTTGTTTTGTGTTTGCTTAAGTTGCATCTGGCCTTTGCAGTTTTCTAAAGTCTAGTCTTATTTATGTATTTGTTTGTTTTTGAATGGTGTACACTTGTGCAGTGGGGTCTCTCTCTCTCTCCATGAGACGTCCTGTGGCAGGGAGCTCTGGTTCCTTAGCCTTGATTTTCTTCAGCCCTGGATCTGCTTCCATGCCCTGGACCGTGCTGGGCTCCATGTGCAGTGAGCTGACATGTATGGTGCAGGATACTGATGGCATGAACACTGCATCGATTTCGTGAAGCAGAGAGAGTAATTAAATCCACTCTTAAAAAATTTAAAATGGAAAGAAATGGTAGTTTAGTTTTTTAAATCAGTGGTTAGGCTTTCTTTAATTTAATCTTTGGTTACAGGCTAAATCCCGGCCCTTATCAGTGTGACTGGGATAACGATATAATCAGGGGTTTAATAACTGTGTTTAATTAGCAGATAAAGTGCTGCTCCAACAGGGTCGCCAATTAACCGGGGGAATTTGTATGGAAAAATGACAACGCTGTGGTGTGTGCTTGAACACATGTAATTATTATCTGTGTGCCACCTATAACAGGGTCAAATTAACAGACCATTAATTAACAATAAAGACTTGTACAGTTTTTGCAGTTTTAATTGAGCTAAATTAATTTTTTTAATTGACTTCATGTGACTGTGGAGGAGTGCTCCAGGATTTCTTTAAAACTTACATGGTAAATGATGCCTCGCAGCGTATTAATAACTTGAATTTAGCATCATCACCTGCTGTCCAAGTGTGGATGTCAAAGGCTCTTTTGTAATTTCCAAATTTAGCATTAATCCTTGCTGTAATCACACACTTGTTAGTTTGCGGAGGACTCGCTTAGTTAAAATTGTGCTGGAGCTGGCTTGCACCAGTTTGACTCTGATGTTGAGGAGATGATGGATAGTGTGTGAATGAAGCAGCTGTGCTGGCTGAGAAAGTGTCTCTGTGTTGTCCTGTACAGAGTACAGAGTGAGTCCATCAGTCTGTGACATACCAGTTGAGCAGTTCACACTCTGCTGGGGTGTTTCCAGCCCAGCCTGGCCAGGCCCCGCTGTTTGTTCATGTGTGTCCATAGCTGAGAACGAGCATCCGGATTCTGCAGCACCCATGGTCTCTTCATGTCTCCTCTACGCGTGCCTGCGTATTGCATCCCACGAGCCTTTATCAGCCCTCTGCTGTGTGAGCAGTGACTTGAATGTTGACACTGCTGATAAGGGCTTTTGTTGTGCGCTGGCCGCATGCTCTGAGCTGGAGGCAGGTGGGAGCAAGCTTCAGTGAGGCAGTGTCCCGCTCCCCGCTGCAGCCATTCGTTCCATATCAAAAGGACACAAATTCAGCAGAGGGATTGGCCGATACCTCTACAGTGGCCTGTTGTTTGAGAAGCATACGAGCCTTTGCTTCTTTTCCCAGCCTGCTTTACTTCTACGTTTGAAAGAGAATCCTTGGGGGTGCAGGCGTGCGGCGTGTAGTCTCGGGCCAGCTGGCTGTCTTCCCCTGTGAGGAGGTTGGCCTCCTCTTTATCCTTCCTCCTCTTGCTGCGTGCCAGCAGTCTTCAATCCGCCTCCGTCCACCAGTGTCTCTGTTTCCTTCTAGATGCCCGATTGGGTTTCACTTTTCCAGCCTCCATTGATTGCATTTCTTCTGCTGCTCATTTGGTTTGGTTAGTGGACTGAGCCCTCGTCACGCTGAACTGGTCCACCTTGCAGCCAGATGTTGCTCTATCCACTATGACCTGGACTTGGTCATCATGCCCCCAGTCTGCTCCTGAGGGTTCTTGGTTGCGTTAAGTGTAGGCAGGTGGTGATGAACGCGATGACCCATATTGTTGAGTTGTGCTATATTGACTGAATTACTTGATGGCCATCTTTGCTAGTGGTCGTTAGGCCATCAGGTGACCGGAGCCATGTGCTGATTCTGCTGTGTGAGCTACGTAAGCACAGCGTGGGCGATGGCCAGTTGTTCTTAGAGAAACTGCAGTGGTTGCAAACCAAGGGAGCTGCAGAGGGCTATGAGTTAAAACGACTCGGGGATAGAATGTAACTATTAGAGGGAGAAAAAAAAAAAAAACACGTGCGCACACACACAGTCAGTAGTGAGAGATGCGGTTTGTGCCAGGCCGGGAGCAGAGCTGTGTGCTGTGGAGTGTGGAGCAGACTGCAGTTCAGAGCAGTGCTGGAGACTGAGAGAGGGCCCGTCTGAGCCTGCTGCCTCACTCCCCAGGAGTCCTGCAGTCCGCTCCTCTCGGTTCACTCCAGGCGAAACAACACGGGACTCCCACTCTGCATTTCAGAGGCTCTGCCAGCCTATCTTTATTTTTATTTTCATTGCAGTCTTTCACAAAAAGACGTGGCAAAGGACAGTCTCCGTTGTTAGGGTGTTTGATTCTCAAGATCTCCAGTCAACGGGGGTGGTTTAATTATAAACCATGCAAAAACCATGCAAAGCAAATCAAAACGAGTCACTTTGGCTGCCACGGGAACTGACAAAGAAAAACACGAGCAGGACGAAGGTGGGATTTGCATTGACTCGATTGCAGCTGTTTTGAATCCGATCCTATTGATTGGAGACGAGCTCCTGAATTGATTGCAGGGCCTGTGCGCGGGAGCTGGCAGGCTGCAGGCTGCAGTACGTCACGGGCGGCAGGTCTGTGTGCAGTCATGTAGTCCTACATGCGAGGAGGCAACATGCAGCCCCCCCCCACAACGAGGCGGCAGCTGCCTGACTGGCTCTGGAGAGAGGATCCCGGCTGAGGGCTGAGGGCTGCGGACACGCTGCTACGTTAAAGGCACAGAAATCTAGTGTGGTTCCCGGAGGATGGTGAGAGAGGGTGGAGGAGGAGAAGGCTGTAGAGAGCCAGGTGAGGGCCTATTTTTTTTTTTTTTTTTTCCCCATCTCTTCTGTCATCCCCTCGTTTCCCAGCTGGCTGTGCGTTGGAGAGCAGTCTCGCAGTGTTGCTATTCAGGGCATCCTCACCAGTGCAGTTTTTCTCAGGCCACCCGCTTGCATGCACACTCTCTCTCTCTTTCTCTGTCCCTCATTCTCCTCATCCACAGTGCCCCTGTGTTTGTATCTGTTAGAAGGACTTTTGCTTTTCAAGGCACTTCTATTGTTCCTCCCCTGACTGGGGCTGCTTCAGCCTGACAGTGACAACACAAACTGGTCTGTGTGACTTCTTTCTGCTTGCTTTACTTGTATCTTTTAGTTTTATTTTATTTTTGTATGTCCTGGGCATAAAAATGTCCTGGTCCTTTGCTCCTCAGAGCCAGTGAAAGGACTCGGGACGGCGGTCTTCCAGTGGTCTCTGTTGATAGTGACCTGTACTGTGGTGATCATGGCCTCCTTTGCCGAGCTGACTCTGCCCCCTTTCTCCCGGTGTCTCGCTACAGTGCTTTCCTCTGTTTGGCGTTCTGTCCACAGAAGCTCAGAAATCTTAATGGGTCAGAAAAAACTAGCCCCCAGACTACCCCCGTTGCTCCGTGTGTTTTGTGATTGCGGAGCTGTTGGATTTCCCTCCCGGAACGCTGGTTCTGTGCAAGATGACATTTTTAAAGTAAGATGGTGTAGTGGTTTTCTGAAGAAACGGCTGCTAGCCTGAGTGGATTGCGCGTTTTCCCAGCTGTCCGCAGGCTCTGCTGTGTGAAGAGCAGAGACCCTGTCGCCGGTGGATCTTCAGTCCGACACAGCCGCTCCTCCTGCCCCGTGTCGCCAGGGCTGCTCTGCTCTGTGGAAGATGGCAGCTCTGCTCTTGCCCAGCGCTGAAAGGGTTACTCTCCCAGGCTGCGTGTTTACGTTGCCGCTTCCTGCAGCTTGGTATGGAGCCTGTTTCCGTGGCGACGGCCCTGTTTCCAGCCCACTGTGGAGTCTGTCTGATTCATTGACATTATACTCATACCTGCTGCTGTGCTGCGGGGAAAACAGCCTCCCGCACACGTGGTCGCCATCTCTCTCGCACTTGTACCTGCACTCACTCACTTACAAAAGCAAAATTATATTATACAATTAATGATGGCATTAAATGGGTAGAAACGGGAGCGTGTGTGCATGTCCTTGTGTGTCTGAGAGACCCTGATCTGATTGGCTGGGGGTCTG
Source organism: Amia ocellicauda (assembly GCF_036373705.1). Lineage (NCBI taxonomy): Eukaryota > Metazoa > Chordata > Actinopteri > Amiiformes > Amiidae > Amia > Amia ocellicauda. Next base: position 38,276,525 of record NC_089853.1, read on the forward strand.
CGGTGCCCTCGTCTGCTCCCGTCACCTGAGAGAGGCTGAGTGACTCTCTGTGACTGGACACCACTTTGTGCGCTGCTGCCACCTAATACCTTGAAAAGACTCCTGACTGAGAGACTGTGCTGTGATGAACATGGTCACTGTATTGACTTGGCCATTACCTGCGACCGAAGTGGCTTCAGTGGGGTATTTTCAGCTGCAGTTGTGATATGAGCAGTGTCTCCATCCCCTTTAATTCCTGCAGAATGCACGGCACAGTGCGGTTTACTAAAACGCAGCAAAAACACGAAGATTGACACTCATGGGAGACGCAATACGAACCAAGCTGCAGTGACACGTGAGGCACAAGTGTATGCATAAGCCGCAAAATGACCGTGCAGTATTAAACTCTGTAGACTCCTGTAAGAGGGGCTGGGACTTGTATGAATCCTGTTGTTAGGCAGTTAAAGAGGGAGACAGGGCAGAGAGAGAGGGTGTGAGAGAGAGCGAGGGAGAGAGGGCTTCTGGCGGAGTGTCAGCAGCAGAGCGAGGGAGGGGATTAGAGGACGGTGACACGCTGGAATCAGAAAAGTGGGTCAGGCGGTTCAGACTCCACAGTTTAGTAGACCCGAGTGCTGTGCTGGCTCCACCCCCAGCCCCCGGTGTGGCGCTGACTCATGTGCTCCCTGAAAATTAGCCCAATTTAGGGAAAATGATCCTTTAATGCCGCCACTCAATTATGGAATTAAGCCTTTGGTTGCCGATGCCGCACAGTAGTCCTTTCTGTAGCACCCAAGTCTTTGTCTGTAAAAATAAGCAAACCAGAACGAGCAGGATGCTGTAAATACTTGTTCAGCTGACAGGTGGGCAAATTCAACAATGCAGTCTTGGAGGGTCCTTGTGAATCTGTTTCCTCAAGACAGATCTGGAAATTTGGTCTCTGTTTGGTAAACAACAACCTGATGTGTTACCTTATTCTCCAGTCAGGACCCACAGACTCCCAGCTCTGGGTTTGTGTCACTATCTCACTCTCTGGGTTCTTTCAGGAAACCTCTGAATTAAACTGTACGATCACTTGTGACTAGAAACCAGCTGAGTGAGAGGGGCTGGCCCGGCTCCTGCTTGTAATCCTGCTTTTTTTATACTGTGTTTTGACTTAAAATGTTTTTGTTGCAGATGTCCACTGGCCAGGTATTAAAGCACACTCCAGCAGCCTCAACTGCCACTGACCAAAACGCACAAACTACGTTTCCCAGCAGCCCGCACGGTTCGCAGGACCAGCCCAGGGCCCCCGGAGGGCTGACCAATCACTGCATGGCCCACACCAAACAGCCTAGCCTACGCGAGCCGGGAGGGGGCTCGGGCGGCCTGGGCCCCGGCCCCACGCCTCCACTGAACGGAGAGGAGGATGACGGGGGAGGGGGCGCACGGGTGAAGAAGAAACGCAAGAAAAAAGAGAAGCGAGAAGTGTGCGTGTGGCCGAAGGTGGAGAAGGAAACCAAACCAAAGAAAAAGAAGGAGACGAAGGAAGTTAAGGATACGCGGAAGAGCAAAACCACCAAGGAGCCCAAGAAGCCCAAGGAGCTGAAGCCGCCAAAGGAGCCGAAGAAACCGCGCAAACCCCGCGACACCAAGCCCACACCCCGCGACAAGAAGAGCCCCCCCCCGCCACAGAAACACCGCGGCCGCAAAGCCAGGTAAGCTCTGTGTCTGCCAGACTGCCCGGCTCCTCGAACCACCAACCAGGGCCCATGCTGATGAGCAGAAGGGCACGTGACCTGAGAGAGTCCCTGGCTGACTACTACTCTACTAAAATAAGTGTCATGTTTTTATTACATTTTTATTGTAAAATGCACTGTGAAGCTTGTCAGTGTCTCTTGCAAGCGATATGTGATTTTGTGCTATCCGGTGGTGCTGGAGTAGAGCTCCCGGCTCACAACAAGCCTCCCTCCACTCCCATCGTTTGTAGCGGCTGAACATAGTGCTGGCGCTCCCTGTGGGTTGCTCAGTTATCCTGACGCACGTTTCTCTTCATGGTCCCTGAATGTGTCAGGTGACTCTAGATTTTCTTTGCTTTGCTTATTTTTCTTCTTACTCCCGTCTCCCTCAACACACGCACACATGCACACGCACGCACACTCTGCAGGAGAGCACTTTAGTTCTCCTTGTGACACATGAATCATCTCCTTATCAATGTATGTTCGTCATCTGAATTGATATCTGAAAGGTTTATTGGAAAAGACGAGCAGTAGGGAGATTCAAACAGAATTGATGTCTTAAAGGTGCTAAAAAAAAAAAGTTTTCTTGTTTTTTGGGTGTATTTTGCCCGTGTTCCTGCTGAAATTTGGGAAGTGTACAGTCTCTGCTATAGCATTCCTGGTTTGTGGGAGTTATATTGGGATAGGGTGTAGCTCCCTCTATAGGGTTGTATTAATGTGCTGTCATCCTTTGCCCACCTCCCCTGTAGGGCCCTGTGAAATACTGTCAGTAATGCATGTATTTAAGTTTAGTGGTCTATCCACTCAGAATTAGCAGTTTTAATAAACCATCATAGACTGCTAGTAGTACAGATGGTTATAAAGAAATGTTACATTATTTAAAGTAGAAAAATGCATAACAATCCAATGTGATTACCCTACAGCAGAGAGCAGGGTCCCCCCCCTCCGGAAAAGAAGAAGAAAGGGAAGAGGAAAAGCGACGCACTGCAGGAGGCGCTAGAGAGTGACGAGACTGTGTCCCTGTCAGCCCCTGGGAATGAGGAGACCAGTGACTCTCTGGATGGCACGGTGAGTCTGACACTCTGCTCTGGTGTGTGTCTGAGCACAACCAGCTTTGGACTTGCATACTGTCTGTCCACTCAGGGCTGTGCTCAAAAAAAAAAAAAAAGTCATGTATTGAGGCGATTTTCATGAAGAGTTTTTGTGTGTATTCAGAATGTTTATGGTGACATTTCTAAAGGCGTGTGTAAGTGTGTGCAAGCGTGTGTGTATGCCTGTGTGCTTGCTGACCGGGACGTGTTCCCTGTGTCTGGCAGAAGCGACGCTCGGGGCGGCAGGTGAAACGCAGGAAGTACAACGAGGATCTGGACTTCAAGGTGGTGGACGATGATGGCGAGACGATCGCTGTGCTGGGCACCGGCCGCATCCCCGCGATCAGTACCTCCACGCTGGCCTGGCAGGCTGAGGTAGAGCTCCCAGATGCACACTCTTCAGCACTCTCACGCACACATGCAGTCGCACAATTTCACAGACTTGCACAAGCACATACTCACGCTCACACACAGACACAGACACATTCTTGCTCTCTCTTTTATACACGGCTGCAGCCAGTTCTGTAGGTGGCGCTGCATATACACACTGTACATTTGTATCGTGCATTAAGATGCTCACAACGCTGTGAGGTGTCCGACAACAGAGGGACGTTACAAGATAAAGCACTAACTGTGTTTCAGGAGCCCCCAGAGGATGAAGCCAACATCATCGAGAAGATCCTGGCTGTCCGTGCTGTGAAGACTGAGGTAACAGCAGCTTCCCCAGGGGCCTTCGCTCCCCTGTTTGCTGAGACTTTCTACTGTGCTCCAGATGTGGGGAAATGTCTTTTATAGTTTCTTCATAACCTGTATCCTGTAAAGAGGGGTCCGAGCACATAGTCTTGGCCTTCCCACTCTCGTGCTCTCTGACTCCCATGACACACTCTCTCGCTGTCTGTCTGTCTCTCTCTGCCTTCTCTCACTGTGCGTCTCGTCTTTCAGGCCTCCCTGGGTGAGCTGCCACAGGAGGCCGAGGAATTCTATGTCAAGTACAGGAATTTGTAAGTATGTTCATCAAGGCTGGGGTTAAAGTAGTTCAACCCTTTAGTGGTGGTGATATTCTCCCGGTCTGTACGCTCAGTAGTGCGTGGTTTGAAACCGCTGTGTAAGCAGAGCCTTTTTCATTGTAATTATTTTTGGGTTTTATTAGTTTTTTTTCCCATCCTCTCCGTTGTTTCTGTGTACGCACCTCTCGCCCGTGGTGTTGTCGGCCCTGCTGCAGCACGTTTCTCTTCCAGTGAAAGGTAGACGTGGGCTGTCCGTGTCTCTGTTCGCTAGTGTTACAGATTCCTCTCGGTGGATCTGAACATCTGGAATCCTTTGTCTCCTCGAGGCTCCGGAACTGCAGTTCTCTGTTGAGTCTAGTCTAACGGTTTTCACTCTGGTGCTCACTGAGGGGGGGTTGGTCCAATTTACTCTTTAATTCCCATTCTTCCCTTCCCAGATGTGTTTGCTGCCCAAGGTCTTCAATAAATACCTGATCAAGGATTAATTCTGCAAAGAATAAAATGCATCTTAATGACAATAAAAGCGTGTCATTCATTGGCAGCCTTTCACTGACAGTCTTTCACTGTCATTATTGTGATTGGTTTGCGGAGGCGGAAGCTCGGGCGAAGAAGTTCTGATGAATAGAGGAATGGTGAAAAACATGCCGCCTGATTCGGTGACCCAGGAAGGCGGTGTGGGGAACTGCGACCTTGACGTAACGTTTGCAAGGAGTCTCTTGTCTAATCTTTGCATTGTTGTACAGATTGCTGTAGTCTTGTCACAATCTGGAACGGACTCCTCAGCGATGTGGTTGAAGTTATTGAAGCTGAAAATGTGGGAGCATTCAAAAATAGACTGGATAGCATCCTTGGATCACTCGGTTATTAATGGACACTAAATGAGCACAATGGGTCGAATGGCCTCTCGTTTGTAAACTTTGTTCTTATCACTATCCTGGGCCTGTGAAATGCATGACCACTTTTTTGACTATTTTCTTGCATTATCTTTTGTATTATTGATCGCTGTTAATCGACTGCTAATTTGGGTTTTATAAATTTGATAAACGCACACAGCTGTTTTCACAGCTCTGTAGTCTGGAGAGGGTACTGTGATAATGTGCATTAAGTCGCTGCTTCTCCTCTGTGCAGCTCTTACCTGCACTGCAAGTGGGCCACTTTGCAGGAGCTTGAGAAGGACCCCAGAATCCACCAGAAGATCAAGCGCTTCAGGACCAAGCAGGCCCAGATGAAGCACATCTTCACTGAGGTGAGCGCGGCGGCTCGCTGCCCTGCAGAGGGGCTGAGCTTTACGGCTGTCCCGCTTCTGAACGACTGTAGTGTGAGTACCATGGTACCGTCATCTGTAGAAATGTGAGGATCGTTATCCCGTCGTCTTCTCCCCCTCAGGAAGTGTGTAATCTGGTGTGGGGGGGGCAGGCGTGGGGTGAAAGTTTCTAAATGCCGTGTGTGTGCACAGTGTGTGTGATAATGCTGCGTGCCAGGAGGCTGTGTTGTAACGCGGGTTCTTGCCGTTGTAGCCAGATGAGGATCTCTTCAACCCCGACTACATTGAGGTGGACCGTGTGCTGGAGGTCGCCCACACCAAGGACACGGAGACCGGGGAGGTGAGCTGGCCCTGCCCACGCTGGGACTCTAGTAGCACTGCTCTGCTTGTATTAGCACTGCAGGGCTGTGTATGCCAGTGTTAAACAAATGTTTTGATTTGACTTTGGAGAGTGGCCCGCAGTCTAGGATAGATCATCAGCCCCCTATCTTTAAAAGTGGGGGTGGCCCAGCATGCAGCCACAGCACAAGCCTCTGCTCCAGCCCAGGACTGGTGCTCAGTAGCAGCTCATTGCTTTGTGTCTGTGTTCACCGGAGCTCTGTATTTCTTGCAGGAAGTCACGCACTACCTGGTGAAGTGGTGCTCCCTGTCCTACGAGGAGAGCACCTGGGAGCTGCAGGAGGACGTGGACCCCGGAAAGATCAGGGAGTTTGAGGAGATTAAGAAAATCCCGGATGTGAAATGCACGGTGAGAGCTGGGGGTCCTCCCCTGTGCAGGGGCTGGCAGGCAGGCATTTTTACAGCATCTCTGTATGATGGGCGATTGGCATAAAACATTTATCACTGGGGTACTTCCTATTAAGACAAAATCACAAGGTGAAGTTGTAAAATGTAACATAAATGTTTCAAGAGACTGGTTTGTAGTATCCCCGTCAGCAGTGTGATTGATTCTCTTTGACTCTGTATCATCTGGAGTTTGTCATTGCTTATTCCTCCCATAAAAATAAATCAATAAGTTGATTAATTTTAAGGCTGTATGCTAAGCGTGACGCAAGAAGCTTCCGTGATAAGAACAGTTAAGACGTCTGTTCGCACAAATGCCAAGATGGAAGGAGTAGGGGAGCCAGACAGGGTTCCAGTTGGTGCCTGACTGTTTGGCGTGTTCTGTTTTTCTTCCTGTGCAGGAGCGCCCCCCTCCCGACCAATGGAAGAAGCTAGAGATTTCCCGGGATTACAGGAATGGGAACGAGCTGCGGGAATACCAGCTGGAGGGCATGAACTGGCTCCTGTTCAACTGGTACAACAGGTAAGGCCAAGACCAGTGCTCAGGAACTGGGAGAAGGAGTGGGAGATGGGAACGTCAAGCATCTGCATGGACAGGATATTAATTGAATTGTAAGAATAGATTGAAATGAGGCATAATAGTGCTGTAGCAGCAGGACCAGGTTGATGCGTGAGGTGTATGTCTCTGTCAGTCTCCGTCTCTGTCCATCTCTGTCTGTCTTTCTCTCTGTTCCTGTCACCCTGTCTCTGACATGTCTTCTCTCCCTCCGCCCCTCCCCCCAGGAAGAACTGCATCCTGGCTGACGAGATGGGGCTGGGCAAGACGATCCAGTCCATCACTTTCCTGTATGAGATCTTCCTCATGGGCATCCGTGGGCCTTTCCTCATCATCGCGCCGCTCTCCACCATCACCAACTGGGAACGTGAGTTCCGCACCTGGACCGAGATGAATGCCATTGTCTACCACGGCAGCCAGATCAGCCGTCAGATGATCCAGCAGTACGAGATGTTCTACAAGGACGAGCAGGTGGGCAGGTGGCAGAGGGGTGACCGGGGATGGATGTGCATTTACACAGTACTTCAGGTCCCCCCCAGTTTGTTCCAGTCTCTGTGGATTTTCAGCTCTTTAATGTAATTACAGGGAGTTGGTCCGTTTCAGCTACTAATGGGGTTGAGATGGGACTGGTAAAAGCTGGGGTGGAAAAATACGGACACCTGGCTTAGTAGGGGAATGGAATTGATCAGACTAGAGCAGGGTCTCTAGTGCTGGTGGTTGAGGGCCTGGCGTCGCAGGTTCCCCTTCCACCCCGAGCTCTTAACTAACCTCATTTAGTTCGTTGTTGGCTTAACAGAACCACAGTAACTTGCCCCCACAGGTCAGAGATTGTCAGTCCTTTAAAGAGAGCTGTGAACATGCTGGACTACAGCCAGTCCTGGACCAGGACTGGGCTCAGCTGGAAGAGAGGGCCTTGGAGAGCTTTGCCTCAAGAAGAGGGAGAGGGCAGTGGTCAGCCGTGTGAGGAGCAGTGTGGTCCTGATGGCTGTGTCCCTTTGTTTTCCAGGGCACACCTGTTGGCGGGATGTTCAAGTTCCAGGGCGTGATCACCACCTTTGAGATGATCCTGGCAGACTGCCCCGAACTGAAGAAGATCCAGTGGCGCTGCGTGGTGATTGACGAAGCGCACCGCCTCAAGAATAGGAACTGCAAACTGCTGGAGGGCCTGAAGCTCATGAGCCTGGTGAGACTTTGGCGCGTGTGTGGGGCTAATACGACTGCATGCACAGAACGGCACATTAACAAGCAGCCAGTGTGAAATCACCATGCAGTGGTGCTTTGCCATATGCTGCTCCGTGTGCGTTTCCTGCACAGTGCTGACCTCCCTGACACGCTACTGGTCCTCTCTCTCCAGGAGCACAAGGTGCTGCTGACTGGTACCCCGCTGCAGAACTCCGTGGAGGAGCTGTTCAGTCTGCTCAACTTCCTGGAGCCCCAGCAGTTCCCCTCGGAGACCAGCTTCCTGGAGGAGTTCGGGGACCTGAAGACTGAGGAACAGGTGCTGGAGACTGATAATGTCTAGGGGGTCACCGTAGGGGATTTAGCACCATATGTTCTTTTCTGCATTTGCAGGCTTAGATCCTCAGCTCCTTCACCCAGGCTGAACAACTTTTTAATGCATTTTCTAAAAGTGCTGTTGATTTGCTTAAACCATTTTTAGGCTTAGAACCTAGTCTCCCACACTGTAAATGGACTGGGGTGTGAGTTCTCACTCTGCTGTGTGCTGCGGCTGTCTGTCTGTCTGTCAGGTGAAGAAGCTGCAGGCCATCCTGAAGCCCATGATGCTGAGGAGGCTGAAGGATGATGTGGAAAAGAACCTGGCACCCAAGGAGGAGACTATCATCGAGGTGGAGCTCACCAACATCCAGAAGAAGTACTACAGGGCCATCCTGGAGAAGAACTTTACCTTCCTGGCCAAAGGGGCCAACCAGCACAACATGCCCAACCTCATCAACACCATGATGGAGCTGCGCAAGTGCTGCAACCACCCCTACCTCATCACAGGTACAGCATACACACTGCATGCACCCTAACGGAGCAGTTTGTTCAGGAACTCCATTCCCAAAGGAATCGAAAATTCTGCTTCTGCCGAGGGCTTGTAAATCAAGCCTAAAAACATTGTTTTAGAAAGGCGTTTGTTTGAATGCTCTTCTCGTATGTATAAAGTTTTGTCTGTATGTGCCTGCAGTGGGAGTAGGGGTGGTCAGACAGGACAGATATGTTTTCTATGTGCATTGCAAATATGTGGTGGTCAGGATGTTGTGTGTTCTGATGGAGTGGCCTTGTTGTCCTACTCAGGGGCGGAGGAGAAAATCCTGGAGAGCTTCAGGAAGACCTACAGCCCTGAGGCCTGGGACTTCCAGCTGCAGGCAATGATCCAGGCGGCGGGAAAGCTGGTGCTCATCGACAAGCTGCTGCCCAAGCTGATCGCTGGGGGTCACAAGGTGCTAGTCTTCTCCCAGATGGTGCGCTGCCTGGACATCCTGGAGGACTATCTGATCCAGAGACGGTGAGCAGGGTGCGGTGGCCCAGGGAGGGGTGCAGGGTCAGTTTTGCACACTTGCTCTCTGCACAGAATCACTGCTTACCTAGTTGTGCCTTTTAATTCTTCTGAAAAGGGACCTTTCAGAGTCCTCTGAAAGTAAAGGAATGTCAGGTGTGGTGGGGGGATATTAAACTCCCCCTCTCACCACATGGCAGGCGCTCTCTCTCCAGGTATACCTATGAGCGCATTGATGGGCGTGTGCGGGGCAACCTACGCCAGGCCGCCATCGACCGGTTCTGCAAAGTGGACTCGGACCGCTTTGTGTTTCTGCTGTGCACCCGGGCCGGGGGGCTGGGCATCAACCTCACGGCCGCTGACACCTGCATCATCTTCGACTCAGACTGGAACCCCCAGAACGACCTGCAGGTGAGTCAGAGCCTACTTGTCTGTCTGTCTGTCTGTCTGGCAAATAATCCAATTGGTTTTACAGTAGTGCTCTATATTCCATCTGACTGAACTGAGTATAAGTGGGTCATGCTGACGTTGTCTGACTTTTTTTGTTCGTGTGTGCTTGGTGATATCGTCGTGGTGCTGTGTGCAGGCCCAGGCACGCTGTCACCGGATTGGCCAGTCGAAGGCGGTGAAGGTGTACCGGCTGATCACCAGGAACTCGTATGAGCGGGAAATGTTCGACAAGGCCAGCCTGAAGCTGGGGCTGGACAAGGCCGTGCTGCAGGACATCAACCGCAAGGGCAGCCTGAATGGGGTGAGCGCTCCCTCGCCACACTGCCCGTGTGTGTAACTCCCTGTGCGTCTTGTTGATATTGTGTTTGTGGGTGGGTGTGTAACTCTCTGTGTGTGTGGTAGGTTGTGTGTGCCTGTGTGTAATTCCCCATGCATTTGGGCAGGTGCAGCAGCTATCAAAAATGGAAGTGGAGGACCTGCTGAGGAAGGGGGCGTACGGCGCGCTGATGGACGAGGAGGATGAGGGCTCCAAGTTCTGCGAGGAGGACATCGACCAGATCCTGCAGCGCCGCACCCAGACCATCACCATCCAGTCTGAGGGCAAGGGGTCCACTTTCGCCAAGGTACCCCCGCTTCACCACCCAACCCTGAACCCCAGCCAACCCATTGTCCCACTCATACCACCAGCCTGCTCAGAGCAAATCCACACATCCACACTTGCACACTTTTAATGTGGGTCCACACTAGAGCGACTCAATTTCTCACTAAATCACGTAGCTCAGTTGTGAGTGATTGCTGTGTCCACATCTGAGCAACAAGCTGCGGCATAGGGCTCGTGGACAAATTCTTAATTAATTTAATTAATGTTTTGGTGTGTACGTGACTTTTTTTCTGACTGTGTAGGCACTATATACTAACTATAGGGAATATCCAATGGTTATTGATGCTGCAAACTTCATAGTTTGGGCTTCAGTGATAGCAGCGAATTTCTGTTTACAACCTTTTAAAAAAAAAAAAAAAAAAAAAAAGAGTAAAGTATTTCAATGGATGCATTCTGAAGTCGGAGAGGGCGTACGTGCGGGCAGCGCTGACCTGCTACTCTGACAGCTATGTGTGCGGTACCCGTCTCATTCCGCAGGCCAGCTTTGTGTCCTCAGGAAACCGAACTGACATTTCCCTGGACGACCCCAACTTCTGGCAGAAGTGGGCGAAGATTGCAGAGCTGGAGATTGACTCTAAAGCGGAGAAGGTGAGTGCTGTGTGTGTGCGGCATTGTGTATGCTGTGTCTCCATGGTGCTTGCTGTTCTTGCTGTTCTGTTTCAATCCCTTTACTGCGTGGAAAGCCTCCTCTGTATTGAAGCCACTCTGAAGTCCGTGGAGATTCGACTTGTTCATTTCTGCTGCTGATGCACCTGCACTGCAGCTGTGCAGTAACTTTGATTTATTAACTGGACTGTTGTTGGTTTTTTAGGTGTTCTAATTCTATTCTGTCCCTCAAGCACAATGGTTTTAGTTATTTATTTATGAAGTTTCAGCTGTTCCATCATGAGTCAGTCAACCCCCAATAAAAACAACTGGTCCCCTTTTATACACAGAGGGACTCCAACCTCTCCCTCCAAATGTAATGTGTGTGCTTGTGCCCGTTTATGTGCGCGTGTGTCCCCGGGCAGGAGAGCCTGGTGATCGACACGCCCAGGGTGCGTAAGCAGACTCGTCACTACAACTCCTTCGAGGACGACGAGTTGATGGAGTTCTCGGAACTGGACAGCGACTCGGAGGAGAGGCCCTGCCGCTCACGCCGCCTGAGCGAGAGGAACCGCCGCTACTTGCGCGCAGAGTGCTTCCGTGTGGAGAAGAACCTGCTCATATTCGGGTGGGTTGGTGTCCGTGTCCCGGGGCCAGTTTGTTCCATTTGTCTGTGTGTGTGTTTTTTCATAGACACATACGTGTTCTTTGTGGGTCTGTGTGATACTGTCTGATTCGGTGCACTTGTGTGTACAATTCTATACTCTGCGGTCTGCTATATTGTCTCTCGTGTCCAACACGGTGTCTGTCTCATGCAGCTGGGGCCGCTGGAAGGACATCCTGACGCACGGCCGGTTCAAGTGGCACCTGTCGGAGAGGGACATGGAGCTGCTGTGCCGCGCGCTGCTGGTCTACTGCGTCCGGCACTACAAGGGTGATGACAAGATCCGGAGCTTCATCTGGGACCTCATCACCCCCACCAAGGACGGGAACAACCAGGCACTGCAGAACCACTCGGGTACAATTGGTTGGGAAGCCCTGTTCTTGATAGAGGGATTAAAAAGAAAAAATTAACAGGCAAAACTAACACATTTGTCAATGAGCGTACAACTGTGTTGGCATGTTCTCCACCCCCCCAACCCCTGTGTCTGACCGCCGTGTGTCTCTGTGCGCCAGGCCTGTCAGCGCCCGTCCCTCGGGGCAGGAAGGGCAAGAAGTTGAAGAATCAGCTGTGCCAGCCGGAGATGAAGAACGCAGACTGGCTGGTGAACTGCAACCCCGAGGTGGTGCTGCACGATGACAGCTACAAGAAACACCTGAAGCAGCATTGCAACAAGTGAGTGTCACAGCCCATGGAGAGGTGGGTGGGGCTGAGTGGCTGAGCTCCTGCTGGAAACAGCCTGTGCCCCGCCCCCCCAGTAACAACAGTGTCTCCTTCAGGGTGCTGCTGAGGGTGCGGATGCTGTATTACCTGAAGGCGGAGGTGCTGGGAGAAGCAGCAGACCAGGCGCTGGACGGCGTTTCTGCCAGGTAACCATCACCTGGTCGTGCACATATGTCCGTATTCTGTCTCTGCGCAGAGGGATTGCGCGTGGCTTGTGTGTTGGCACAGATTGATTGTGCGTTGTCTGCGCTTTACGATTTTGAGAGTTGCGTGTGCCGTGTGCCTGCGCAGTGTCCATGTGGCCCGTGTGATGGCAAGCCCTGGGTGACGCTGTGCCCTGTCTCTACAGTAAGCTGGAGGTCGTGCTGCCCGACATCGACTACCTGGAGATCCCAGTGGACTGGTGGGATGCTGAGGCGGACAAGTCCCTTCTCATCGGGGTCCATAAGCACGGTATGGGACAGAGCCAGGGCTCTCGGGAGCCATTCACATGCTCAAATTGTGTTCTGCAGGCAGGGTTAGGATCAGCAAAACTGTTCATGCATGGCTGGTGTTTGAGACCGTGTGTCAGGCCACCAGCTGGTACAGAAAACTCCTATGGTTTTATTTTAAGGTTTGGTTCGCCAGTGGAATATCAATGAAATCCACAGTCAGTATAAAAAAATTTACAATAATATACAATTAGAATAGTATCCCAGACAAGGATTGTTATACACAGTTTACAGGCCAGGTGCTCCGTGCCGTGATCCTGAGCTCAGCTGACTGTATTGCCCCTCTCCTGTTCCTCTCCCCAGGGTACGAGCGCTACAACGCTATGCGGGCGGACCCCGAGCTGTGCTTTCTAGAGAGGGTGGGGATGCCTGACGTGACGGCCCTGACAGCGGAGCAGGGCTGTGGCGTTGGCAGCGAGTGTGTGGCTGACCTCACTGACAGGCAAGGGGCCCGAAATGAAATTGTATCAAGGAATACATTTTACAGAGCCTCATGTGGCACCGGTGTCCCTTAGACCTCCATTTTGACCTGTGTGTGTTTGTGTTGCTGCAGGAGCGAGGCGGTTAAAGAGCAGGAGCTGCACATCAAGCCTGAGCCAGAGAGCCAGCCTGAGGTGGCGAGTGAAAAGGAGCTGGGCGAGGTGCGTGGCGAGAGGCAGCCAGAGAGTTGTGCCGAGAGGCAGTTTGCATGCACCTCACAACGGCCATTCAGACAAGACTGTTCATTCTGTCGGCAGATTCACTGCTCCTACACGGGCCTTATTTTTAAGTTAATGTTTAGTTTTTCTTTCCACAAGTGGACTTGGCTCTTTAAAAATTAAGTAATGTAGCAGATGCCTTTATCCAAGGCAACACTAGCGTTAAAATGAATGTGAAGGAGGCCTGTGTGTGTTTGGCTTTCTTTACCTGACCTTAACCACAGTTCCTTGCACAGAAAGTGGCCCTCTGGCAGAGCTTCCTTTGTGATGGGAGAACATCGCACTGGCCTCTCGTTGTAAAAATTGACCTCTAGGTTGACTTTTACAAATCATTATAATGTAGTGTTTTGGATAGATGTTATTATTTGTAATCTTTTTAATTCTTTTTCCTCAAAAGGAAGAGATTATTGCCTGCAGTGAAACAACAGAGAAAACTGAATGCCCGGCTCCAGGTGAGCTCCAGTTGTGTTGTGTTGTGTTGTGTAGTGTTGGGTCTCTAGTGTGTGTGCATTTATCTACCTGTGCAATTGGAGCACAGCGAGGGTGGACGGGACCAGTTGGACAGAGATTTGACAGGAAGGGTGTTGGGTTCATTTCTGACTAGCTGCGCTGTAGAGCCAGGGAGCAGAGTTAGGTTAGATAAGATGTTCTTCAAGAGCAAAACAGCTGTGATAACCTACATCCTCTTCCCCTCCTCTCTCACTCTCTCCTTCCTCTCCCTCATTCTCTTGTTCATCTCCTCTTCCTTGTGCTGACAGTGGTGGAGTGTGTGGAGATGGGCCGGGGGTTGTGGCCGGCAGGCTCTGCCCTGACTGCGCGTCTCCGGCGGCTCATCACCGCGTACCAGCGCTTCACACGCCGCGAGCCGCTGCGGCCCGACTTCCTGCTGCCTGATGCCATGGGGGGCAGCTGGCAGCTGGGCGAGGAGCTACGGAGACGGGCGGCTGAGCCGGACCCCCTCTTCCTGGAGATGCAGAAAAGGTGAGCAGAGATGCAGACGCTGAAACTGAAACTGAAGCTAAAGCTGAAGCCCCAAACACTGATACTGATACCAATGCTGATAATGATACTGACACACATATCCTTGAAATGTACTGTCAGTTGTCTCCCTAGGGGCATCAAGGTGCAGTTACAGTTACATTAGGTAACTTGAGGACAGTTAAAACACTCTCTCCCTCTCTCCCCGTGTGCTGGTGCAGGTGGACGAGGCGGGAGCAGGCCGATTTCTACCGCACGGTGTCGTCGTTTGGCGTGGTGTTCGACCCTGAGAAGAAGAGCTTCGACTGGACACAGTTCCGTTCGTTCGCACGGCTGGAGAGGAAGACGGACGAGAGTCTGGAGAGATACTTCTGCAGCTTCGTGGCCATGTGCCGCACCGCCTGCCGCCTGCCCCCCAGGAAGGATGAAGGTAAAGAGCCCGGCTGGAACTGGCAGTCCGGCCCATCAATGTATAGATCAACTGGTGAGTCTATTCAGGCACATTCGCAAGAACACTCAGGGCAGGCAGGAAGTCCCAGGCCTAGCGCAGTGTTTCGAGAGGCTGCTTACCATGAGAGGATTGTACAGCAGATTAAAGTGATTGAATTGATCAGGCTTCTGACTGACTGCCCTTTCGTTTGCTTGTTTTTCATGTCAGGGAAGGACCTCTTGTTTTTCTTGTCAATTCCTACTGCAGTAATAAGTGTGAGTGAGCATTTAAGGGCTGTCTGTGTGCATGTGAGTGAATCTACGGTGTACCCCCAGGGCCAGTGGAGCCGTCCCTGTTCATGGAGCCCATCACAGAGGAGCGCGCGGCGCGCACGCTGTACCGCATTGAGCTGCTGCGAAAGGTGCGAGAGCAGGTGCTGAGGCACCCCCTGCTGGGCGAGAGGCTGCATCTATGCCGGCCCAGCCTGTACCTGCCAGTGTGGTGGGAGTGCGGCAAGCACGACCGTGATCTACTGCTTGGTGCTGCGCGACACGGCCTGAGCCGCACAGACTACTACATCCTCAACGACCCCCAGCTGTCCTTCCTGGAGGCGCACCGGAACTACGTGCAGAAGGAGAACCGTGGGGGGGTCAGGGGGGTGACTCCTCACCACTGCTGCCTGTATGAGGCCGGCCTCAGCCACTGCCCCTCCCCTACCGAGTACCACACCAGCCCTGCCCCTCCTGCTGCCACACACCCCATCTCTCACGCTCACTCGCACTCGGATACGGCAGAGACCGATGTGGGCAGCGGGCTGTGCGTGGTGCCAGGGGCACGTGGGGGCTTCCTGGACTGCCCCTCAGTGGATGAATCGCTGGAGCTGAGCTCCCTGCAGCACGATAGCCTTGGCACTGACTCTCTGCATGGCAAGCCTGCCAAGGAGGCCTTCAATGGCTTCCCCTTCAACTCGGTGTCGGGCGGGCAGAGCATGCTGAACTCTTACGGGGTGCAGGGCGAGCTGAACGGCCCAGCAGCGGACATGGCGGACAAGCTGCGCAGCGACGTGCTGGTGGGGGAGCAGTACCCCTGCGAGGAGGCTGGGCTGATGACCCCCTCCGCTGAGCTGGACGAGCTGCAGACGCCCTGGGATAGCGCTGAGCACGCTGCCACCGCTGACATTTTCAATGAGTCGGACGCCATCTTGGGGCCTCCCGGGCTGGAGCCGGAGTTCCTGGAGGCAGCGCCGCACGAGGGGCCCCAGGCTGACTGCCTGAGTATGCCCAGCTCCGACTCGCAGAGCACCACTGTGGAGCCGCTGCCTTCCAGCTTCCTGCTGTTCAAGGACATTGCTGTGCCGGATCCCCCTGCAGAGCAGGCCGAGCTGTCGGGGAGCCCTGGGCCCCACTGTGCTGCTGATTACGCCCCCCCACCCCTCAGCCTGCCTGACCTCGGTCTCAACCACCACTGCCCGGCAGGTGAGGAGGAGCCCGAGGAGAAACTGAGTGACTCGGACGTCACCCACAGCGTGCCCAGCCCCGGCGATTGCGCTGACAGTGTGACCTTCGAGTTCGACAAGGAGGAGCTTTCACACGACGGGCACAGCCTGGCCGGGCCGGACCCGGTACAGCCCTGTGAGCCCACGGACGAGACCACGCTTAGCGGGCACACGTACCTCCCCCCGGACACCACCTTGCTGCCCCTCCCACAGCCCCCCCCTGCCTCACCGGGCACCGAGGCTGTCTCGCAGTTCAAGGAAGAGTACTCCACTGAGCCTTTGCCCACGGAGATAAAGCCTGCCCACCTGCCGAGCCCTCAGGGGGAGCAGCTGGGTGCTCTGGGGACAGAGGTGAAGGAGGAGAAGCCGCAGACCACAGGTACAGCCACCCCTGATTCATCACATCGTGTGGGTGTATTTCTGTGTGTGTTGGGGTGTTTCTCTGTGTGGATGTACATACAATGCCTATAGAAAGACCACCTTGAACTTTTTTTGTTGCGTCTGTGCCTCAGATTTTCATGTTTCATGCATTTAAATTGTTTTTCTACTTTTCTACACAACATAACCACACTGTTAAGAGGGAGAAAATATTTTAGTATGAAAAAATATATATTTCAGTAGTATGTTATAATATATATTTTACACTTGTACAATTTTTGCACTAGGAAGTTGTGGGGTACTATGTGTAGATTTGAATTCTAGGCAATAAGGCAACAAAAGGTTTTTAAAGGGGGTGAAGATGTGTACATGTAATTGTGTGTGGTGTTCGAGCTTCCCTCTTGGATTGACTTTTACAGGACTTGTTTATAACTGCAGATCCCCTTTCTAGAGTCTTCTCACAGTCTTGGCTTGGTTTGAGAGTGGGATTAAAACAAGGGGAGATACTAACCTCTTCCACCCACATATTCTTTAATTTTAATTTTAAGTGGTCTTCAGCACTAGCTTCAATTATCTGATTAAAGTAATGGAAGCAGCAGTTGGGCCACAGCTCTGCGGGATTCACAGGGGAGCTTTTAATGGTCGAGGTACAGAGACCTGGAAAAACCTGTATTGAAGACTTGGCTACGCTGGTGGTCTGATCGAGTAATTGAGCTGGCATGAAAACCAGTAGACCTCAGGTGTGGTTGCAGGTCCAGGTCCAGGTGTGCTCAGGTCATTGCTGCTCTTGACTCCCTGTGCTCCTCCTCTCAGCCCTGCTGGTGGAAAGCTACACCGAAGAGCCAAGGTACCCGGCACCCCTGTCGGCCTGCGAAGTGGCGGAGAGCCTACATGAGGTCCGAGAGCCCACCATCGCACAGCTGCTGCAAGAGAAGGCGCTCTATTCTTTCTCCGAGTGGCCCAAGGTAGGGTTCTCCTCTTTCTCCTCCTCCTCCTCGGTATCTGAGACAGTCCCTGTTGTGGACTCTGGATTGCTTGCCTTAATCTAACAAAATAAACTACTGCAAAATGAAAATGGTGATAACAGTACAGATGTGATGTAATGTTTCTTTGCAAACTCGTAGGACCGCGTGATCATCAATCGCATCGACAGCATCTGTCATGCCATCCTCAAGGGGAAGTGGCCCTCCTCCAGCCAGCAGTTCGACTCGCCCAGTTCGCTGTCCGCCCCCCCGATGATCAACAGCACCCCCCAGAGGGGAGGCTACGTCCCTGCCAGGGTGCATTTGGCCCAGAGCCTGAACTACACCATGGGGGCGCCTGTCTCCCACCTGCACAAGGTCAGAGCCCCGCCCTCCCTGCAGCCACGCTGAGCAGCGTTAGTTACAGTGTGCATTAGGGTTATACTAGCTTTTTAATTTTGCTCTTGTGTCCATGTGAATACAGTTGTGTAATGCTAGAAATAGAGTGCAGTGCACTTATTATATTGCACGGTGTAGGACATGTTGCCTTGGATTAAGGTAAATTAATAAGTAATAATATTAAACTGAAGGACAGCACTCAGTAAGGCTCAGTGACAGTGAGAGGGACTAAACCAGGACCTGCTCTGTCATTAAACCCTTTTCCCGCTTACCTCTCTGTGAGTAATGGCTGTCCTCTCCATTTCTTTGCAGGAGAGCCTGCAGGGGTCACACTTCCTGCCTGAGATGAAAAGGAGCCGGGGAGGGTTTGAGTTTGAGGCTGGAGAAGCAGGGGGTGGGGTGGGGGCCAAGCCTGGCCGCGGGGAAAAGATCCCAGTGGCGGTGACGCACAGGGGTGGAGGCCTGGTCCTTAATGGCTGGCAGGAGGCAGCCATGGACCTGTCGAAGGCTGGGGAGTTGGGTGTGGTGAGCGGTGGTGCGTCGGGCACAGTGCACGTGGGCCCCCCCGGGCTAAGCGCCACCGCCCCCCCCAAGATGGCCTCCCTGGCCGGCTTGCAGGGCACGCTGGGCCTGGATATGGCGGGAATCCTGCAGGCCGGCCTCATACACCCTGTCACTGGCCAGATCGTCAACGGCAACCTGCGCCGCGATGACGCCGTGATGCGCAGGAGGCGGGGCCGCAGGAAGAACGTGGAAGGGCTCGACATGAGGTTCGCCAAGAACCGGGCCCTGGCCACCCCTGAGCTGGTAAGGGGGGTGCGTCTGTGTTGGGTTTAAACCTGGGGTCAGTTGCCCTTAACACCCTGGGTACTGAATTCCTTCAACTGTAAGTTGTTCCCTTAATTAAAGTGCATTACATATTTTGTATAACAGCCTTACACTCAAGGAATGCTTCAGGCAAAACTGAACTTATCTGGCCACTGCTTTGTTTAGGAGCTGGAAGCTGTTCAGAGGTTCAAGTACACAAGAAAGGAAAAGTGATAAAAATAGGTTTTAGACTGCAGCTTGACAAGAGCTAATTGTGTAGCTGTTGGCACTGTAAAGCTGTACAGCTTTTATAGAAATTACATGGATTCTACATTTTCTAGCAAGTATGTTGCTTTCAACATTTTCAAATATAGTTTTGATTTTGTTTAAGCAAAATTTTATAATAGAATTATTTAAACAATCAAAAATATGAAATAAAATTGGCAGAACAAAAAATAAGGGAGACTGCCAATTGATTTTCAGAGTGGATAGATGAATTCGTACTTACTAGTAAATAATAAACAGTTGCATTGCATTGGGTTGTTGTCGTGTCCACAGGCCAGCCAGGAGTGCAGCAAGCAGCCAGCTGCCTCTAGCCCTGTGCCGCCCCCCGACCGGCCCTCCCCCGCGCCCCCACAGCCTGAGAGCCTGGTCTTGGACCGGGAGGCTGCCAATAAGAGTCTGCTAGAATGGCTGAGACAGAACCCCAACTACAGCATGGAGGTGCCACCTTTCACCCCGGTGAGCAACCCCCCCACCTCCCATTTCTGTGATGTAGTCAAGCAGCAGGCGCACCCGTTTGTGTGGTCTAATCTCAGCTCTGGGGCACGGGGCTCCTTTGTCCATTTGATGAAATGGAAGCATGTGCAGAAATGTTGCGAGTTCTTTGATGTAATTAAGTGGGTGAGCCTTGTGCCTGTTTTGGTTTATGATTTTCACAGTGTCCCTCTGTCCCCCTCAGTCACAGAGCGTGGGGATCCTGCATGGTTTTGTGGAACGGCCCAAGCAGCGGAGGCACCGCTGCAAGGACCCCAGCAAGCTGGATGTCAACTCCCTGACCGGCGAGGAGAGGGTGCCAGTGGTGCACAAGGGCACTGGCCGCAGGGTAATGACCTCCTGACCTCCCCCTGCTCTCTGGAAGCTGCTATCACTCTCATGCAGGGCCTGGCCCCAATTGATTGACCCCAAAATATTGAATCATCCCATTTGTCTCCTGACACTCCAGCCCAGTGCAGCACCAGAGTGCAATCAGTCCCTGTGTTGCTGCTGTTCATGATGATGTTGATTTTGATGTGATGTTGTTCTGCAGCTGGGGGGTGCTATGGCTCCTGCCATCAAGGAGCTGTCGCGGTGGCTGGATGCCAACTCAGAGTACGCAGTGGCCCCCGACTGGGCAGACATCGTCAAGCATTCTGTGAGTGAGCAGATACAGCTGCTGCACCTGGACCGAATGACTGACCAACAGATAAATGTAGTGCCCTATCAAATGAATGTATTATTATTATTACATTTTTAAGTCTACTTTAAATTTGAAAAATAAACTGGAGAATGGAAAACAAATATGTAATGTTAATGTGAAGGAAGACGCCCTTTAGAGTTTTAGTGTGAAGGTCCTGTGTGGGAAGGTAATATCCCCACTCTGGGCTCACACCTGTCTGTTTTTCCTGTTTTGCAGGGGTTTCTGCCTGAAGGCAAGTTTAACCGCATCCTGACGGAGCCGGTGTCGCGTGACCCAGGCCCTCGACGCAGAGGCCGGCGTCCGCGCAGCGAGATGACGAAGGCGGCGGGGGTGCTGATGGCAGACTCTTCCTCCGCTATGGGGCCGCTGTTCATGAACGGGCTGATCGGCAGCATGGACCTGGTGAGCCTGCAGAGCCTGCGCAGTGTGCAGGGCATCCCCCTGGCTGGGCTCATGGGTTTCCCTCATGGGTTCGCTGCGGTGTCAGCCAGCGAGGACGCCAAGAACGGGCTGAGCATGCTTCCCATGATGCTCCACGGCATGGCGGCCGTGCAGCCCCACATGTTCAGCGTGAGCGGGCTCCTGAGCCAGCCACCCACCACGAGCACCCCCTCTTGCACCACCACCTCCTCAGTGGGATCGGCGCCCCCCACCGCCACGGTGAGCACCGCAGGATCTGGAAATGGCACCCCTGTCTCCGTTGCCTCCAATGCCGCTCCAGGCAGCCCAGGCAGTACTGGAGGCCCTGCATCGGTCTCTGAGGCTGGGGACACGGAGACGAGGAACGAGGACAAGCTGCTGTCAGAGGGCAAGCCTGTGAGCAGCCCTGCAGAGTCTGCTGGCACCACGCCCACCACGGCAACAGCGACTGCAAGCAGCAGCAGTAGTGGTGGTGGTGGGCACCTGGCGTTCAACCCTTTCCTGATCCCAGGCGTGTCCCACGGACTGCTCTACCCGCACATGTTCCTCCCCCACGGGCTCAGCATGGCCCTGCCCAGCATGCAGCAGGCCTGCCCCGCGGACAGCACCGGCAGCCCCAAACGGAAGAAGAGGAAACTGAGGGAGGAGGAGGGAGTGGTGGGTTCTGTGGGTGACAGCTGCACAAAGACTGACTGTGCCCCCCCAGAGCCGGCCAGCCTGAGCAGGGACCCCACAGAGCAGACCCTCCCCGAATCTCCCTCGGCAGCTCCTGAGGACGGCCGGGAAGAGGAGGAGGGAAAGGAGGATGAGGGGGAGGAGCAGCAGCAGCAGCAGCAGCAGCAGCAGCAGGAGGAGGAGGAGGAGGAGGAGCAGGCAGTAGAGAAGGAGGGAGATTTACAGTAGACCTCCCACTGTCAACCTCCCTGTTAGTACTGCGCTACCAAGTTACCGGTGTGTGGTGTGTAGGTCAGAGATTTTCATGTAAAGTCTTTTATTATCCACTTATTAATGTTTATAGGTCTCCTGCACAGTACCAAACTTGTGATTATCATCATACCCCCACCCCCCACCCACCCATAACCACCACCACCACCACCCCCCCCCCTTCCCCTAGGGATTTAAAGGAAGAAAAGAAAGAAAGTAGAGAGACCGAAAGGATAAACACTAATGCACGTGGGTGCTCATGGCAGTCGGTGCTCCAGAGTGGCAGCGTGTTTTCTCATGGCTCTGTTGCATTGTGGGAAGTGTGTTGGAGGGGGTGCTGCCGGTGTCGCAGAACGAGGCCCCCTGCAGGATGTCCTGAGCTTGTGTCCCTCTGGGGATCAGTGGCAGCGTAGCATCTCGTTCAGGTCTCAGCGCAGGTTGTTCAGCTGTAACCCATACTAGAATGTCTCTTATGTTTTATTTGTTGGTGTATAACAGGGTTATAGCATTCCTCCCACACTTCTCTCTGTCCAGAACCCCACAGGAAGCTTGTGAAACCAGCCCCCCTGTTCTATCCTCGTCACATTTTCTATGTGATTTTATTTTTGTTTTATATCAGTTTTTAAAGCCTCTTGATTTTAAGCTTAAAGGAAAAGAGAGGGGGAAATAATAAGCGGGCGATCCCATTATTACACACGACGAGCACGAGTGCTGCTAAAAAGCTCTTTTTCGGGCAGCTTTGTTCATCTGAAGTTGAGTTCGATTTTTTTTTTCATTCATTTTGCTGCTACTTTAGATGACTTATTGGAGAGTTAAAATAGAATAATCTAATTTCTTCGAATGCACATGTTTGTATGCTGAAGAGATTTGCTCAATCAAATGGCAAAGAACAATCCTTTCATTGCTTAAGCCGCATTTAAAAAAAATATTTTTAATAAAAAAACATTTGCAACGTCACTTTTGCCCCTCCGTTGCAGCCTTACGGTGTTGCTATTGGTCGCCTGCCCTTACTTTGCCCTGCAGATCGCGTCCATTGTTCAGGGTCTGAGTACAGGGGCTGTTTTAGTGCCATGAAACAAGGGGCTCTTTTCTTCACACCACCCTGAGGCCCACAGTGAACTGACTGGGCTCTTCACACCCTTGGACACACCCAGGGAAAGAGGGTGGGCTTCTGTGTTTTAAGTGAATCACAATGGATAAGAGAACAGGGGAGGTTTGTTCTTTTTATTTTAATATTTTTATTTCATCCCCATCCGTCTGTCCAGTGTAATGAACGACTTTGTGGTTAGCTCAGAAAGAAAAGAAAAAATCGCCACAGCAGAGTGCCTAATTATTGTAAGGGTTAATTGTATCATTTCCCTGTACTGTAGATTAGACCAATCTATACATTTTAAGATTAAAATCTATCTATATATTATTATTATTATTATTATTATTATTGTTATTACTTTTCTTTTTACAGAGATGTCTTGTAATGTTGTTGCCTCCATCATGGTAGTGTTTCCTACAAAAACAGAAAATTCAGAATCCGCACCAGTCCCTCTTCATGTTTATAGTCCTGTTTCCTGGGTCATCCCTGTAAACGTCTCCCTGTGTCACATCAGGATGTGATTAGCCTAGTTTTGGCATCTTTAGATTTTACAGATCATTTATATTTCTTTTCTTTTTTTGCAGCTGAACCACTTAGACAAGTCACTTTATATTCCATAATATTACACAAATGTTTTTGCACAAAAAAGACGAGATTCAGCAGGCCTGTAGGCGAGAGCTCTCTATAGTGTTAACAGCCTGTCAGTTTTCATCTCTGTGTGTCTGTCCGTGTCTGTGCGTGTATGCTTGCCTGCGTGCGTGCGTTTTGAGTGTGTTTGCATAAACACAACCCACCACGTGGGAAGAGTCTGCCCGGTTCTCTCCATAGTGCGCTCTCTTACCCTAGAGTCTTTCAGAACTAACATTCATGTAGTTGCCTTGAAAACAACTAATATTTATTTGTTTTGTTTTTTTTCCTTTGCCATACTTTACCAAATATAACAAGACCTTTTTTGTTTTATTATATTCAAATTTCAAAATGCCTTATTTTGTGTTATGTATATGGAAGCTTCCATGGATCTCCACATGTTGAAAATATAGACGTACTTAGTCTAGGGCTTGAATTTTATCAAAAGTAGAACACTGATCGGAGAGCCTCCCTGGCCTAGAGTTCCCTTTAGTTGTATGCATACTTCGCATTCCTGATATCTCCTTTGCTCCTTGATCTCGAAAATGAAGCTAGTGCGTGACAGATGTTCAAGTACAAAGCTCTTATTTCTGGTAGACTCCTTAAAAAAATATAAATACAAAACAGTGGCAGAAGAAATGGAGATACATTTCCTCATTATAATTTTTTTAAGGAATCTTTTTAAGCACAAGCAGTTCCAAATAACCAAACCGTGATCAATTGAAATAGACTGGTGAAGAGTTTGCACTGATCTCCACAAGTGTATATAAATGTTATTCCACCAGTGAAAGGTGATTTAGACAATCCATTTTTTGTAACATTTACTTTTATACATACCAAAACTTAATCTTATTGAGCTTCACTTCCTCGAGTGTTACGAATACAAACTCCCTGAGCAGTTACGTTTCCACTTTTGAGTATTTGTTGTGAAGACCTCTGACAAAGCGACCCCAGCGAGCGTGTGCGGTGTATGTGTACAACTAAAGAGGACGGCGTTATGTTTTAAGCATTTCATTTTAGAAGTTAACCTAATTTAAAACTGTTCTGCCTGTTTGATACTTCGTGTCTTGACCAAAAGAAAACAATAATGGCTTCTTGCTTACTAAAGGAAACTATTCTAGAACCACAAAACAAGCCCGGCAGGTGGTGTTTGAAAGGCAAGGAGAACTACAGAATTGTTCCCTGGTTAAGTCAGTCTCACGGGGGCCCATTTTCAGTGCTTGTGTGACTCCAGCTCTTGTAATAAAGACTTGAAACAAATCACTGGTGCAGAGATCAAGGCCAGTTGGGGGTCGGAGAAACTGTGTTACTATTTATTCAGTTTACATGTTTGTCATTTGTTTCAATTTTTTTTTTTTATTTGTTGTTTTAGGTTTTGTTTTTTTTCCTGTTAGTTTTGGTAATTTATCCAAAGGTCAAATTTGTTTTGGAGTCCTTTGTTTTCAGATGTATTTATTATACACTTTTTTTTTTTTCTTACTAGTATCATTTTTATACCTGTATTCTAACTTATAAGGGTTCAGAAGGAAAACTTGCAGGTTCTGAAAGACTTTCCCACACCAGTACTGCTAGTTTTCCTTTTAGGCTTTTTTTTTTCCTCCCTCTCTCTCAGATTTTTGCCTCCAGTGGAAGCAGGAATTCATTTCAACCGATATAAACTAAATAAAACACTTTAATGTACTGAAAACAGAATTACTGAGCAAATGGACCCGTGCTGTCTGAGTACCTCACTGTCTGTAACTGTCATTCATTGTAAATCTGTGTCTTGATTATGTATCGTTGGGTCCCGATCAAAACGCTCTCACTTCCTGGTCATTTACCCATTCATTAATAAATGTGAATATCAAGTTGGCTGATTTGAAAAAAAGGAGCTGCAGGGCTTCATTGGTGGTTTTAGGAGCAACTGTACATGTTTTGAGTTCTCTTTGTTTTTGTTTGTTTTGTTTGTGGTTCAGTTCTGGATTGTGTACCGAACTGTGTAACTAATCAAGCACTGGCAGTCTGGAACCTGCCTCTTACTGGGAACCAGCTTCCTCAGAATTAGTATTGAAGTAATTGCTGTCCTACTGAGAAAGGTGTGCAATTCCTCCTCGAGCCTCCCATTAGTGTTTGTTTTCTGTGCTCAGTCCTTTAAATGTGAGCTCTAATCTCTATTGTCTCATGTATTTCAATAATTGCTCCCGTAACACTTACACAAACAGACAGTGCAATGCTCAGACAGAGGGGTATGAGTGTGTGTGTATGTGGGGGGGTTGTCAGTGTTTATCTGAACTACAGCAGCTTGCACTAGAAGACTAGTCTCTAGCTCATGCATTTTAAAGGCCAGTGTTAGCCAAGTGGATGTAAGTTATTAGTTTCTTTGAACCAAGGGTATTTGGGATCGTATGCTACGAAACAGTGTGTCCTCTGTGTCAAGTCTGAAATCCGCCTCTACAGTCTCCACGGCGTTAGTTTTATTTTTGTTGAACTTGCTCCTGTATTCCCATGTGGACCAATCACATAACTCCAAACATGGTGTGTGATCTTTTATTGTGCAATAAAAGATGACTTTCAACTTTCAGTACATCTCCTGTGGCTTCTGCTTGTGTATCAGCAAAACTACCATTGTTAGTTTAGTTTGGTTAAACTTGTTAATATTTGATTGAATAGAGGATCATATTGCAGTTGTAAAATCACATTAGATGTCATTAGATCCTTGTGTGTTTTTGTTTTTTACAGAAAATATGCAAATATATAAATCGTGTCCAATTTCAGTAAAGCTGCAAAAATAAAAACAAGAATTGTGAATTCTTGAATCCGACAATACCATAGCAATAAATGTAAGTAACCATGTAAAAGTTTACTTTCTTGACCATGATTAAACCGATTTGAAAATAATAGCTTTTTTTATGAATAGCTAAATCCCGTATTTGTATTAATGTTGTGTGATTTAAAATGAAACGCGTTAAATGTGTAGAAATGCATTGAAATCAGGCATTTGAAACGGGTACACCGAGAGGCTGACCGGACGTCCGTGTTTGGAGGGTGATAATGCGGGCGCACCAACGTGCTTTTTCCCGCCAATCGAGCTGCGGGGAATTGTGGGATTGCGGCGAGTGTTTTGGAGGACCGGAGGTGTGTGAGGAGAAACGTCCCGCAGAAGAAAGCGGTGCGCTTGAGTGACGGGGCTGCGGGGCGAAATGCGAGAAGACCAAAGCGACCCCGAGTCTGGGTCGGAGTCCGGGAGGCCGGACGAGCCTGCGGTGCGGAGGAGCCTGGAAGCTCTGTGCCGAGAGCTGAACATGGACGAGGAGACCGGGAGGGACGCGCTACGGAGCTTTACAGCCATCCGGGAGACCTACACCCTGGAGGTGAGCCTGCCGGGACACGGCTGCTTCGCACGGTGTTGACAAACGGAAAAGCCGATATAAGTGGACAGGGCGGCCCAGTGTCCGTACATTGAGGACATTTGTCGTCTTCGCACTGAGATCCGGGGCTTTAACAGCCGCGTCGCAAACTTCTGCAGCTCGTATTCATAACCGCTAACTTTAGTAAACGGACGTGTCCACCGTCGCCACGCAGAGACGCGGAAAGTGTGTGGAAGTGAACGGATTCGTGTCCTCATCCCGCACACGCAGGACTGCGACTCAGATACGTTTCATTGCGCATTATGTATGACCGGTGTGCAGTTCGCTGACCATAACTTTAAACGCCCGTAGGAAATCTTCACCCGAGTCGATTTGATGTAAGAAAGTGTTGCACAGAGATCTTTTCTCATCTTGAGGATTTACGAGATTTTTAATGTTTTATGCTTTATGGTGATGTTGGTGTTATTATGAGTCGGAAATTTAAAGGGAAGCGAGATGGGCGTGATTGTCTTTGTCAGCTCTCCGCCACTGCGCAGGTCAGACAGCACCAACCTAACTGTTTACTGCAGTCATTACCTACTTAATAACCCCATCTTACTGCAGGATAACTTCATACCCCAATTTAATAACCCTGCTATCTGCGCTGCATAACTTAATAACTCGGCTTACTGTTGTGCATAACCTCATAACTCCATTGCATGCAGCTATCTATATTGTCACCTTGAAATGAAAAACACGGAGACCTTGTCACTGTGGGATGTGGTAATAGCACTGTGTTTATCTAAGACTCAAAATGGTAGATAGGGTGACTTATCAAGGAACCGGTCAATGTGCAATCGTTCCTTTCAAAATAAAATCAATACGATTCACATTACATCAATTCATATTTCCAAGTGTAAGTGTGCAAAGTCGGTAAGACCGATCTAGCAGACTCCGCTGTAAGTGCTGCCAAAGTTGCTTCCAAGTATTAACTCAGAGTGGTGGAGACTTATACACGTGATCTTTCAGTTTTGTGTTTTTAATGTATCATTTTTTCACTGTTTCGATTTACATTTATTTTACTGTGTTTTAATTCCTGGCTAAAATGCAACAGAAGGTGGAAATTGTGAAGGGATGAAGACTTTCTATAGGCAGTGTGTGCTTTGATTTGCATACAAGTTTTACAAATCACACATTGCATGTTACAGCAGCGACATACAGTCTAGCAATGTTTTGATTCTGACCTGTCCATGGAGTGAAATTCAAGAAGTCCAGGCAGGTTGACATCACTGAAAATAAACCTTGTGTATATGTTTGCATATGCTTTTGTTGATGCATCTGTCCCCTTCGTTCCTGCAGGGAGACGTGGTGCACTGGTTGGCCTGCGCCCTGTACGCTGCCTGCAGGAAGGGCCGCACTCCCACCGTAGGCAAGGGAGTGATGGAGGGTAACTGTGTGTCTCTGACCCGGATCCTGCGCTCCTCTAAGCTGAGGTGAGAGGGGCTGTGCAGGTGCAGGGTTCGGGTTCTCGCCAGCACGATTTGCTGTCCGCATCTGTAGTCTGACTCGCACACTACGCTCCCAAGGCCACTCGTAGTGTGCTCAGAAACATCATTATTATATTCGTTATGAGGGAAGGTGGTAGATACAAGCTCTGGAAAAAATTGAGACCACTGCAACTGACCACTCCCAAATTCCAAATAAAAATATGAATGGAATGGAACAGCTGCCGTACATGCAGAGATGCTGATTTAAGAAACATTTGCAGTGGTCTCATAATTTTTTTTCAGAGCTGTATTAACCGCATCACAAAAGCGCTGAGTGTTGTTTTATGTTCACCTTACTTGTTACCTTAATACTGCATGTGTTTATTAGTGTTGTTTTTGTTTAATACTTCATGTGCTGTGATCTAATTCCCAGTTTCTTTCTGCTGTCCTCCCGCCCTCCAATCCAGTTTAATCCAGTTCTTTAACAAGATGAAGAAGTGGGCAGACATGTCCAATCTGTCTGCGGAATTCCGGGACCGGATCGCGCGCCTGGAGAGGAATTTCGAGGTCTCCACGGTGATCTTTAAGAAGTTCAAGCCCATTTTCCTGGACATGTTCCAGAGCCCGTGGGGGGAGCCGCCCAGACAGCCGCGCAGCCGCAAGCACAGGTAGCCCCCTCCGTCTGCACTGCTGCCTCACAGGCAGGCCGGCGTCAGTTTTGGTGCCTGGCTGTGGAGCCATGCGCCTCCTTTTTACTCTTAAGAATCCGCTAACCCTTCTCTCTCTCTCCTGTTAGGCGCCTGCCCTGCCACATCAGTGATGTGTTTAAGTTTTGCTGGACCCTCTTTGTGTACACTAAAGGTAGGTTTTCTTTACAGGACCTCAATGGTCTGCCATACAGATTTGAAACGCAATGTCCAGTATATGTAGGGATAATCTGTAATGAAGGAATGTATGTAAGGTATTGGCTAGCTTTGTGTGGATTTCCATGGCTCACTTGCAGTGTGTGGTCTGTGTGCAGGGAACTTCCGAATGATCGGCGATGATTTGGTGAATTCCTACCACCTCCTGCTCTGCTGCCTGGACCTGGTTTTCGGCAATGTGCTACTGTGTGCGAACAGGAAGGACCTCATCAACACTCAGTTCAAAGGTAATTGGAGTTTCCAGACATCGCATAAACCTCCCATCTTCAGACTCTGTAAATGTGTGATGTATTTATCGTGCATAACCTCCCTTTAAAGCACTTCCCACCTCACTTCCAGTGCTGTGGGTTTCGCAGACTCCTTTTCCTCTTCCTTGAACCTGCAGCAAAACCTCTTCCCTAGTGTCAACCCCAGCACTTCCCCCCCCTTGCCCAAGGGTCATGCACATTTTGGGGTTGAATCGGTCTCTGCCTGTGTGGGAGAAGCTGCTGTCTGCGTCCCGTGTGTGACCGCTGCCCTCCCTGCCTGTTTACAGGGTTGCCCGCGGAGTACCACAGCCCAGACTACAGCCCGTCCGCCGAGCCCCCCTGTGTCATCGACCGGCTGTGCCAGCTGCATGACGGGCTGGTGGTAGAAGCCAAGGGAATTAAGGAGCATTACTTCAAGCCCTACATTAAAAAGCTCTTCGAGAGACAGGTAATGTGTTTGTTCAACGGGAACCTCTCGCCGTCGTCACCCAGCAACAGTCTTGCCAACCCCAACTGTCCCCGTCAGTTTGTCTGACTCTCACTCTGCCTATAAGAGTGTCACTTCAGCTGGTTGTTTTTGTCCTCCTGTGTACTCTGAATTCGTTGCTGTGCTTTTCTCACTGACGCAGAGCAATTCGATAAACAATTGAATACACATTTTCAAAATCGTCTCGTCCTCATTTTCAGATCCTGAAGGGGAGCGAGGAATCTCTGATTGGACTGCTGGATGTGTCCAACTTCATTGACAACAAGTAAGACCGTCGACTGATGGAGTAATACACTGTCAGGGATTGTTCTGTGCCCACTGCAGTGTTGCTAGGGCGGTGTGCCACGGGATTGTTGAGAAGTCACACAAGAACAATGAAGAGTAAACCTCTGGGGTATTTAAATGATCCATGCCTGGCGGAATTAAGCCATGGTTGGTGTGCCTCAAAGATGTAATAAAGCAAGGCACACCTACTTAACATCTACAGGTTATGCATAGAAATGTACTTAATGCAGAGAATAAAACGAATAAACTCAACACTTAAATCATAATCCGAATTCTATTTTCTGAACCGTAATACTGTGTTTCAGTGCCAAAAGGTCTGACCTGCTACATACACCCGATTCAGTTAAGTCAGTAGGAAAGCAACCCCAACGTTAACAAAAGCCTCTGTACTCTGGGGACCCTAAATTGTAATACATTTGAATGCAGAATTGAGCTAAATTACTTTAAATAACATCCCTCCCCGCCCCAGCAAAGCGGTGAACAGAAAGTACGAGGAGTACGTGCTGACGGAGGGCGATTTCGATGAGCGGGTGTTCTTGGGAGCGGACGCGGAGGAGGAGATCGGGACGCCCCGCAAGGCTGCGCTGGACCTCCCTGAGGGCCGGCTCTCCGCACGCATGCAGGTGGAGTGCAACCTGCAGCAGCACTTTGAGAAGGTACGCGCTCTCTCTCCCTCTCCTGAAGCAGCCATTTCCTATGTATGTATTATATGTATGTATTATTTTCCCTGTTCACCATGTTTACTGTGCTCTTGAAAAAAGCTAGTCACTTCAGAACTCTTATTTCTTGACCCTGGAGAGAGTAGGTATACATTAATCTTCTAATCGGACAAAAGAAAACTCCTTAATATAGTAACTGTGTGATGCTCTCCCCAGACGCGGTCCTTCGCCCCCTCCACTCCGCTGACGGGACAGAGGTACCTGAAGGACAAGGATCCCCTGGTGACCCCTGTGTCCTCGGCCACCCAGAGTGTCAGCCGGCTGCAGAGCATGGTGTCCGGGCTGCGCAACTCCCCCAGCGAGCAGCTGCTGCAGGTCTTCAGGTGAGCACCGCAGGCCCTGATCAGGGGGTGAAACGGCTGCTGGCGTCGAGAAGACGGGAGGAGATTTACTGTGCGG
Source organism: Amia ocellicauda (assembly GCF_036373705.1). NCBI lineage: Eukaryota > Metazoa > Chordata > Actinopteri > Amiiformes > Amiidae > Amia > Amia ocellicauda. The sequence goes on from NC_089853.1 coordinate 38,307,532, forward strand.
GGTGTATATGCTTATTTATCCATTGTATACTGGACAAGTAGCTGAAGGCTTAGAGATTTATACATTTTCTCTTCCACATTTATCATGAAGATAATTATAGATTTTTCAGATACTAAGACAACATCTAAAATGCATAAAAGGTTTATTATGATTTATTTTGATGCAGGTGGTGAGGGAAGATGGTGACATTATTTTATTGGTAGAACTGTGCAGATCTTGTCAGGCGAAAGTATCGCATGCACCTGAGAGAAACAAATATTAATAAGAAAATAACACACCAGGGTGTCATAAGCTGCCGTTTTATTGTTTCCGTTTTGTTTTTGGGCTTTGAAGGTCATGTTCCCGCGATCCTACAGAGACGATCTTGAAGTGGGTGAAGGGCTGGGGCGAGACTTTCCGACAGCACTACACAAAGCACACCGAGGAGCAGCCGGGGTCCCACATGGGTGAGCGAAGAGACGAGCTGAGCCAACATTTATACGATGGGTTCATGTTTTGTCGGCAAGCTATCCAGCCAGCTCAATAAGGTCTTTCATGACCATTAATAAACACTACATTGCACTTTATGTTCTTCTGGAGACAAAAGTATTTGGGGGAAAACTCAGTATCAATTTGTGCTGCATATTTTCAGTATGATATTATATTGTGACAATCCACTGACAGGCCCTGTTGCTTTAAGAATACAACACCAGGTGCATTAAAAGGACGTAGCTCACGGATACAAAAGGGCACATCGCCCCCTAGAGGGAAAATATCTGAGTACAGTGGGATTGGGAAAAGACAAAAGCGGTTTGTGGGCAGCAGTATGGAGTGGAGGGTCGTGGGTTCAGTCCTAGGTGGGGGGCAGTGCTGTTGTGGCCTTGAGCAGATACTGTACCCAGATTGCTTCAGTAAAAACCCAGCTGCATGTAATTACCCATGTATAATAACTGTTATATATTGTAACTGCTAAGAAATATAATAATGTGACATTGTAAAAACCTCTTAAAGCCTTTCTGTAAATACTGTACTTTATTAGCAATTTGACTTTAAAGTGAAAGCTGATGTATTATTGAGTTGAAAGTGCTTTTAAACATAGTTTCAAACTCTATGAAAAGTTGAATGTATCCTTGTTTGGAAACAGTCTTGCGAAGAGGAAAAGTCTGGTCTTGATCTCTGGTGAAATGCTGCCGTGGTTTTTCTTAACTCTTTGAAAAAATGCAATATTTGGTTATAGTTGGTACAATACTGCAGTTTGTGATTTGTTTTTTGTTGTTTTTCCCCCCTAGATTTTGCTGATAACCGGTTAAAACTGGCAGAGATCCTGTACTTCAAGATCCTGGAGAATGTCATGGTCCAGGAAACTCGCCGGCTGCACGGCAAAGACATGGCAGTGAGTCTAACAGCTTTGACAACATTATGTCATTGTTACTTTTTTCCTGAAGCTCTGGTGTGCAATGTTGTGCAATTCTCCTCAACAACGTCCTGTGTCCCTCGGTGTCCCCCCATCTCCCAGGTGCTGCTGGAGCAAGACATCTTCCACTGCTCTCTGATGGCCTGCTGCCTGGAGGTGGTGCTGTTCGCTTACAGCTCCCAGCGCACTTTCCCCTGGATCATCAACATATTCAAGCTGCCGCCTTTCTACTTCTACAAGGTACGCAGCTCCTCCTTTCCAAATTAACTCCCATCTTACGTTCTCTTTTCATAGCCAAATCCTCTTGACATCTCTCACCTCTCTCCCCCTCTCTCTCTCTGGCAGGTGATCGAGGTGTTTATCCGGTCTGAGGAGGGGCTTTCCCGGGACATGGTGAAGCACCTGAACAGCATTGAGGAGCAAATTCTGGAGAGCCGGGCCTGGTCCTCGAACTCCGCACTGTGGGAGGCTCTGAAGGCGGTAAACGACAAAGTGCCCACGGTGGAGGAGGTGAGAGGGGTGGAAAGAGATGCACACAGCCAGAGCTCTATAACTCAGACCGGCCCCAACATCACAGCCTAGTTGGCTGCTCCTTTACTGGTGCTTCCTGGCACCCACCACCCCCGGGTCCGTAGCGGGCGGTGTGTTTAAACTGAACCTGCAGGATCCAGCAAAGCATAGCATGTATTGAAGGGCTTCTGGTTTTTCAGTGCAGTGCAGTCACACCTTTCTCCCTGCATCTGTCCCTGCCAGGTGACACTACCCAGTAACTTTGAAACGGGGAACGGCCACAGTGGCCCCACGCATCTGCCCCTGGTCGCCCTGTCGCCCATCATCCACCCACGGCTCAGGGAGGTGAGGATCGGCCTGGGAGGCAGCGCCCACAAGGGTGAGTGAGAGAAGGAGTGTGTTTGTGGGACACGCTCAGCCCTGTTGTGTGTCTGTATCTGTTGTACTAATGTAGTTCATGATTTTGATGAGGCCCAGGCAGGGCAGTGATTTACGCCTGGTTCCTCACTCCTCAGATATTTGTGGGGATCCTCTTTGAGGGAGGAGATGTGCATCATGAATCGCAGTTTCTCCCAGTTTTAAGTAAAGCATTGCTGAGATTCTCAAAGGAAGAGCAGCAGTATGTTCAGTCAGTCTGCAGTCTGTGCTGTAGTACGTGGTGTGTGTGATGAGTATTAATTTTAGCAAAATAAACAAACCTGTGGGTTTCTCTGACTCTGACTCTGACGGCCACTCTCTCCTCCCAGCAGACATCCCTCCTTCCCCGATCTCCGTGCATGACCGCTACAGCTCACCCACTGCGGGCAGCGCCAAGCGCCGGCTCTTCGGCGACGACGGCTCCTCTGCGTCTCCGGTCAAGAAGATCTCCTTCTCCCAGGGGGGGAGCTTGAAGATCGTGCCCACCTCGCCCTGCGACGCCACGCACATGTCCCCGGCCCGCCCCGTCTTCACCATGACGACTGCCACCATCACCATACCTGTGCAAGGTGAGGGCTGGCCTTGCCCTCTGCTGCCCAGTGGAGTGTGGTGCGGCTGCTTCCTGTAACTAGCTGCTGCCACTTTTAAAACGGTGTTCTGTGCTCTTTGTCTGGTTATTTTCCTGCTTCCTTTTGTTCATCTAGTGCACCTGGAGTCTTGTGTCAGGCTGTGGCAGTGCTGAGGAGATCCATGAACTCTGTGCCCCCTTTCTCCTGCAGGTGTGGCGAACGACACGGGAGCAATTTCCTTCTTCCAGCTGCAGTCCGGGGAGCGCAGTCCTCTCACTGCCCAGGCATTGCTCCCCGCCTCCCCCAGCCGGGCCGGGCTGGGGCCCCCCACCCTGGACCCCCCGAGCAGCGCCAACAAACCCCGGAAGACGGGCTCTCTGGCGCTGTTCTTCAGGAAGGTGAGGGAGGCGAACCTGGGAGCAAAGACACGGCGGTGGCCCAAATAAGAGCGTGATGGATGGCGGCTTCCTCAGTGTCAGACTTCTGGAGAAGATCAATAATTATTCTTATTTCATTGCATTTTATTTTCTCTGTAGATTCAGGGCAGGTTCAGTTAAATGAATAACGAGTTCAGTTAACCCATGAAGTGTCTGTGTGTCTCTCTCTGCCTCTGGGTGTGTGTTGCTCTAATGTCCTGTGCTCTCCAGGTGTACCACTTGGCCAGTGTGCGGCTGCGAGACCTCTGCCTGAAGCTGGATGTCTCTCTGGAGCTGCGCCGGAAGATCTGGACCTGCTTCGAGTACTCGGTGGTCAACCACCCAGAGCTCATGAAGGATCGGCACCTGGACCAGCTTCTCATGTGTGCGGTGTACATCGTGTCCAAGGTGAGGCTGTGGCGGTGTCAGGTTGTCGGTGATCAGATGTCCTCTGTTGTGGGGGGCTATAGAAACCTGGGCAGTGTGTAACTTAAACATTGCACAGCTGTATACAACAAATAATATGCAGCAGATGCGCAATATATCCATCTCACAGTGCGAAAAACTAACCAAGTTCTGTCTCTTTGTGATTTTGAAGGCGACAAAGGAGGAACGCACTCTGCAAGACATCATGGGGTGCTACCGCAGCCAGCCTCAGGCCAGCAGCCATGTGAGTACCCAGAGGGCTCGGCGGTCCAGCTCTGAGACAGTTTCTGAAGCGTGGGACCGGTTGAGGAAGCTGTTGTGTAGGGAGTTGCAGGCACTGTTATGGGGGTGGTTCACTCATGCAGAGCCGGCCCAGTCCTAGTCCTGGAGAGTCTCTTCCATTTTACGTTGTGTCCTTAGGTGTTAAATAAGTCACAGCGGCATCGGGTGTTGATTAGTGGACGATTTAGAGAGACGGATAAAGCCAGCAAGGTTCGCAGCTCTCTCCAGGACTGGGTCAGCTTCCACGGTGCCAAGGCTTTAACCCTGCCCTGCCCTGCTGGACATTAGAGCTCCCTGCTGCTCACTGGCTCACTAATGAAGGCTGCTCCCTCCTCTCCTCTGTCTAGGTGTACAGAAGTGTCCTCCTGGAGAAGGCTGATGATCAGTCCACCAATAATGGAGACATTCCCAACATGGACGAGGGTGGGAAGATTAATTGTGTTTTAAGAAAAATAAATATATTTGTATATAATTTAGCAGATGTTGGCAGTAGTTCGAGACCCGGCCTGTCTGACTTGTCTTCCCCCCACCCCCCACAGTCGAGGAGGATGAGAGGGGCTCAGGGTCAGACATGTGTGGCGGAGAGTTGAGAGGTGACCTCATCCAGTTCTACAACAAAGTCTACGTGCTGAAGATGACCGGGTTCGCCCACAAGTACAACAGCGCGAGTGCTGAGCCGGGGGTAAGCACAGCAGGGTGCACCTGCACGGAGGGTGGGGGGTTGAGATGAGCAGGTGTTCAAGGAGCAGAATGAGGGGCTGATTTTGCACCTCAAGTGCTTCTATTTTATTTCCAGCCTGCATTATTTTTAAGACACCGCTTGTAGGTCGTAGTTTCAGGGCTGGTTTTACAGTCGCACAGTGTGGTGTTCTTTTGCTGTTCTTCCCTCTGTAGTCCAGCTCCTGAGTCAGTCCTGTTGTTGTTTCAGCTTGCGGCGCCCCCCTTGTCTCCGTACCCCTCGATCAGAGCCCATCCCTTGTCCCCACGCCGTGTCTCCCAGAGACACTCGGTGTACATCTCTCCGCACAAGAATGGCTCCTGCCCAACCTCCTCTTCTGCCATCACCTACAAGTTTAACGGGAGCCCTTCCAAGGTAAGACTCCTCCTCGCCCCTTGATCGATTCAATCTATCCAGAGCCCTGGCGCTGCTCCACACTCCCCTCCTCTCTTCCTCTCCAATCTGCAGAACCTGAGAGACATCAACAGCATGATCAAGCAGGGCGAGCGGACGTGCTGGAAGCGGGCGTTCACCATGGACAGCGACTCCGAGTCGCCGGCCAAGCGGCTCTGCTCCGAGAGCGACGATGTGCTGCTCAAACGCCTGCAGGACGTGGTGAGCGAGAGAGCCAACCGCTGACCCCCTGCTTATCCAGGGTCAGCGCTGATGCCACGCAGCCCACGCAGTGCTGCTCTCAACACTTGGACAGCACCACCTTCCACGTAGAACGATGGGAAGGGTGTTATTTCTTTTGCTGTCTCGGCTCCAGTTGTCACTTAGGAATCTGCAGCAATGGTTCTGGCCTCTTGACCCCTACAGCATGTGACTGTAACTCGAGCTGTGCACGTGTCTTCATCAGCACCATGTCACAGGAGTGTAAGCTATGAAAATCATATATTGTTTGTGTTTAATTACACTGTCTGCCGAGTTCTTGGTTCTAAACTGAAAGGTAATGGTTTACCTTTTCCTCTGTGTATGGCATGTGTACCAGAGGAGAGAGAGAGAACCCAAGCATTAATCACTTCTGACTCTCGCTGGACTGGGTGTTTCTGCTGGGATGCAGATGTGCTACAAACGTGGACCTATGAGAGGCAGACCAAGTTACTGTTTCCTACATTAGATAGTTGCCAAACTATCGCATTTGTTCTTGTGTTTAAGGTTTGTCATGGGTCTATAGTGCGATGTGTGGCATCGACACTTCTAACCATCGTTACCATTTTCATTTGTCATGCTTCCAATGTTATACCGTTAACAGTAATTTGTTCTTATCGGAGTCTGGAGTTGCCTTGTTTCCTCTGCTCTCCTTGGACTCTCTTTTGCATGGACCTGTGCAGTTGATTGACAGTAGAGAACTCTTGAAGTGTAATATTACTTTGAGTGGAATGTACCCTGACTGTATTCAGTAGAATATTACTGAAGCTTTAATGGGCTGGATACTGTTGGGTATCAGGCTTCCAGTTCCCCTGTTAAGTGAAGGGCTGCCCTCGACAGTGCTGCACAGACTGGCCTTACAGACTCTTCTGATCGGCTCTGACTGCAGTGCCTTTGCTTGCCCAGTCGTGTCAGACATCTTTCAGTTAGCAGCGATCCAGTGCAGGTCTCTAGGCTCGGTGGCGTTTCATTCTGCCCAGTGTTGGTTTAATTTGCATTGCTTCACTTTAATTTCTCGGCTGTGGATCTGCAGCTCCCTGTCAGACTGTGGGTCTAATGAAAGGACTGAAGCAGCTCGAGCTTGCGTCCAAGCCCGGCCTCGGCGCTGTGGCTTCATAATCCAGTGCACATAAATTATGGTTGTCTTACTCCTTTTTTATTTGTTTTTGGTTGTTTCCACTGAGACCTGTACAGTGAAAACCCCTTTTGTATGTATTTTAAAAAGGTGAAGTTTGTAATAAGAACTTTAAATCCCCCCCCCCAAAAGAGTAAACGCTTTATATAGACCAGTAGCTTGACATGTACATATGAAAATAAAGTGCAAGCTTTTTAAAATGATTGTCTTGTTTTCTTGCTGTTTCATCCTTCACCTCATGCTGTGAGTTTCTTTCACCAACATCATCCTTGATCTTAATTCCTTCTTTGCTTTAAGCTGTGTCTGTACAAGTGTTACTTAATTAAGACTAATGTGCTGTTCTTGCGATTCTGACGCTTCAAATATCCCCCAATCACTCCCTCTAGTGGTCTGCTGCAACATTCCCAGCATAAAGAAAGCCACCTGCTACTTCCTGGTAGAAAATTGCCCAGTGGAAATGATCTGTCAGTGTTACAGTTAGTGCTGCAGTTTGAGAATCGGTAACCGTTGGTTATTTAATACTTTATTTTAAATGGGACTGTCTGTTCAATGGCAGTAGAAACAGTTTGACCTGGAAGCAAGCAGTGAATGTCATTTCAAGTTATACAGCAGCTGTTCTCTGAATCTTATACATGGATGAATGGATGGAGGGATAGGGTCATCAGAGGCACTTTACTTTGGAGTCCCTTCAGGTCCCTCCGACTCATTCTCCTCTAACTCTGTCCCTCCGTTTCTCTCTCCCTCAGTGCTGCCCACCACCGACCCAGCACTTCTGTTGCTTTGTATGTTGTCTCTCCTCAATCCACTTCAGAATTTCTCCTTGTTAATGACCCTCAATCATCATGGTGATGGTGATGCTTTTCACTGGGCGGCTGACGGGGGATGTGGAGCCGTGTGCCGTCTCACTCACTGCTTCTCACATGTACGTGGATTTGTCTCTGCTGCCTGCAAGTGCATGCTGCTTAGCTTTTGTTATTAACTTAATTGAGAGAAAAGTTATTCAGGAAAAAAAAACTCAGGATGCAGAAACTCCCAGCACATTCACCTGCCTCCCCGCACTCCTCAGACTTGTTAGTGTAGTAAGAGACCAAAACCCCTAATGTTCCCACTAGATGGCAGCAGCTGAACGCAGTACAGCATCCTGCCGTGTTCCCAGGATCGTCTGCACTGAATCTCGTTTCTGCCTCTGGTTAGAACTTCTTTTTTCAGTACCCCTCTGAAACCGGCCTAAAAGACCATCTGAAATCCTCGCGACCCATAGCAGCATGCGGGATGTGCAGGCCGCTGTGTCAGGTACCCGGCATCCATCATTCGCTGCCCTTCGTCTCTCTTGCAGTGGCCCGGTGGAGTCCAGTTATTTAGCCTTTTTCATTACGAGGTTTGTCAAGGGGAGCTGTTCCCATTGGGGTGGGCAGTTTTGTGTGGCCTACGTTTGTGTGTCTAATGGAGGACGTGAGCCGTTGGCCTGCTCCCTCATGACTGTCCCTGGGTCCCTTGGCACCTCCACTACGAGAGAGGTCACATGTCTGACCGCTGTGTGTCCGCCCCGTGCAGTGATGCGATGTTGATGCTCGGCGTGTGTCACGTGGCTGCCAGTAATACACCATTGTTGTCTTATTTTTTTACCTTTACCGGCTTGATAAACACTATATAGTACTTTACACTACTGGTGGTGAGGGAATTTTTTTTTCTTTTTTTTTTTTTTCTCTTTACTCTTCTGAAGAAAAGCTTGCCTGGAACTGCGGTGGCTTACAATGATCAGACCGCATCCTGCCAGAGAAGCCTCAGGGTGGATACTTGGTGATCTCGGGAAGCTCTTATTTACATTTTCAGGAAGACATCGTTTTGTCTCCTCCTAACTACACCAAACTGCAGCTGTGTGAGACTGAGGGCCGCTGGGGCCCAGAAGTATTATTAATAAGTAGCATCTTCAGAGGGAAGAGATTTGCTGCTCCTGAAGACCTCGGGGCTACGGGCTGGGTAGGGGTCTGTGGCTAGAGGAGACTACAGAGCAGGGCTGGCTCCTGCAGGATTTCTAGGTACCTTTCATTCAGCAACTAATGAGGATCTGGAATAAACAGGTGATTTGACTTCTTTGGGCCTCTGGTGGTGAGTGTCTGCGTTCAGTAGGTGGTATGAGTTACAGTGGCTCTCAAAAGTATTCATCCCCCTTGGACTTTTCCACATTTCAGGATATCAGAATGGATTTAATCAGGAGTTTTGTCGCTGATCAACACACAATGAAGTAATCACCCACTTTGCTATGACACACCTGATTGAGCTGTGGTGAAACCAAGTGTCTTTAGAAGTCACGCAGTTAGTTGAATGGAGTCCACCTCTGTGCAATTAAGGTGCGTCACATGGTTAGTACAATTCCTAATGAAGACGAAGGACCATTAAATGCAAATCCGGAATAAGGTTCTTCAAAAGCACCAATCAGGGGTAGGATATAAGAACATTTCCAAGGCACTGAATATCCCCCAGAGCACAGTAAAGTCTATTATAAAGAAATGGATAGAATATGGCACAACTGTGAATCTGCCTAGATCAGGCAGTCCTCAAAAACTGAGTATCTTGGCGAGAAGGGCACTAGTCAGGGAGGTGACCAAGAGGCCTATAGCAACTCTAAAGGAGTTACAGTCTTCCACTGCTGAGCTGGGAGAAAATATACAGACTGCAACAATAGCCCGGGTGCTTCACAAGAGTGGCCTTTTTGGGAGGGAAATAAAACTCGCATCAAATCTGGGCTAGAGTTTGCCAGAAGGCATGTGGGAGGCTCTGAGAACAAGTGGCCGAAGATTATTTTGGTCTCAGACCAGAGAGAGCTGTTTTGGCCTCAATGCTAAGTGCTGCGTTTGGCGCAAGCCTAACGCCTCCCATCATCCTGAGAACACCATCCCTACCATGAAGCATGGTGGTGGCAGCATCATGCTATAGTGATGCTTTTCTGCGTCAGGGCCTGGAAACCTTGTAAAGATAGAGGGCAAAATGGATGCAGCAAAGTAAAGCGAAATCCTGCTGGAGTCTGCAAGAGACCTGGGACTTGGGAGAAGATTAATCTTCCAGCAGGACAATGACCCCAAACATATAGCCAAAGCCACACGAGTATCTTAAAAACCAAAAGGTCAATGTCCTTGAGTGGCCCAGTCAAAGCCCAGATCTCAATCCAATTGAGAATATGTGAGAAGAGTTGAAAATTGCTGTTCACCAAAGGTCCCCATCCAGCAGCTTGAGCTTGAGCAATTGTACAAAGAAGAATGGGCAACAAGTGCTGTGTCCAGATGTGCAAAGCTGGTAGAGACTAATCCACATAGACTCATGGCTGTAATTGCTGCCAAAGGTCCCTGAAGGGGGTGATTACTTATGCATTCAAGTATTTTCTGTTCTGTACAATTTGCAGATTATATTTTTCACTTTGACATTAGGGACATTTTCTGAGTTGATCAGTGGCAAAAACTCCTGATGAAATCCTGATTTGTTGTAACACAGTAAAATGTGGAAAAGTCCAAGGGGGGTGAAGGGGGGCCACTGTATCCTGCTCTGAAGATGAAGGGCTTCACTCCCCCTTGCTGTTTTAATTTTTTCCCTTCTTTAATTTGGCAGCCTATCACTGAGAAGGGGCTCAGGGGAGTTCTTAGGAGTTAATGCAGCCAGACTCGGGGATGTTTATTGGGACATTTATTAAGACGTCTCCGTCGCAGTAGGATGAGATTATTTAACCTGTGAAAGGCCAGAGCATGGGCCCCCTGGTGCCGCCTGATCGCAGGAGGCCGGTATTTGGTTTGGAGTTCCTGCTCTCACTGACCTGTCGGCGGCTCCGCTCTCCTGTCACGCACTGCTTTGTCTTTGCAGTTAATATCCAATCGACACTGGAGCCGGAGTGTGAAACCACATGACTGTCCTGTTCATTTTAAGTATTTTTTTGGAGGTGCCAGCATCCAGGGTGACTTGCAGTTTACACAATAAGCATTACAATAGTGCATTAAATAATCAATACAAATCACAATGTAAGCATTACAAGTGTGCAGTAGTATAATCAATACAAAATACAACAAGCATACATCCTAGTTCAATGAGGTAGCAAGTGCAGACATAATTAAGATCTATGCTAAGGGCACGGGGGGGGGGGGCATAGGAGAAGTCGCAGTAAAACAATAGAAGGTCCAACAATAGTTACGGAAGCATAGTAACATGACCATAACAAGAGTGCTGAACAGCTACAGGGGATTTTGTTAATTTGTGAAATCTATCTTCAAAAATATGATTGTAAACCCCCCCAGCTCCCCTGTAATCTTTCCTAAAAACTGTAGTTATCTTTACCGTACACAAGCTTCAGAGAAAGGGAAACCTGCAATAAAAATATCACATTGCAGCGGGTGTGGGGGGGGCACTTCATTGATAATTCACTAATGCTGCCAAAGCCCTTTTAAATGAATATCACTCACAGCTATATCTTGGTTGGAAGGAGGTTGGACATTCGTAACAGAACAATATAGATTCGCACTTAGCCGGTTAGAAGAGATGTTTTCTCTTCTTGTGTACAGTCGGGTCTTTGGTGCGGTTTATATATTTAATTTTGTGCCCACGGAATTCGGTGGTGCAGATAAGGAGACTTCTGTCGAGCAGAGCTTATCTGAAGAAGTTTTTCACAGGAGCTGAGCTGGGTTCTTGGGCTTTATAGGATTAAAACTCGACTACTATCATTTTCTGTCAGGCCTCACTGCGGAAGAACAAAGACTATAAAAGTTAACGGGGAGAGAAAATTGTCAGAATCTCTCTAGGAAAATATCTCTCGCCTTGAGGGTACTTGCCTAAAAAAAAAAAAAAAATCCTACAGGAATTTATGGCTCGACTGTTCTGTTTGGCATCTCGCCTTGTCTGTGTTTGTGTTTGTGTTTGTGTTCTTTGGAGGATTTTGGGGGTGCGGGCGCTTAACATCCCTATTAAATCAGATTATTCTTATTAATAATATGATTAATCTTCCTGGGCTGCAGAAATACTCTTGTGCAGCAGTCAAAGAGGAAGATGAGCCTTTTTATCACTGCCTATTTACTTTTAGTTTCGCGGGCATTCAGGGTAGAGAACCGTCGTTCGAGAGCTCAGAAACGCAACCACTTTTCAGTCCGTGGAGGTTCAGGCTGCCAGTTCCAGATGGCTGCTGTGCTGGGATTATTTGTCAAGATCTGTCTTGTATGTTTGTAACACCTGACAATCTCGGTTCAGGGTTGGTTAAACTTTTCAATAACTTTCCATGCATGCTTGTAGGATGTATACCTGCGGTTTGTTTTCAGGTGTTTGTGGTAGAGAATTTTGTGAGCCGTGCCCCTCTCTCTTCCCTCAGAGCTGCGCGCTTTGCCATGTCTTTGTCTTTGGGAAGACGTGAATTAATAAGTATGAAATTAAATCCAGACTCCTTATCAGGTCCAGCTTTCCGGAGTAACTGTGTCCCTGTCATTGCATCGCCTTTTAGTGCAAGGAACAAAAACGGAAGAATAAAATAAAACGGGGTGATTTAATTCTGCTCTGTCACCATGCTAAGAATCAAATCCATGTACATCAGGAAAGGGAAGAAAAATGGTTGGAGGGGCAAGAAAAACAACTCTTGAATGTTTCTCCCATTTAAACAATTACCCGTTTAGTAAAATGACAATGTCACTTACAGCGGAAGATAAACCAGCATTTATTGTAATTCTGCTTCATTAAATTACTCTGCTTGGGCTGTTTAAAACTTTTTTTCTTTTTCTTTCTTTCTTATTCCCATTTCCTCTGGTGAAGAAGACTTGTGGTTCTGCCTGGATAGCCACTGTGGAGGAGACGGGCCTTTCATATGTAATGTTCATTTTTCTTCATGATAGATCTGTCAGGGAAATGTGTCATAAAAGGCAGAATGTTCTCTGACTCGGCGGCGGGGGCTTCAGCCCAGCTTCAGCTAAACACCCACCTCTCCAGAGAATGGTGGGGGGGGGATGAAATTCCTCTGCCCAAAGTGATACAGAGCAATTCATCACTGGATAACAGCCCCACTCCTCACTGAATGAGAGGGGGGTGCCGGGACATCTGCACAGACAGATCTATATGTGAAGCTCCGTTGCTTGGTTATAGGCGGATGTTTTCAAATTATAAAGAGGAAAACGCATCGCCGGGGCACCTTGACAGAGACGCTCCGCTCTGCCACAAGCCTCAGCACTGCATTGAACACAGACTGATTGATTGATTGATTGATTACAGTTCCCATACTTTCCCATGATTGTCTTCTTTGTTCCTCTTTCTTTGTTTCTCTTTTTCATTCTCTTTCCTTTTCTTTCTCTTTCCAAAGAGGATTAATAAGCCGCAGCCTTCTCAGGCGTGTTCCTCTTGACTTACTCCGAGACCTTCCCTGAAGTTCCAGGTCGATAACTTTTCAGAAGGAAGCTGCTGTTCCCTGACCTTTGCATTTACATGAAGTCCGGCGCGTGACCTGTGTGTTTCGCAGCTCAGTGGAGCTCCTGGGCACGGATTTAGAAAGGACTTTGCCTGGATGCTGGCAGTGAACCCAGCTGCATTAGAGAAGCTGTTCCACAGTGTGGGCACGGCCGGGCTGCCATATTGAAACTGCACTGTGGCGTTCTGTACCGATTGTATCCCTCTGCCTCGGTTCACCAGTGAGCGGCTGCACTGCTGTGACTGTACCACTCACTTTAGCCCTTCCCCTGCTGTGAGGTGCTGCAGACGGCTTATTTGCATGGTACTAATATTAAATCAATAATTAATACAAATAGGTGGACTGAGATGAAAATGGGTGTCTCATCAAGAAGGCAGGACTTCAGACTAAGGCCCGTAGCTGAGAGACTAGTTCTAACCCAGACTGTGCCCTGCTGTGTCTGACTGAGACACTGACTGGGAATTCGTGTGGCACTCAGGTCGGGGAGGAATTCTCACTCAGCTCGCCACCACCCCCTGGGCCATTGCTCTGACCGGTGCACTGGAGTCTGCCGAATCTCCCTGACAGAGATGCAGAGCTGCAGTGGCCTCCGCGTGCCAGTGAGAACCCTGTTTGCCACAGCAGGACTCTTATTGCAGCTCTGCAGCCCCCTTTCCCACCCCACTATTATGTGGCGAGCCATTCCACAGTCCCTGTTGTGTGTCGTCGCAGCTGGAGGCAGCAGACAGGACCGATGCCGGCATCGGGGCGGCGTTTTATACTTTCTCATTGCGGGACGTAATGATGCTTTTGCAATCGGCGGCCTTTTCCTCCGGTGCTGTAAAGTTAACGTCCCCTGACTCCCAGGTAGGAATGGGTAATATCTTCATAGCCAGTGCTGACGGTTTAATTGCCTGGGTCTTTGACGAGTGACTCTGTGCTCGGAGCACCCAGGGGCTTCTGAGGGGGGTCACCGGGGCCGGTTGCTGCTGCAAACAAAGGGAAGATGAAGGGGAATCTTAACAGCGAGGGACTGAGGGAGTTTACCTCGGACCTTCCAGGGCACGCGCTCCCAGGGCTTTCGATCCAAACAGAACTTTAATTGCTTGCCTGACCTGCTCCTGGAGTTCCATTCCTTAGGTAATTAAGGAGGTCAGTTACAATGCAGTGCATGAGATGGAGGAGCCAAGAGGAAAAAATACCCACAAACAACAAGAACATAAAGACAAACATTGTAATGTGTCCTGCTCTTTTGGTTTAGTTTTTTTCCTACCTGATATTGCTTGATTCATCCTGAGTTTGTTTTTTGTTTTCTCCTGTGTGCGTGTTTCTGATTTCGCAGAACCAGCTCAGCGGCAGGGCTGTCGAACCTCTGTACCGGCAGCAGGTTCTTTGCGGTGGTCTAACATCTCTGAGCTGGGCAAACACATCCGATGTGCATTCGATAAGATACGTCAATGCATAAGTGTGGTTATTGATGTACAGTTCAGCTTCTAGTCTCTGCCAGTCAGGCCCGCTTAATGACTGAGTTGAAGAGCTTTTGAGTTCAGCTTAGTTTTTGTGGGACCGAACTTCGAATACATAAAGGAATAAATGAATACGTCTTGCCAGGGAAATGAAGTTCTGGCTGAAAACCCCATGAAGTCAAGCATCAGAGTTCCATTTTGTGGGTTTAGTTTAAGCTTTTCATGAAACTCCATCCCAGAGAAAGTCTTAAGCCGATCTGGACACGCGCTCTCCTGCAGTACTGTGTTTCCTACATCATTGTTATTGTTGTATTTTTTGTTGTTGTTGTTTTTTTAAGAGTTCTGGGTACAATCTCCAGGTAGCTTTTGTTAATGTGTTTCTGACAGATAATTTAAGTTTCCTAATACGAAAAACGTGTATGCGCCGAAGTGGCTGTACTATCCTATGAATAGACGCCAGAACAAATTTCCTTAGAAATAGGTGTCTGGCTTGGAGGATGGTGGGGGGGGGAAGAAAGATGTGAAAAGAGGGAGGGGGAATGAGAGAGAGAGAGAGGAGAAGAAGAAAATAAAAGAAATCCAGAAGGCTTAAAAAAATCTTTTGCGCTAATGCCAAGTAATGCTAATAAGACTTTCACAGTTGTATTAATTTGCATATAAATTAAGTTCATTTAAACCTGTTTTAATATTCCACCCCCCCCCCACACACACACACACACATACCTTTCTCAGCAGACTTTAGTATTCTGTATTTTGTGCCTTCAATGAAAGCCCCTCACATCAGGACCAGAATAAAGATCTAGTCAAAGCATTCACTCGGCTAAGTACACCATTTTTACTTAAGTGGGCAAATTACATGTATATTACTGTGTAGATTAGGCTTGGCAAATTCATCTTCCTCCTTTTCATTATTATGATTATGGGAGTTCAATTAGGTTTAATGTGTTCTTTTTTAAACTATTTAATATGTTCCCAGAGAAGTATTTTTGTTTGTTTTTTTACCTTCATGGAAATGAAGTTTGTCTTTGTCTCAGAATGGGCACACACACACGCACACGCGCACGCACATTATGGTGCTCGTTCGCTTCCTCTTTGCATCTCAGGACAACACTTAATGGTCACCCATAGTTTTGGCTGCAGTGGTGAAACATGAAGGTTATTTTCCCTGGCACCTCCCTGAGGTGCGAGCGGACCAGGGTGAGGGAGAGAGAGAGAGCTGTTCACGGGCTGCGGCTGTCTCACAGGTGCACTCAGCTCCAGAAATAAGTTTCCTTCGCTTCCTCTTGGTGCGTTTGCAAATGTAAAGGACAAATAATTTTAAAAAGCAGCAGAATAAGAAAATATTCATGCTGTTAGCAACTGAGTGTTCCCTTGTTGAGTTGCATACCATCCTAAAGCCTCAGGGCATCACCTTCAGACCCCAGTGTTCAGACCATCGTCCTGGTAGTGGTCTGTTAGCTGTGATAATACAGGGGAGCCTGGTCACCTCACTGTTGTGTTCCTTACCAAGGCCACAGATGGCTGAACAGTGTGAGCAGAGGCCAGATTAAACCTGTCCAGACGAGCTGGGCAGTGAACCTAGATACACATTAGATACCCAATAGCAACCCTCATTCATATTCATATATTTTTTTGCTCAGTGTTTGCCTGTGCAGAAATAAACCACCAAAGTATCCCCCCGCCCCTCCACACAGCCGAACAGGAATGGTATCAATCGATCGAAGGAGCCCACACCGTCTATAAATTAATGAATGATGTTCAAAACTGGTGTGTAGCCTGAGGAGCTGTTACAAGGACTTGTGCTTTGGGAATCTCAACAAACACCATTACCTTGGCAAACTTTCTCCTTCAATTTCTGCAGTTTGTTCATTTATTTATTATTACTTATTGACGATTTGTCTCGCAATTTTGTATCTTCATACTGAGTCCAGTGATTATCTGGTGATCTGCAGGTAGAGGTGAGGAGGAGGAGGACGATTCTATCTGACAGCCTGCCGTTCTCAGGTGCGTGACCCCTGTCTGTTTTGGCTGCCCTATATGCCTGTACCTTGGAAGGCTATCTTCAAGCATATGTGTGTGTATCTATACTATATGGAGTGTGTGTGCGTTTCTGTCCGTCAGACTATTGTTTTTTCCTGTCTTTCTGGCTGTTTTTTTTTTATATTGTTGGCTATGTGCCTGTTTACATGCCTTCTCTGTGCCCAATAATGGAAGCATGTTTGCTTGCTGACCTAAAAGCAGTGTTTTCAGAAACATGTTGTACAGCCTGTAGCTGCAGGCTTACAAGCTCAATAATCAAACAGACTTTGACATTGATGGGTTTTGTGGTTATTAAAACACAGGCTTATGGAGTATCTGCAAGACGGCAAAGAAACATCGAATCATTTCAGCTGCCCCTGTTCCACTCGGAGCTGCAGAGCGGCCCGTCTGACCGGTTAACCCTCTCCAGGATGCGTAGCCGGGGCAAAGTGCTGCTCTGTTTAATTTCACTGCGTGGATCAATGGAGGAACAGAAAGTGGGTTTAGGGGTTTGCCAATGGGTTTTTACTGTGTTGCTCTTTGCCCTCGCCTCACCCTGCCATTGACCTGTGTAAGCAGCATGGAGCACAGGCCTGCTGGATTGCGCAGCACGGGTGTCCAGCTGCATAAAATGCCTTCACTATTGACTGATGAAAGTGTTAAATGCAGCAATTTTAACGTAATGTGTGTACTGTATTGTACTGACTGCAGTGTTTTGAATGTGAGTCAGCACAGATGAAGATATCGGAGAAATAAATCTGAGGGGGCAGGTGTGGGGCGGGGGGTGCAGTACCTAGCTTGTGCACACAGGGGCGCTGTGCAATCTGTCCTCCCCCAGGCTGACAGGAAGCTGCCTGCTGTACTTGTGGCCTGTCTAGTAGGAATCCTATTGATCGGCTGTTTGATTCTGTCTGGGAGTTTGTGGGACTGGGCTGGGTAATGGTAATGGTTTCGCTGTTGCTGCTGTGGCTGTCAGGACCAACATCCATGCATCTCGGCCAATATTAACAAACAAACAAACAAACAAACAGATTCTTGTCTCCAAGCAGGTGTAACATGACTGGCACGGAAAAACACTCTCTCTCCCAAACTCGAAGCGGCTCCGCTCTCTCTCTCTCTCCTTTTTTCTTTTTCCTTTTCTTGGAACACAGAACAGCCGAAGCAGCTATCTGTACCCTGCCTGGCGGGCTGAACGCCAAACCATGCACATTACACTTCAGCTCTGGTAAATATGCTGGTGTGTGCCGAGGAATCTCCCTCAGAGCCCCTCAGATCCCATTTGTAACCCTAGTAGCCTTTGCAAATCTTAGAAACAGAGACCAGAAATGGCTTTAGAAGGTCTGTGCTTCATCGTTAGCTGTACACACAGCAATGGCCCACCACCACACACACAACCATCTACAGACACACACACACACACACACACACACACACAGTTGTTCTCTTTTAAACATTTCCAGTCAAGGTCTTATCTGAGACTCTTCAGAGAGCAGTGGATTCCCATGGCACATTTTTCACTCCGTTTTCCATTTCATCTTTCTCGGCTTGCTAATGAACTGCTCCTGTCTGGGCTGTCCTTAGCTGTGCGAGTGTGTGATTGTGTGTGTGTGTGTGTGTGTGTGTGTGTGTGTGTGTGTGTGTGGATGTATGAGACTGTGCGTGAATAGGGGGTTGTGTGTGTTTGACCAAGCCGAACTGAGGAGCAGTGTTTCTGGAGGACTTTATACTAGGGGCTCCACACATCACTGTGCCTCTCCAGCAGCAGGCCGGGCTGCTGTCCTGGGAATCACAGACCAGTGTCCTGGCAGTTGCCCCTCCGACGGCCTGATTGAGACTGCAGAGCCACTGAAGAGTCATTCATTTTGTCTTTCCGATGAGCTGAAGCACCTGATCAATCACGTTCAATCTGCCTAGAGCCCCCCCCACCAAACAGCATGACAAGGCAAGGTCCTGCTCATCCTCATGGTGATTAGTCTCCGTTGCCCTCCTGCAGGAATACTGACAGCTGCATCACTGAGAAGCTTATTTATTATAACGCTCGTAAATAAAACATCTTTAAAGTGTTTTTTTTTCTCTCTCTCACCCTCCCTTTCCCGCTATTAACTACTCGAAATCTGTAGCTGCAGAAGAGTCAGTTGTGACTGTTGTCTGCGGTGAAGTTCAAACCAAGGGGAAGCCAGGTTCAGAGACTGTGATAGAGCGATCTCACTTCACATACACAGCCTGATGGCCCAGCTATAATACACCACACTACTTGCAGGCAGCCCATACCATCGATCAGTACATTAAAACAAAAATATAGAAACAAAACCACAAACTTTGTCACCGTGAATGTTATTTCTTCTTCCACCTTCAAACTTTAGAGCTGAGTGTACTGGCAAATCTTGCCATGGGCGAACACATGGTTAGTGACGTAAGCAGTGGGCTACAGTGAAATAAACTACATCAAATGTCCCCGCGGTTAATGTTTTTATAGAGAAAGGTATTTCCTCTCTCGGTCTCTGTTTTCCTTTGTTTCCTGGCTAGGAACTCTGTTTTGTTTGTTTTCACTGCTCCTTGTGTTTGTTTCACCTGTACATGTTAATCTGTCAACTGCTCACAGTTTAATTGTTGTTTGTTCATATAATACTGTTCAGACTGTATTTATAATATAGCAGCTTATTATCCTAAGCTGTTCAGCACTCTATTTTGCACTTTATATTCCTCTGCTCCTGCTTATACATTGTTGGAACCGCTATTGTTTGACTGTGCTCATTCCTTCTGGCACATACCTGGGATACAACTGTATTGTATCTGCACTTGTTACCTCATTGAACTAGGATGTATATTTACTGTAATTTTGTTCTGATTTTTACTTTTGTAATGCTTAAATTGCTTATTGTGTAAACTGTAAGTCGCCATGGATCAGAGTTGGCCAACTTTAACAAATAGATGATATCTGCAGCCCAAAGCAGCGTCGCTATGTGACGTTTTCCAAAGATAACTTGCACAATAACCAAAACAAGACCAGAGACCAGTTAGATTTGATGTGAAGCAATGAACAGAAGCAAAACAAAATGTTAAAACTGTTTCAGCCCAGACTAATAAACTCCTTCTGCAGCTTCCTCCCCTCAGGGAGAAAAAAAAAATCCTTTGAGCAAATACAATATGTTAGATTTCCTACAGTGCGTTTCTGCAGAGCTCAGGGAAATTTTAAAGAGCTTTTACTGCTGTTTCTTGGCTCTGTTTGCTATCCCCGTTTGTTTGTTGTTGTTTTTGCAGGAACAAACGCTCGACCTTCAGAAATGAGTCTGTGGGCGAGTCGGGCCTGGCGTGGCTCCAGGGACCTGGCGGTGCTGCTGTGCGTAAGCGCTGCGTGTTTGTTTGGTCTGGAACATGTTGCGTTGTTTTTTTGGTGCGTTACTTGAGTGTCCTGCTGCCAGCGGCGTCTGTTCCAGAGCTCCAAACATCAGCCTCCTTCTCAAAAGTATTTTATTTATTTATTTATTGTAATTACTTTGTTGCTTTATATTAGAAAGTTTTCATTTTAGCCCTTGGGGGTACTTGTACAATTATTCATATGTAGTCCTAGAGTTTTAAAAGTCAGTGCTGTTGTTATTATTTTTGAGGTCCCGCTGAAAGCAATGTTTTCCATTGTGATTAGGATGGAGAAATCCCATTATCTGCAAACATCCACATAGCCCCACTACAAAACTCTCACACCTCCACATCCCAGTGCCGAGTTCATTAAGTTAAAACTATTAGGATAGTGAGAGACCTAAACCAATTAAATCGAACTCCTAAGTTGTGTCTTCATTATCCAGCGTTCATGATTCATCGACTTTAAGACGAAAATAAAGCAGAAAAGACGTGTGTGCGCAAACATCCATCTTCTTACAAAATTAAATTCTTAATATCCTCAGAGTGAGGGAATAAAAACCCAAGAAGACGAGTTATATAATTTACCAGCCCTATGGGAATGAACTGTTTGTAAAGGTAGTTTCCTAAAATCCCAGTAGTGACACACACTCCATTATTCATTTCTCCATCAATACCTAATCTTATAACGATTTAATTCAGCTCCCCCTTCTATTAGTGTCCTCTCTGTAGGCTCCTTGCCTCTAATCATTTTCTTGACTTCTGTCTGAGCAGCACAGCGTTATCCGGACACCCAGCCCGCCAGCTTGTTCCCTTTGATGTATGGGCAAAGTGATGCAAGTGTGCATGTACAGGCACGGGGTCTTCACTCCGAGTTTCTCACCAGCTCTGTGCGCCTTTCCTCCTCTCTGGGCCCCTGGAATGACTATGCTATTTGCACGTACTCTGACCGGGCCGAGCCCAAGGCAGGGGTGCTGTGCGTTCGCATCGAGCCGCGAGACGAGGTTAGTAGCGCAGGGCCCTGACTGAGTGCACAGCTGCTCAACAGGACTGACTTTGCTGCATGCAAGTGTTTGCCCATGAGGTTTCTAGTTATCAATAACTAACACCTATGATCGTGGGTTCAACGGTTTTCATTTCTTACCTAAGTGTTGGAAAGTGGAAACTTGCACCAGGATAAGCAAATATGAAACAGTTCACTGGCAGATTTAATTTGCTTATTTATCTGTTTGTTTATTTTTTATCACAGCAAATGAAATTGAGGTGGTGTTTGTGTCACCCCCCCCTCGCCTCTCCCTCAGCCGTCACCATTTTCATTATCTTGAGATTACTGACCCAACAACCTCCCCTTCAAATGAAATACAAATATTACATTTACAATGCTGAGGCCAGTCTTAGAGCTCTTATAATCAGGAACGCAGAGAGAATACGCTCTCTCCCAATATCACAAATACGGGCCCTGGGAGTTCTCTGTTACTGGGACTCCTGGAAATTAAAGTTTAACTCCACAGCTATTGTTTTGTGTATTAAATCACAGCTGAATATTTGTAATTAAACTTCATAGGTAAATAAGTGCAGGATTCATAAATGGTGCTTATGAAAGCATGCCTGGAATTCGATTAGGAAGCCTGAGAAGTAATATTGCAATGATGGAGGAAAAACAAATAAAGAAATCAGAGACTGGGTTATGCATACTGCATTACCTGCTGCCAGTTCAGCAGTTTACACAATTATTTGCTAGGAAGGTGCTCACAGAAGCAGAAACGTTGAGACCTTTAATGCAAGAAGATCAGCCATCTCCTCAGTGGCACAAGGTTGTATACAAATGGCCAGGGCTTCCTCTGTACCTCACTGTGTGTCTTCATGAAGCAATTTGAATTGCATGAGGTTTATTCAGCTTCACAAATGTTTTCCTAAATGTCATACTTGACACCACAAAGTGAGGCTCTTTCTAGCAGACAGATATGCAGGGTTTTTTTTTCCTTTGTTTGTTTGTTGTTCTCTACCATTCTTCTTTCCATCCCACACTTCTCTTTGCTGTGAAGTTATGTGACAAAGGAACAGAGCATCGAAGGAGGAGTGTGTGGATCTGTAAAACGAGTTGAGGATTTCAGTTCGGTGGCTGCAACTGAACACAGGGGCGAGTAAATTGAGACGTGAAGAAGATGACAAATAAGATCTGAGTTGCAGCTCAGGGGCAATTTAAAAAATGCATTAATTGGCCATTGATCCACCAGAGTCTATGATCTCACTATTTTTTCCAGCAATATATTTGATACCCTGAATGCAATTTAAATAAATAAATTAACAAATTAAAAATAAATAAATAAATAAAACTGTCTTCCTTCCCTGCATTTCAATTTGTTATATTACGCAGTAAATTTGGCGTCAATCCATTTGCCGTTTTTCAGGCCTCGTTGATGCGTAATGATTAGCCAGGCTGTATCACAGAGCAAACGGCAGTAATGAAATATTGATCACTTCTTGACAAAGGGTCTGTGTTTCCACATGCAGGCCAGCTTTTAAGTGCCAGGACTGTTCTCTTTGTTATTCAGGGGCTGTTGAATTGGGACACGGTGGGGGTAGCTTCACTCTCCGTGAAGAATATGTAATATCCAACATTAACAGAGCAATGGTGGGGCTGTCGATAAGCAACAGGCCTTCCTCGGAGGGCCGACATTAATCCTTTGTAACGACATCCACGTTCACCTGCCTCGTGCGCGCCCTTCCTCTGTGATTGTTTCCTGTACACTTTAATTGAAACGATGAGCAACGTCCTGGCACTCCTGGCATAGAGCGCTTGTTCAGGGTTGGACAGAGTGAAAGCACCGCTGACGGGTTGCAAAAACGCATCCCACAATCCATAATTTTCAGAACTGTGCATTAAAGAGTCTGGAGTCTTCCCCCTCTACTGGTGTGGCCGCTGTGGTCCGGCAGCTCTTCTCCTTTCCGTGTTCAGAGTCCCCAGGGTGTTTTAGCTGGGCAAGCACACCAACTCACTGCAGCAAAAGTGGCCACAAAACAACTCAGTTCAGCTTTTCCTTGCTTTTGCCCTTAAGTGCTCCTCAGGTTTAAAGGTGTGCTGTGCAATGTACCTCAAATTAAACTCTGTATGCTCATTATGGGGAAAGCTGTTGTATTTAATACTTACCTTGTATTTCATACTCTGCCTTTTCTAATGGGGAAATCATGTGCCCCCTGAAGGCCTTTCGAATGGAAATGCTGTGTTTTTACCACACCTTTTTAATAGAATAAATAATTAATGAGCTCGAGTTGCACATTAATTGGTTTTAATGTTTCCTGCTACTGGTTACTGTTTAGAATTATAGCTGCTGACGTTTTGTGGTTTGATGCGACATGTAAGTGCTGCATGCGATGAGATCCACGGTGGCAGACAGCCTTAGTACGTCCCTCAGAGAGGAAAAGAAGATGGCTGGAAAGAGGTCTGTAGCTGCACTGGGGGCAGGGGTCATGTAAGTGTGGGCTGTTTCACATGCAGGAGTGACAGTGCCATGCTTGACAGCAGGGGGACCCCAGCCTGCCTGGAAGGAGAGGTTAATGTGTGCAGTGCGCGGTGTCACACAAAACTGCTGAGCGTAGGGAAAAAAATAAGTTGGGGAAGCTGATCAAGTTCCCGAGCAGATACATGAACACGGACTGGAGGTGAGCGTCTCGCCATTAACAATGGGCTGCGAGGATTTATTATTCCGCAGGGCATTTTCATATCCCTCAGTCATGAATACAAAACATACAACTGAAACCCACTTTTTCTTACTGGATTATTCCTCTATATTACACCGTTTCTTTGGGCTCAGTATCTGTGTTTGAGCACAATCGCTGGCTTAATACTGTGACTTATCGGAGTTGTTCCTGCAGACTTACAGATTCATGTTCACCACCATGCGCTGCTTTATTTTACCCTCCCTGATAAAAATAGATGCTATTATACTTGTTAGCTATCAGTGAGAAAAAGCTTGAGAGCGTTTATTACATATTTGTCTGCTTTTCACACACACTGCATCTCTGGGATAAATGGGAAAGTGTTGTAAGAATGTAAAACAAGTCTAAATATATGAA
Source organism: Amia ocellicauda (assembly GCF_036373705.1). Lineage (NCBI taxonomy): Eukaryota > Metazoa > Chordata > Actinopteri > Amiiformes > Amiidae > Amia > Amia ocellicauda. Next base: position 38,331,368 of record NC_089853.1, read on the forward strand.
CATATATAGAAAAGGGTTACAATGGAGAGCAAATCCATTTGGCCTATCTTGCTTATTTGGTTACTTGTAGCTAAGGGATTCTGCCTCCTAAAGCAAACCAGAGAGGTTTAGCAGTTCATTCCAGACGCCTCTTGTGTGACTAAAATCCCATAATGCTCCTGTTTCTCAGCTTGCAGAAAGATCGAGAGATCGGGATGTTCTTGCCCTCATGAACATGAGGTGCCTTTTTGCGTTTACTTTTTATTTTATTTTAACTCCTTCAAACCCAGGCAGATTCGGTTCCTTTTACCTGTCTGGTCTCACATTTTAACCTTGATGGATACAAGGGTGAACAGATGCAATTTAAGAGTCAACAAAGCCACAATACTAATCGCCTACGCTGAGGAATGAGTGTTTGGAGGTGGACAGCATGGAAGCTGCTTTCAAAACAGGCTGCAGGGTTGCTGGGCTGAGGCCAAAGTTGACGAAAGAGCCAACACCAGCCGCCTGATGAACACTTCAAACTTAGGAAAACTAGCGAGGAGAATATGACATCGACTTTAACACACGTCTCTCGCTAATTAGAATCTGTGTCAATTTCTGGCTTGTTGAAGTAATTGGCTTGTGATACGCTGATTTCACTGCAATTTGGATCTAATTAGGACTGGCCTTTCGGTTGGCAGAACAGTTACAAATCAATTCCTAATCTGCCTTGATTGAACTCTGGGATGACGAAGCTGAAGTGCCCTTCTTGTGGTCGGGACTCCTATTGTGCACCAGCCTGCAAGCGCTGAATGAAAACCTGCAGAATAAAATAACAAATCCTGTCTCCAGGCGAGAGAGAGAGAGATGTTTTAGATGTGTTGATTAGGCCGGTGTAAGAGATAATCAAAAGACCATTTCCCATGGGTGTTGAGAGAAAATGAAGTGCAAGTTTTTTTTTCTTTTTTTTATGAATAATTCAGTATGTGCTAAAAATGTATAGAATTTGTTTCATCAAGATATACCCAACAATCATTTAGTAGGAACACCGACAATCACAATTACATCAGCTCTCCACTGAGAGCTGCGGCTCAGCTGAAACAAATAAACATGTTTAACAAAGCACAAGGACTTTCTCTGAGCGTGGAGCACTAATGTCCTGCGGAAAGACAAGTGTAATGCAGCACAAAGCCATCACGCCGACTGGATCTCAGCGCGTTCGTTATCACAAGGGCGCCTGAGTGCTTCCTAACCCCTTCTCGGGGCCCTGATTGTTAAATGCACACAAACAAGAAGCTTAAAAAGCATCCTGCCAATCTCACATTCGGAGTTCATTGTTTAAGAGGGACACCAGCCATAGCCTTTCCTCTACTTATGTGATTTGCAGATTGTACACTGGGGGAGTCGGCTCCTGGTGGCTCTCTCGCTCAACAGCTCCCTGAGGGTGCCACCTTCGCGGTTCAGTCTTGCTCTGCGATTGTCCCACTCGCTGTAACCGGCTGCCTCCCCAGCCCCCAGTCCCAGCAGGGACCAGATGCACGCACAAATCTGAATAGACACGTTCAGAATAATAAATCAGCAAAGTCACTTTAAGTATGTTCAATTAAGAAGAAGCATAATTCATTTTCACCTCTGTCCCAGGAGGAAATAGTGTATTCGGTGTGCTCTTCTGGCTGCATTCATAAATAAATCCTTCCAGAGCGTACTTATCATTGTTTGTGATTTGTTTTATCAGTCAGAAGGAGAAAAAGCAACAGCCCTCCAGCCTCTCCAAAGTCACTCCAAAGCAGACTCCTCTGCAACTCATGCCATCTTGTATATTCTGTTTGCATGACTAAAACAGGACTGGGTTAGCCTGACTATATTGCACCGCCACCACAGACCAGGGGCCCACAGCTCTGGTCCAGAAGGGCCACACTCCAACAGGTCTGTGCAAATCGGACTTGGGGGCAAGTACTCCCGCTTTTGTTTGCCGTGTGGTGTTTCGTTGCTGCAGCCTGTACCACCAACTTGGAACACAGATTAACCAATAACTGCATTGGCTGCCAAACCAATTAAAATAAATAAACAAACACACAAACAGATACATGTTTGTTTAATATCCAGCGAGCTTTAAAGGACTGATTGGAATACAATCGATCTCTCAACCCTGTTTTATCAGCACACATACATTATACATTTTATATTTGAGTAGACATTCCTCTTTCTACACTGATGACAAAATAACAGCCATCTGCCCGGGTAATATTTTTCAGCATAACTTATGGAATGATAAACCTGCAGGTTAATGGTGTAGCAGCAGTAGGACGGGCCCTGTCTGCACCGAATACGCAGTGCAGAGGCAGCAATAAGATAAATCTAGATGAGTGGGTTAATGGGATACAGTTGTGTACACAGAGTCGTCAGGGGACATGGAGATAAACACCTACCGCCCCCCCAAAAAACGCATTGCTCCATATGTATTCAATCAAAGAGTGAGACGGCTGCAGAGATGGGTCATCAGGATGGAATACTAATATGAGGGTAAGAGGGTCATCTTCAGGGGCCCCCGCTGCAGAGGGGCTCTGAGGTGGGAGCAGCCATCGTTAGGCAGCTGTTAATTAGGAGCGCTGGTGTGAGGAAGTGCATGGAAATGGGAATCAATTCTGCCTTCCCGGGTTCCCAGTCACCATCCCTGTGCATTTTTTTTTGTGCTTTGATGGTTCAGAGCTGAGACCTGTTTGGAAGTCTCAGCTGACATCTCAGAACCCAGGACTGCCAGAGGCATCTGTGTGCACGTGCCTATGTGGAGAGATATATATATGACACTGTGGGGGTCTGCCCCCAGTCTCACCCCACACGGCATCACAAAATATATACTGCATGACCTCACCACTCTCTTATTTTTCCTACTGTTACTCTGCCGTACTGGGGAAAGAGTTCCATCTATTTCACTGTCAATCAATATTACATTCCACAACTGAACTTTCTCTCTCTCTCACACACACAAGAAAACAACATGGCAACAGAGAAGAAAGGATCTGAGCAGCTGTAGAATGTGGCTTAATTATGGTCGTTGTGGACCATACTGAACAGGAATGCTGTTGATGCAGTTTCTGTTCTGCATATGTCCGCCATAGCCAGTGTCTGCCCACCAAGTGACTGTGCACGTCCTGCCCATCCTCTTGGCACATGCCCCTGCACTGCTCTTGCCTGTCCTCTGTCCTCGTCCTGTCTGTGCCGCTCCAGCTGAGACCAGTCGTCTTTGCCTGCAGCTTCCATCTCTCTGGCAGCAGTAATTGTGATGCACAGATTTCTCTAACTGCACACAAAAGGGCCCATAAAACGCAATGAGGCAACCATTAGGAAGCCATAAGAATAACACAGAACAGTTACAGAGCATGGGATGTGATTGATATACGATTAGGAGCGGCCATCCATCTCCGCTTAAAGACTCGCCAGCTCACTCGCGGTTCATAATTGCAAGAGGGAGGTGGTTATCAGCTGGCACAGCGCACGGCTCGCTCTCTGTCCGAGATGAAGGTACTGAGTGTCACTTAATGCTAGACTGAGTAAAGCTCAGATTCGGAGAGAGATGCTTTTCTGACTGATCAAAGTCAAGAGATGCTGTGATGATTTGTGGTGCAGAGAAGGAAAGGTTAACGAGTGACTGAGCTTTATGCCAGGAGCAAAGCAAAGAGCTGATTGCAGACATAATCATTATATATATACAGTACTGTGCAAACGTCTTAGGCAAAAGTTTTAGGCAGGTGTGGAAAAAATGCTGTAAAGTAAGAATGCTTTCAAAAATAGACATGTTAATAGATTATATTTATTAATTAAATAAATGCAAAGTGAGTGAACAGAAAAAAAATCTAAATCAAATCCATATTTGGAGTGACCACCCTTTGCCTTCAAAACAGCATCAATTCTTCTAGGTACACTAGCACATTTTGTAGGCATTCTTCAAAAGTAATACCAGTTTAAAATATAAGTTTCAGGGCTGCAGTTAGGGCAGATTATTGTGGCTGACAAATAGGGCTGGTTATGAGGCGGTTCCTGGTTCAAACCCCAGCTGTGCTACTGACGCTGCTTGTCCTATGAATTAAGTCCCATAGACTCCTTGTGTGCATCCTTCACACAAGCTTTGGACCTGGGACTTAGCTGTTGAGGCTATAGCTCACCTATTAGTCACTCTAAACCTCTAAGTAAAAAGCATTAGACAAACTATAATTATGTATATAGTATAACCAAGTTAATAATACCTTATCCTGTAACATAATTGTGAAGCACGAATAACAGAAACACAAGGAAATGGATTATCTTTACAACTGGAATAAAGTCTCCATAAAGCTGGTCCAGTTGCTTCAGACACAGGACAGTACAGGTGAGAGGCAGGCATCTTGTTGTGTTCCTAGTTTCAGACCAGTCTTAGCATTCCTGATTTTGTTTTAACTGCCTTAATTGAAGTTAATCTTGTCTGCCTTAACTGCCTTAATTTAAGTCAGTTCAGTACAGCTGCTGAGTTGGTGAAAGTAAATACATTGAAGGAAATGTGATTTACTGGCAGGATTTCAGTGAAGTGAGTTGTGCCAGGTGGATCCAATTGGAGCCAGTTGGGTGTGAATTGGGGGCAGGTAGACAAAAGGGTACTTAAAGCTGCTGTTGAGAGAGCTGTGCTGCTTCTCGGAGACAAAAACAGTCAAGCAGTTGACCAGGTTACAGAAACCAGGAGCCCCCCCCCACCCCCCAACAAAACAAAACAAAACAAAACAAAATAAAACTTGCAATATTTAGAAGCATGTGGCCACTACAGTGTCATGTTTGCAGAATGATTGCCTTCCTGGATGAACTCATCCAAGAAGATTTAATTTGTGAATGCTGTCAGCATGTTGAAATACTAGAGATCAAGGTCCGTGATCTTGAGGCTCAGCTTGTTGATCTGCACTGTATTAGTCAATTAGCCCATTACAGAGATGGTGTGCACGCCAAAACCTAGGAGAACTGAGACCTTAGAGCAGGAAAGGCTACAGAACTGCTGGGTTACAGTAGGTCGTAACCGCAGAAATGGGCACGCACAACCCTTAGAGACATCCCAAAAGCTAGAAATGCCCAACAGGTTCAACTGTTGGACACCGAGTTGGACAGTGATGGCTCCGAGTGTGATGGGAGGGCAGTTGAGCACCAGAGCACCATGGTGTCCACTCCCCCCCAGAAGAGGGAGGTAGTTATAGTAGGAGACTTGAATCTTGAGATGTAGATCACACAGTGTGTTCTAGTGATAAGGAGACCCGCATGGTATCTTGCCTGCCTGGTGCTCAGGTTGCAGATCTCCCTAAACTAGTAGACGGGCTACTGGCCAAAGCCGGGGGGAATCCACTGGTCATGGTCCACATTGGAACCAATGACATAGGAAAAGGTAGGGCAGAGGTTCTGCAAGACAAATTTAAAGAGTTAGGAAAGAAACTAAAGGGCAGAACCTCCACGGTTGTTTTCTCCTAAATACTTCTGGTACCACGTGCCAGGCCAGGGAGACAGGCAGAGATTAGAAAGTTTAACACGTGGTTGAAATCTTGGTGTAGGGAAGAGGGTTTTTGGTTTATGGAGCATTGGTCTTTCTTCTGGGATAGATGGGACCTGTACAAACTGGACGGTCTACATCTAAACAGAAGGGGGGTCAATGCATTGGGAGAGCATATGTGCAGAGTAATTGAGAATCTTTTAAACTAGGGGGACAGGGAGCTCTGACAATGGGAGATGTTCCACTAAGGGAGGGTAGCATTATATGTCAGAAATGACATTGAGGCAGAAGAACTCAAATCCTAGTAATGAACAGAATCTTTGTGGGTTAAACTTTTGAATAAAATATCCAGAGGATTAGTGGCAGGAGTGTGTTACAGACAACCCAACTCAGATATTCAGAAAGATGTTGCATTGCACAGTGTAATCAGGACTGCATGTAGCAAGGATGTGGCTGTTATAATGGGGGATTTTAAACATCCCAAATATAGACTGGGAAAGCCCAGTTGGGACTACAGAAGCAGAGATAGAAATGGTTTCTAACTCAAGTTGTCAGGGAACCAACCAGAGAGAGCGCATGCATTGACTTGATATTTTCAAATGACCAAGATAGAGTCAGAGGGACACTAGTTAGAGAACCAATTGCAAACTGATCACAATATGGTTAGCTTTGAGGCATTCTTTCAAAAAACAAGGACCAAGTCTAAAACAATGGTCTACAATTCTAGAAAAGCAAACCTTGAAGGTATGAGTCGGCACTTAGAAGAGGCAGACTGGAGCACACTGGATAGAGATTCAGTTGAAAATGGATGGGTATATTTTAAGAATATACTACTAGGAGAAATTTGTACCAAAACTTAGCAAATTGAGGACCAAAAGACAGTGGCCAAAATGGTTTAATAGAGGTATGCAAAAAAATATCAAGAGAAAGAAAATGTTGTGTAGCGCATACAAAAGGGACGGAGATGAAACAAAATACAAAGAATATGTTGAACTGCAAAGAGATCTTAAGAAAGGGATCAGGAAAGCAAAGAGGGAAATAGAAAGAAACATATCTCTTGGAGCTAAAACTAATGCAAAGAGCTTTTTTCAATACTACAATAGCAAGAGGGCAATAAAGGAGGAAGTGAAACAGATAATGGGCAAAAATTGAAGTATCTTGGAAAACAAACAAGATGTGGCAAATGTTCTAAATGAGTATTTCACAGAGGTTTTTATAAAAGAAAAAAACTGATAACATGCCACAGGTTAACAACCAGTCCAGTCAAATCCTAAGAGAGATCAGGATACATGAGGAGGATGTACTAAAGGGACAAGCAGAATTAAAAACAAACAGATCACCTGGGCCAGATGGGATATTTCCAACAGTACTTAAAGAAATGAGGGAAATTATTTATAGGCTGCTATCTCAAATATTCCAAATGACACTCAGAACAGGGGATGTGCCAACTGACTGGAAGACAGCAAATGTCATACCAATCCACAAGAAAGGGGACAAAACCGAGCCAGGAAATTACAGACCAATCAATCTCACCTGCATCATGTTGGAAAAAATGATTAGACAGAAAATAGAGCAGCATCTTAATGAAAACCATATTCTTGGAGATGGTCAACATGGGTTTAGATGAGGCAGATCATGTCTTACTAATTTATTAGAATTTTACTAGAAATGGAAATTGGGCTTCAAGGCATTCAAGACAGAAATCAGGAGACATTTCTTCACACAGAGAGGCGTCACAATCTGGAACAAAATCCCCAGCGATGTGGTTGAAGCCAAAAAATTGGGAACATTTAAAAATAGACTGGATAGTATCGATAGTATGATGGGTTGAATGGCCTCCTCTTGTTTTGAAACTTCTCTTGTTCTTCTTCTGTTCTAAAGGCTGGCTTTCAATGGCAGCAGCCTGCCTGCCTCGGAGGCCACGTCAGTGTGTTTCTCAGACTGAAGGCCGCACGGTGTTGGCTGGAACTGGCACCTCGCTGGGTCACTCTTCTGTATATGTATTTTTTTACACCAATTAGCTACAGCCAGCCTGCCATTGATCGGGTCAATACAGCACCAGAAAAAATAAACTCTGCTTATGTGAATCGGTTTAGCATAGAATAGGAAACAAAAAAAAATCAAAGGGGAACCCTTTTAATTTTATGCCAGTGTTTTAATAGGCAGTCCCCACAGAGAGCTCCGCTGACCAACAGCGATCGATCCCGCTCTGCCACGGGTGGGGGAGAGCTGACAGACGCACTATTCTGCAGAAGAAGCTTTTCCAATACAGCTCTGTACACCCTCTATAGTTCTGCACTCTGTTCTGCTTCCCACACGAGCTGTAACCCATACCGGCATCACCTTTGACAACCAATACTGAGGGACAGGAGCAGAGGAGCCTCTTCTGAAGGCATCAGCAGCACTGATCCTGCTGTCTGTGATCCCTGCAGAGGAACTCAGGTTACTGGGACTCGTAGGTACAAGTGTAAAGTCTGCTTGATGCCTTGTCCTCAGTACTGACTAAATTTGTTCATTTCTATATCCGCTTGCTGTCTGCCGTCATCCCCCTACACTCTAGTAAGTGCTATAGTTTATATCATCATCATCTTCTTCTTCTTCGGCCTAAATCGATCCTCTTCTGGATGACGAAGATGTTGACATTTATTTTGATCTATAGCTTCTCTTTTCCAGGTCACACCTTCAAGTTATTATTTAATCTTCCCATCTTTTATGTGGTCATCTTCTATGCCTCTTAATCTCTTGGGATCCATTCAATAGATTCCTTTGTCCATCTTTGATCTGTTCTTGCAGTGTGTCCGACCCATTGCCATTTTAACATTTTCACTCTTTAAATTATGTCACATATACCACCATCATATGTGTGTGCATATATATATATATATATATAAAAACTTGAAGGTCATTTGTACTCGCTAAATGAAAATGCGGGCTCCTCTTTGCCATATAATTCTCCAGTAATAGAGATTTATGGTGCAACAGGAGGTATCCTGAGCCTACAGGCTATCACTGCAGACCTTTATCAATGGGGTTATGAATGAACTTCCCTCTGAAAATGTTATTAGTCAATAGTTTCCAAATCTATTAATTAAATGGTCTGTTTTGAATAAGATTTGTAGCCTTAAGTAATGCTTAACCTTTTAAAAATTATTTGAATAATAGCAGGCTATTGCATAGTTAATGGGGCGCCGCTCTGGACTCACTTTACTCCTCCTGTGGTAAAGACATAAACCGAAGCTGGTGTCACACTCACACCCATGAGCCGAGAGGCAGGGCTGGGTATCTGAGACCTGCCCTCACCTGAGCTGGGTTAGAGCCGGCTGTAGAGAAGCTCAATCAATACACTGCAGTATACTGATGAAAGTGGGTACTATAAAGAAAGCCTCCAACGGGCCTCACACTGAAGGCTGTTTTTCACTTCCACACAATAAGAAAATAACCTTTCCATATTTCCACTGACATTTCTGCTAAGCTTGGCACCTCTCAAATACTGTTACAGCTGTTCTGGACACTTAATAGTAAATCTGTTTACATATCCTGTGTTGCTAGCGCATTTTTTTCACAGTCCTCAAATTAAATTCAGACCCAAGTAGCAGACACTTACTCTGTGCTCTGTGCTATATAAAAAAGTAATCCTATGTAGGTAATGTCATTAGAAACAAACAAACAAGCAAACAAGTGGCCAGAAGATCTTTTATCACTTTCCAATTTGCAATCGGTTCTGCAGCACACCACTGCCAATAAAGAGGGACTAGTCATGCTACTTAGTTGAAGATGCAACAGTAGCACTTGTCAATAATTGTTCACACAGAGAGCAGCATGGCAAGAATCAATGTGGCGCTCTGGCGCTCTGGGAGAGTCTTGTTTTTAAGCAGCCACAATTCTTTGCAGTTGTCAGTTTAATCATAATATTTGCATTTGGTTATTTTGGTCAGTTCAATATAGCTATGTTTAATAAACCTAACCTTTATTTAAATAAATAAATAAATAATAATAATAATTAAAAGAAAAGTGCTGAAATGAGCCGTGGGAGGCTGGTGGGGTCGATCTATAATCCTTTGAATGCATTGGCTGGATAATTCAAAGCCCACAGGTCCATGCGAGAACTATAGACTGTATAAAGGCTTTCTTTGGTCGTATCGGTGGAAACTGGTTTTTGCTTATTTTAGAATTAGTGTTTAATTTATATTATTATTTATTATCATTATTAGTTTGTCTGTGTTCTTCAAAGCAGTCTTGCTCGAACAAAGACGTGAAGTTAGGGAGAGGTTATCATCGCCTCCCCCAAGTAACTTTTCAGTTTCTCCCTTTTCATTTCCAGTGTGTGGCGTGGATTCACAGCACACCACCATCACTGCTGGGCAGCTGTCCATTGTGGACACGCTGAAGGGTCTGGCTGAGTGTGCGTTGGAAGAGGCTGCGGAGGGGGACGGGGGCTCCTGACAGGGAGGAAGAATTGCGATGATTCTGTAGAGGCTCCTCCAGCGTGCCACTCTGAGCCTGAAACTCAGGGGAGGCCTTTGAAGAGCAACGTTGGCTTTTAGGAACAACATGATGCTGACGGCTTAATTTCCTAGATCCCAGAAGAACAGAAGTAGTTGTCAGGATTTAAATGGAAATAACTCATACAGATGCTTTTATGTTCTGTATTCATAATGAGGAGTTTATATCATGAATGCAATAGGTTATTATACTATAGTGAATTCTCGCATTGCCATACACCTGAGAGAGACAGACTGGGACTGAAGAGCAGAGGAGATACCCAGAGACAATTACAGTGCACTCATTCTAGAAGATAAGCAAAAAAACTTTGTGTATTATGAGAGTATTATATGAGTGCCAATTACAATTACAGGCTACAACAGTGGGAGAATGGCCATGCGTAGACAGGTTATCAAAAGAATAAACAATAACTTGTAAAACAGGATACAAATGATCTTGCATTACTGTAACTCAGGAAGATGATAATAATAATGATCATCATCAATCAATCAAAAAATAATAAGCGAACTCTGCAGTTCTGCGCGGATCTGCGCTGCTCCACCAATGAGAGCGCTGGAATTGTGCAGACGTGTGCAGAACTGCGTTAGTCTGCGCTACACGAACGACACCAAGATGTGAACCGGCGCAGCTGCTGTACCTCTAATGTGTCACTGCGGTTGAATAATGACGGAGATCTCAATCCGACACACAGGTGAGAGCTGCAGTCACACACCCATCTGCGTGGGTTATGACCCATAATGACTACATATACCCATTCCTGAAGAGTCTTCAATGAGAATAAAAAACAGTTCACATTACAATGTGGTTTTCACAGCATCCCTGATCCAGCCCAGAGCCGGCGCTGCTGCGGGTCGGGTCGGCCGACAGAGGGAGCCCGCGGTCCTCCAGAGCCCCGCCACCGGGAGGGAAGCAGCATATCGGAGCAGGAGCCCAGTCCTCACAAGCGTGCTTTCAGCCCAAACGATATGCATTTAAAGAAGGCAAAAATAAAAGTATTAATTAGTATGTTTGTATATTATATATACGATTATAATTATATAACCACAGCCTCGACTTACAAGCCCAGAGCCGCATAGTTTCATTTCCTCACGGAGTCTGGCGTTAACGACCAAAATGAGACAAAGCACAGCATCATGCCCAGCACTTCTCACTCCTCCAGTTAGTTTCACGTTTTCCTCCTCACAAAATCCCCCTTGCAAGCCAGCATCAGCATCCAGAGTAAGTGTTAAACGTGCTGTGTTTACCTAGTATCTCTGCCTTGTCCGTAAATATCCGCAAGATGGAAATGCCCGGGTGAGATATTTACCTTTATTTTATTACTTTGTTTGTATTTTATCGATTTAATATGAATTGTTGTACATTACCCTGTGTTATGCAATTTGTACTGTACAGCATATGCATTTAAATATAGTGTAAGTTATAGTTACAACTATTAACGTTCACCATGACTTACGACAGTAATAACAATTCCGACCTGTGTTCAAAACCAATTTACGGCAGGTCACATGAAAGCACCTGAATAATACATAGCACAAACAAGTATGTGACATCATCGACAGTGAAAATGACACACTGCCAGAACAACAGGACAAAGATGGACAAAGGAAGATATCGAATGGATCCCTAGAGATTAGAAGAGACCTAGAAGATGACCACATAAAATATGGGAAGATTAAATAATAAACTTTGAAGGCATGACATGGAGAAGAGAAGCTGTAGATCGAAACAAGTGGAAACATCTTGCGTAGACCTTCATCCAGCAGACGATCAATATGGGCTGAAGATGATTGTGATGATGATATGACGTAGTATAATCATCATGATCTGCCTTTAATGAGCCACTTACTTTTTGATCTCTTGGGATCCATTCTATAGCTTCTTTTGTCCATCGTTGAAGAATTGTTGTGTGGCAGTCTGGGCCTAATGGGGAAGTAGAAACCTGCTTTGCTTGGGCACTGGGGTCTCCAGCTCAGGTGGTCAGTGCCCTGCATCATCTTACTTTGGTCTCAGTTTGCAGAGATTGAGCATTCTTCGTGTGTTTGTTTGTGTGCTCGTTTTCCTGTTTGCCAGGACACTACACTGTGGTAGAAACTGCGAACCAGGGGAGTGCTAATGTATTATTTTCCCTAAGCCTGTCATGTCATGTGGTTGTCGTTCAGGTTGTGTTGCCTATGTTGACAGGGTGCTAATTCAGCACTAGTTCATTGAGTGGCTTTTCTGATCTCAATCCTCTGATTTCCTGCAGGCGCCGCTCTTCTGAAGCGCAGTGACAGTGTCGCTCGGCGCCGTGATCCGATCCGAAACATTAACTTACAAGCTGTTGGGACTCTGGACGCCAATACGGTTAAGACGACAGGTGAGTTTTTGTCATGGCATCCTTCCCAAAAGGACCTAAAGTTAAATGGCCTCAATCTTATGAACGACAGATGCTCTAATGTCTTTTCACATCAGCCATCTCGGAACCCGTGTGGGTTTTTTGGTTTAGTTTTATTTTAGTTTTATTTTGTCAATGTGAAAAACCTGGCTGTGGCCCAAGCGCTATTCTGAAATCTGCCACAGTATAAATTCCCATGCATAATTCAGATGGGTTTAAATAATTTATTGAGGAATGAACCCTGATGAAGTACGGGGACCTTAGCATTCGTGTTTGGTGTTGCAGATTCTTTGGAGTTTTTTTTTCTCCAGAATGTGAAGAATTGTGCCAATTATTCGTTCTTTAAGAGCAGTTGAGTTATTCCAGTCCCCATTGTGACATAGAGCTGTCTTGTGGTGGTGACACACCTTTTCCACATCTGTACTCACTACCCATATGGATTTAGCTTGCGTGGTTTAAGACCTATTTCCATTTCTCCTAGTGACAGTTTTCCAAGGAGTTATCTTGATTTGTGAGGCTAGTAAAAGTGGTAAAGCTCACTTTTTCTGTGGGCAGCCATTATCCTCAGTACGGATAGAGGGGTGGGGGTGCAGAAAATGTGTTGTAAAGATCTGTGGTTTATTATACACCACCAGTGTTGATTACCAAGTATTCTGTTAACACTCTATCTGAAATCAAACCTCAATTCTTATTCTGAAGTCTTCTTCCAGAGCTAGAATCAATAAGTGGGTTTTATCAGGAGTGAGAGCAAACACGCTGAAAAAGCAGTGGAATTATTCAGCTCCACATTAAGTACAGTGCCGAATGTATTCACTTATTTGTGTCCCTCTTAAGTATTCCCTGTGTGTGTGTGTGTCCCGCTGCTCAAAAGCCCATAGAATTCTCTTTACTCTCTTTCTCGTTTCTTCTGTTTGAAGATTGAAGAATTTCGGAACGCCTGGCATAGAGCTGCGGTCTTCGGGGGGGGGGCGAGAGGGGTATATTAAATAAACTGTGTCAGACTTCCTCTCATCACAGTTTCTTATCCATTATATATATAAAAAATCTATGAAAATAAAAATGCATCTTGTAGTCTTGGTAAGAAAAGAAGCTGCTTGCCGCAAAAATCAAAAGTGTGTAGTGGAGGTGGTATGAAATCATGTATTCGGTGAACCTGGTCATTCTGTGAACATTGGTGTCCCTCTGCTGGTTTCCAGTGAGAGAGACCTGGCTCTTCTGCAGGCCAGGCTAACCTTCATGTTAAGGGCAGGTCTGGTAGACAGTATATGGAGAGTATTGCAACGCTATGCTGTATAATTCCTAACGATGGGTGAAATCACTGACTGGTTGCTTATACAGTACTGTGCAAACGTTTTAGGCAGGTGTGGAAAAAATGCTGTAAAGTAAGAATGCTTTCAAAAATAGACATGTTAATAGATTATATTTGTCAATTAACTAAATGCAAAGTGAGTGAACGGAAGAAAAATCTAAATCAAATCCATATTTGGTGTGACCACCCTTTGCCTTCAAGACAGCATCAATTCTTCTAGGTGCACTTGCACATAGTCAGGGATTTTGTAGGCATATAGTCAGGTGTATGATTAAACAATTATACCAAACAGGTGCTAATGATCATCAATTCAGTATGTAGGTTGAAACACAATCATTGACTGAAACAGAAACAGCTGTGTAGGAGGAATAAAACTGGGTGAGGAACAGCCAAACTCAGCTAACAAGGTGAGGCTGCTGAAGACAGTTTACTGTCAAAAGTCAAACACCACGGCAAGACTGAGCACAGCAACAAGACACAAGGTAGTTATACTGCATCAGCAAGGTCTCTCCCAGGCAGACATTTCAATGCAGGCAGGGGTTTCCAGATGTGCTGTCCAAGCTCTTTTGAAGAAGCACACAGAAACGTTGAGGACCGTAGATGCAGTAGTTGGCCATGGAAAGTTACTGCAGCAGATGAAAGACACATCATGGAGTTGGGGATTTGATCAGAATGAATGGTCTCCTCAATGCTGAGAAGTACAGGCAGATACTTCTCCATCATGCAATACCATCAGGGAGGCATCTGATTGGGCCCAAATTTATTCTGCTGCATGACAACGACCCCAAACATACAGCGACAGTCATTAGGAACTGTCAGTGTAAAGAAGAACAAGGAGTCCTGGAAGTGATGGTATGGCCCCAACAGAGCCCTGATCTCAACATCATCGAGTCTGTCTGGGATGACATGAAGAGAGAGAAGCAACTGAGGCTGCCTAAATCCACAGACGAACTGTGGTTAGTTCTCCAAGATGTTTGGGCCAACCTACCTGCCAAGTTCCTTCAAAAACTGAAGTGTACCTAGAAGAATTGAAACTGTTTTGAAGGCAAAGGGTGGTCACTCCAAATATGGATTTGATTTAGATTTTTCTTCTGTTCACTCACTTTGCCTTTAGTTAATTGATAAATATAATCTATTAACATGTCTATTTTTGAAAGCATTCTTACTTTACAGCATTTTTTCACACCTGCCTAAAACTTTTGCACAGTACTGTACATACACATAAGAATTGAGCTGCATTCACAATAAGAAAATAAAAAACAGAAACAGACTCGTCGTGGCTGTGGGAGTCTCGCACTCTCCTCGAACGGAGTGAAGTTCTGATTTGCGAGCGGTGGTGCGCGGCGCCGAATTCATTGTTCTGCCTCCTGCCTCTGATTGAGTTTGAGAGTGGCGACCTTAATGAGGTGAGGAGGAGACGGGGGTCACACTGAACTTAATCCTGAGAGCTCATAAAAACAAATAAATACATAAAACAAAGAAGGAATGAACGAATTCATCAATGAGTGAAAAATCAATGACGGTTTTGTGCCTGGTGGTGTTGAGCAGAGTCGGAGAGTAGGAGCAGTGGGGAGTGAGTGAATTTGATCTTGCGGGTCAGTCAGTGTGGAAACTACCTGAACCCGGGGGTATCTGTCCTTCAGGGTCAATATGTACTGTGGTATTTAGACAGGGTGTGCCTCACAATGGCGTTCACCTTGATTCCCTTGCGTACAACTCAGCCAGACCCTGTACATAGTAATGGAAAGGACAAAACTAAAAAAAGAGAAAACACACAAGAAACCCAGCAACAAATAAATAATTTGGTTACCTCCATGTAATAACCCTTATTTGTGATGCAAATTGTACTCTGCCTCATTAGGCATGGTAATCGTGTATTCACAGTTCTGTATTAACATTTAATTTATTGGGCCAAAGAAAAATACATAAATAAATCAATACATAAATCAGATAGATGAGCGGTTGGTACTGTACTGCAGGTGGGTATAGACTGGTGCCCTTGTTGACTGGGAAATCAGGGAACGACTGCAGTCAAGTGTAAAGAGCGTGAGGAGGCGTGTTCAGTCAGTCATTACGGCCGGACAGGAACACCATTATGATTCATGCCAAATCCCCATGCAGATTTTAGCAGGGTCTGTCCCCACAGTCTAGACAAGGGTCTTTTGGAAGATCCATACACACGCATATGTAATAATAAATGGAACTTATATAGTTCTTTTCAAGGACCAAACTTGCTTTACAAGGCCAGTGGAGTTCATGGAGGACAGGGGTGATATGCTGCCAGGACTCATTGTGGGTGAGAAGTTTGGACCATTTGGAGTTTATGTTGAGAGCTTGAGTTGATACCATACCAGAGTCATGAGTTTTTTTAATAATTGAGATGGGAGGAAATGAATGGGTGAATGAGGGCTTCAGCAGCAGGACGGGAGAGGGAGGTAGAAGAATGAGGATTTGACAGTGTGTCTCATGTGGCAGTCAAAGGAGAGGGTGAAGTCCAGGATGACGCCAAGGCTGCGTGCATTGGAGGAGGGAGAGACAGTGATGTTTCCAGTTTTGGTGAGGGTGGATTTTGGTGCCTCTGAGGACGAGTTCTATTTTATCCCTTTTGAGCTTGAGATGCTTTTGTTGAATCCAGTCAAGATTCAATGTCAGGCAGAGGTGGACTGAGGAGGGATTTGGTGCTGAACACACACACGCACATGCACATGCACACGCACACACACACAGGACAGCAAAAATATCAAAGTTGTTTGGGGCTGTGGCTGTATGTCACTGAGTTGGTGATGGGTTCTTACAGAGTGTTTGAATCTGTGTGATTCAGTTGATCCATGTGAAGTCAAAATGTATTGAAAACTGTCATATAGAAATAATGTAATCCCCCACAACCATGTTATTTTATTTTGTATTAAATAAGTAATAATAAATGGTGTCTTTGAGAATCCAAAGCTTTGTTTGTCTGAAACAAATGTGGAAAAAAACACCTCAAAGAGAAATACCAGTCTTGCAGTTCACACAGAGAGCTTGTGAGTTCAGATTGTGGCCAAACCCATCTCCGGATCTTGATTATGGTCAGCAGGACTCTGAGGCAGAGGGGGATGGGGGTAGGGGACGTGTCAGTGTCCTCCAGAAGTTTCCTCCCTGGGAGAAGTGCAGAGCAAATCATCCATCATCAGTGGTGAAGTGCTGGTATCCGGGGGGGCTCCATTAGCCTCGACCCAGCAGGAGGCACCTTGAGTAGGCAGCCGTTCCCCAGCACGGCTCTCTATGCTGGTGGAAGCGCATTTGCATATAAACACTGCCATACACACTCGCACTCAAAAACACAAAAATATTTACACTTTCATCTCCATTTGTTTAGGAATGTTACCTGGGCTGAATCTGAAGCTTGTTAAAAAAAAACACAATAAAAAGAATCAGTGCAATTTGAATATATTTGCACGCATGTCCTCATAAATTCAAGTCTGGTTTTCACACTGTCATCAGGTAGTCAACAAGTGAAGTGATTTCAGCAGCAGATACTGGTTATTCAGGTTTTCATTAGTTATGTATTTTTGGTCAGATGAGTATGACGGATAATTCACAAATTAAGTGCCGAGAATGCCAAACACGCAGATACCTAATATAGCAGCAAATCGGTTTCCATTTATACAGATTCCAGAGGTAAACATGTGAGGATTAAAGATGGATGTGCGAGGGGCCTGTATTGTGGGCTCGTCCTTCAGCTGTTGGCCAGCAGCCAGTCTAAGCCACAACAGTGAGAGGGCTAGATAAGGCCAAAAGGCCCGGGATGTGACCTGGGAGTCTATACCTCAGTGTTTCGGGATTATGGTTGTAATTAATGTGTGTGTTTATTAATTTAGGGGATTCCCTTATCCCAGGCAAAGCAATGCCAAGTTATAATGTGATATGTGCAGTCAAGCTGTCCACAGAAGAGGTTTCTAACTGTTTTTCACTGTAGTATTTTAA
This sequence comes from Amia ocellicauda, assembly GCF_036373705.1. Classification (NCBI taxonomy): domain Eukaryota; kingdom Metazoa; phylum Chordata; class Actinopteri; order Amiiformes; family Amiidae; genus Amia; species Amia ocellicauda. The sequence goes on from NC_089853.1 coordinate 38,348,981, forward strand.
ATGGAGAACTATGTGTTTCCTGATCTATTTGCCCGTCTGTATGTTCCTGTAACTATTTAATTTGTTTTGTTTGTTTGTCTTTTATTATTGCACAGTGTATCAAGTAACTGATTCCTCTGATACAGGAGCCAAAGTTGGCGTCTCTCCTGTCACAGAGAGGGGACCCAAAGGGGGAGGTGGAAAGAGCACAGGGACACACAGAGCATGATGGCCACTACACTCCCTGAAATTCAACCTTTTATTTTTTCGCCCCTGTCTCACCAAGGCTGCTTTGCTACACATGCAGATTTTTGACAGGTTATTCCGCGCCTCCCCAGAGACCAAATACATCTCCCAGAAGTCAAAGGAAGACATTAATTCATATTTAGAGCTGATCCTTAAGGGGCTGCTGCATTAAAGATGCATGCACTTTCGAGATATAGAGCTCTATGGTATATTGAACTAGCCAGGTTGTTCCTTCAATTCATGCGCTCATAAATATTTGATAAAATATTTTGAAATTAGCTTTTCTTCTGCACCAGAATACATATTGTATAGCATAGGAATTGTTTGTGTGTTTTCTCTCTCTGAAGGCTGAGAAGTAGAAGTTGAACATGGGGACAAAGTGACTTTACTGATGCAGACTCATTCATCACCCAGCTCAGCTGGAGGTGTGAAGTGATTAGCTGACAGTGTAAAACAAAGTAAATAACTGCAAAGTTCTCTGATCGTTTGTTTCCAGCAATGCCTGCTTTTGTTAATAATGTCCTTACTAGCACAGGATGAAATAATTTATGCATTTAAGCATACATTTCAGGTCATTTTTAGGGTTGGGGTTTGAACACTTACATGTATGCATGAAGCACGAATTACAAGTTTAATTAGCCACCGGTAACAAGGATATGACTTTGAGAAGACACATACTTGCTAATATCTCACCAGCCATTAATTAGCAGTTATTTAAAATGTCAAGTTTACAGGATTCCACCGCAATAAATCTATTGTACACCCCCCTGTCGCTTGACTGGGATACCATAATTAATGTTAATTAGTTATTAGCTGACGCATTTATTCAAAGCACCACACTAAGCCTGGAGGTGAATTGAGACAGACAGCTACAGCGACGCTGATGTGTGCTGGATTACCGAGCCGTGCTCAAACACCTAACACCTGAATCAACCAATCAGGAAAGACTATGGTCATGTCTGGTTCGCCGCAATATCCAACGTGGCAGTGGCGAGGTTTCTGAGCACAGTATTGTTTTGCTTACGTTGACTGGATTGTGCTCATCTGAAGGATGGCGCTCGGGGGGGTGGGGGGGTTTTAGGTCACATCAACTCCATGTAGTGATAATTCATAATTCTCTAAGAAAAACATACCTTCCATTTCCTTTCTAGTATTTGAAATGTGTGGCAATTGCTTGTCATGCTGTGTTCTGGAGCTCTAATTTTAATAATAAATACATAAATTACACTCCTTTCTCCCAATTTGCAAAATGCCATTACAAACAGGGAGCAACCCAATCACTCACAAGTTTCTCAGAGGTTCCTCCTCATCTTATTGCTGGAAAGGAAACGGCCTGTCTTTGGGTTGGATATGATGATTTGATGAAACCCATCTTGGCAGACCTTTCCATAGCCTGCTCTGTTAGTTGGTGCCAGAACCAGGGCGAGAACCTGCAGTCTGCTGCAAACAAGCCCCTTAGCTTCACCACGGGGCCGCCCGGCCTATGAGCTTATTAGAGACGTGTATAAGATATTCGCTGCGGCTTCCTTAACGGTGCCTCAGAGAATCAAAGCCTGTGACTTGCCTGCTTTGTGAATTGTTCTTACAGTTTTAAATAAAACCAAAATCAGCTGACCTTTAGGATTCTGGCGAAGACGCGATGTTTTATGCAATAATTGTTCTCCACTTTCCATACTTATTGCTCATTAAAACTAAATAAATAAAATCATGTCACTGTGCTCTACCTTTTAATAATAAACATTTTTTTTTAAATACATAAAGTTGAACAATACTGTGCGCACAGTTTTTGTAATGAGACAAGAAAAGTGTTTTAATGTTAATAATTTTTGTTTTACATTTATCTGAATGTTTAAATTAAAACACGGACCTCAGAAATGTCATCTAGAATGCAGCCGGCACTTTTAATTAAATTGCCAATATGAAATAATGTCGCTTGATATTATTTGTAATTCATGCCTCAGACTCTAGAGCATTCCTGTGCTCGTCTCCACTTCAGCTGAAAGATATTTCACAGGATTAGACATTTTCCAAGGGAGAGTTTTATTTTGTGTCTAAATGCTTTTAATTACACACACACACACATTGCATGGGGTGCAGATGTCTGAATCTGTGAATTTTTTAAACATAACAGGTAAACACATCGAGTGTCATTTGACATTCCAGTGTATTTATCTTATTTTCACACAAAAACCTTTCGCACAAAAACCTTTCGCACAAGACCTTTAGTCAGCTAATAAAGTCCAGGGCCGTCAGATTGCCTGGGGTATTACACCCCCCCCCGGAGCGACCCACTCCGTGTGGATGTCCTTACTCTGCAGGAGCAGGTGGCTTTGACCCGAATGCCTTATGCAATCCATTTAAACAATTGCTGGTTTGGTCGGCACCTTCTCCTCAGTGTCTGTCACCCGCGCGGCAGGTCAGCTCGTGGGAACTTTCCTGCACTGCTCTTTGAGTTGTGAATTGATGAGCGGAGCGGACGGCGCAGCCGCCATTTCCAGCGCTGAGCATCCTGCTCATCACATCCCCAGCAGGGTATTGATTCGAGAAGTTCATCAGGCCAGTTACTGAAACATCCCCAGGAAGCAGCTCCCAGTCCGTGTGTGTTAATGAGAAAGTGTTGTAAATAGGATGGTAAATTAACTTGAGTCTGACCCCACCAAGTGTCATCGCTCTCTCTCAGGAAGAGGCTGCCTTTATTCCTGTGTCGGGGTCGCTGCTGTTTTGTAGAACCCATGTACTGGAGTGTACATGTCCTCTGAGTGTGTGCATCAAGGTTCTGGACTGAATGTTCTGGAGAATGATGATGACAATAATAATAATCGTGAAATATAGGTGTATTATTTTGATGTACTCATGGAACAGACACCTTTTATCCAAGGTGACTTACATGTTTTTTCTAACGTGAAATGTACTCCATTTACACACCATTGCAAGGGTGAAATCGCTATAAAAAATGAATGCACACATTACTATGAATCATGGAAACCTTTCTCATGAGCTGCTGTGTTTCTGCACTTTCCTGTCTGTGGGGGGAACCTGCAGGAGGGAACTGGCTGGGATTGCACCGTATGCAACACTGATAGCACAGTCAGTCATGTCAGGAACTTAAAAAAAACAAAGTCCACCAGCGTCAGTGTGTTTTTGTGTGTGTGCTCTGGCAGTGGCTCAGCCCTGAGTTGTGTAATTGCTTACCCCCATCTGCATAGCCAGTGATATATTTCTGCTGAGCAGAAGAACCAGATTGAGGGCCGTGCTTTGGTATCGGTTAGTCCTTCTGTAAAGTGATTGCATTCATTTCTACTGCAGAATAACTAAAATAAACACATGAACAGAGAGCCATCCATGCTGGGCAGGAACATGCCAGTGGCTCCTGTGAAAACCTTCCTGAGGGGATCCATATTGCGCTCCTCTGGCTGCTGCTTCTCTTTCCTTCTGCTATGTATGCACATGGTGTTAGAGTACTATGGAGCACCGCTCAGTCCACTGGGGAAGGGGCTTCACAACTGGAAATCGAAATCCGTTACACAGAGACAGAGGGGGGGAGGGAGGGCGGCAAGGCGGATTCTGGATCAGGGTGTTGTTTGGTTAGTTAGCGCAGAGTTTGAAGCTTGGAAACGGTCGGCAGATTTTTCTATGCATCCCTCAGGATCATAGCGATCCATGCGCCAATCAGCGGTCCGCGACTGCGGCGCTTTGGCAGAGTCCAATTTAGCAGGATGACTCATGCCTTAGTCTTCTCTGCCATCCCGTGGGATCGCCTCGATGGAGGGGGAGGGAGGCAAACTGACGCACTTCAGTTGGTCCCTAACTGGGGTCCTCAGGCTGTATAATTGCCTGTATGTCAGCGGTGAGCTTTCTACATCAGAAAGGCTTCTCTACAAGGGCCCTTGGAGCTCTGTGTTGGGCCTTCATAGAGGGAAGGGCGAATTGAGATCCGTTTTAATTAATAATTTGTTACGTTGAGAAGACCTGCACATCTTTACTACCTGGCAGAGCAGTAGAAGCTGTCAGCGGTGGATTTAGAGTGGAAAATGGCTTCTTCAGTGAAGAGAGGGCTCAACCCACTGGTCCAAAGAGGCATTCCATGAAGTATGCAAGCACAACAAAAGTCTGATATGTATGTACCTACAGAGTGGCTATCATGTATGCGTTCATGCATTTTAAACGAACGGATGATTGTGCCCTGCAAATGAATGATCGGAAGGCCAAAGCTGTGCAAATGATCCTTGCAGGACATTTGCTGTGTCAGTGGGGCGAGAGCCCTGCAGCACCCAGCAGCTTGGGAGATATATGGAATATGAGAAAACAGTGGCTACACAGAGTGCAATTGACCCATTCCCTTATCAAGATTAATTATTACCAGCTCGTCATGGCTCAGGAGTGCCTGGCTTGAATTATTCTTGTCAATAAGTAATTTATATATAGATATACACAGTACTGTACAAAAGTTTTAGGCAGGTGTGAAAAAATGCTGTAAAGTAAGAATGCTTTCAAAAATAGACATGTTAATAGATTATATTTATTAATTAAATAAATGCAAAGTGAGTGAACAGAAGACAAATGTAAATCAAATCCATATTTGGTGTGACCACCCTTCACCTTTAAAACAGCATCAATTCTTCTAGGTACACTTGCACAAAGTCAGGGATTTTGTAGGCATATAGTCAGTTGTTTGACTAAACAATTATACCAAACAGGTGCTAATGATCATCAATTCAATATGTAGGTTGAAACACAATCATTAACTGAAGCAGAAACAGCTGTGTAGGAGGAATAAAACTGGGTGAGGAACAGCCAAACTCAGCTAACAAAGTGAGGCTGCTGAAGAGTTTACTGTCAAAAGTCAAACACCACGGCAAGACTGAGCACAGCAACAAGACACAAGGTAGTTCTACTGCATCAGCAAGGTCTCTCCCAGGCAGACATTTCAATGCAGTCAGGGGTTTCCAGATGTGCTGTCCAAGCTCTTTTGAAGAAGCACAAAGAAACGGGCAACGTTGAGGACCATAGACGCAGTGGTCGGCCAAGGGAACTTACTGTAGCAGATGAAAGACACATCATGCTTAATTCCCTTCGCAATCAGAAGATGTCCAGCAGTGCCATCATCTCAGAATTGGAAGAAAACAGTGGGACCCTGGTACACCCATCTACTGTCTGGTCAGAAGTGGCCTTCATGGAAGACCTTCGGCCAAAAAACCTCAGACGTGGCAACAAGGCCAAGCCACTCAACTATGCACAAAAACACAGGAACTGGGGTGCAGAAAAATGGCAGCAGGTGCTCTAGACTGCTGAGTCAAAATGTGAAATATTTGGCTGTAGCAGAAGGCAGTTTGTTCGCCAAAGGGCTGGAGAGCGGTACACGAATGAGTGTCTGCAGGCAACAGTTGAAGCATGGTGGAGGTTACTTACAAGTTTGGCAAGAACTGTGTGCAAGTGTACCTAGAAGAATTGATGCTGTTTTGAAGGCAAAGGGTGGTCTCACCAAATATTGAATGGATGTAGATTTTTCTTCATTTAGATAATTGATAAATATAATCTATTAACATGTCTATTTTTGAAAGCATTCTTACAGCATTTTTTCACACCTGCCTAAAACTTTTGCACAGTACTGTATGTATGTGTGTGTATATATGTGTATATATATATAATTACACACCGATCAGCCATAACATTATGACCACCTGCCTAATATTGTGTTGGTCCCCATTTTGCCACCAAAACAGCCCTGACCTGTCGAGGCATGGACTCCACTAGACCTCTGAAGGTGTGCTGTGGTATCTGGCACCAAGACGTTAGCAGCAGATCCTTTAAGTCCTGTAAGTTGCGAGGTGGGGCCTCCATGGATCGGACTTGTTTGTCCAGCACATCCCACAGATGCTCGATTGGATGTAAGTCAACACCTTGAACTCGTGGTGTTTCTCAAACCATTGCTGAGCAATTTTTGCTTTGTGGCAGGGCGCATTATCCTGCTGAAAGAGGCCAATGCCATCAGGGAATACTGTTTTCATGAAAGGGTGTACATGGTCTGCAACAATGCTTAGGTAGGTGGTATGTGTCAAAGTAACATCCACATGAATGGCAGGACCCAATGTTTCCCAGCAGAACATTGAACAAAGCATCACACTGCCTCCACCGGCTTGCCTTCTTCCCATAGTGCATCCTGGTGCCATGTGTTCTCCAGGTAAACGATGCACACGCACCCGGCCATCCACATGATGTAAAAGAAAACGTGATTCATCAGACCAGGCCACCTTCTTCCATTGCTTTGTGGTCCAGTTCTGATGCTCACGTGCCCATTGTAGGTGCTTTCGGCAGTGGACAGGGGTCAGCATGGGCACCCTGACTGTTCTGCGGCTATGCAGCCTCATACGCAACAAACTGTGATGCACTGTGTGTTCTGACACCTTTCTATCAGAACCAGCATTCACTTTTTCAGCAATTTGAGCTACAGTAGCTCGTCTGTTGGATCGGACCACACGGGCCAGCCTTCGCTCCCCACGTGCATCAATGAGCCTTGGCCGCCCATGACCCTGTCGCCGGTTCACCGCTTTTCCTTCCTTGGACCACGTTTGATAGGTACTGACCACTGCAGACCGGGAACACCCCACAAGAGCTGCAGTTTTGGAGATGCTCTGACCCAGTCGTCTAGCCATCACAATTTGGCCCTTGTCAAAGTCACTCAGATCCTCACACTTGCCCATTTTTCCTGCTTCTAACACATCAACTTTGAGGATAAAATGTTCACTTGCTGCCTAATATATCCCACTCACTGACAGGTGCCATGATAACGAAATTATCAGTGTTATTCACTTCACCTGTCAGTGGTCATAATGTTATGGTTGATTGGTGTGTATATATATATATATATATATATATATTTTTTTTTTAACGAGAGTGCACCATCCACTTGCTTTGAAGTGAACTCTACAGTTCGAGAGAAGAAAATGTGCGAGGGGAACATGCATTCACTTTGTTATGAGGAATTCAGCTGGAAGTCTAAATCAATGCTTGACCTCCAAGGGCATCAAAGCCAGTTGGAGACGGAACAGTCTCCGTGGATCAGAGACATGTCGTGTAAAGATGTTCCATCCTGAAACTGTCCTTTTGTTCCAGTGCTGAACAAGGCCGAGCCTAGATGCTTTGTGTGGAGTGTGCCAACAGGGCACTATACTAAAACACCTGGCTGTGTAAGTGTTCTCCAGAGTAGCTGGAAGAGAAAACAATAGAAAGGAAAATACAGTAAGTTTTTATATTCTCTCTCGTTCCCGTTTATGTGCTCTTGTTTACCTGTCAAACAATGTGTCAGCCTCAACACATAAGTGCTTCTGTTTGAAATGTTTTGCAATGAAAGGAAAGCTGTCTTTTAGACCGCAGCCGGGGGGATGGGGACCTGGGCAGGGAGGGGTCAGCGTTTTTTTTTTGCCGATCTTTGATGAAGGCCTTGTTACTCGATGAAAGAACAGAGAGAATAGACACATTTTGGTGTGATTGTGTGTGTTTGTAGGGGGGCGAGGATGGGGGGGTAAACATCATATAAAATAACGGACCTGTCCTTGTACATTGTTTAACAGACAGACATTACAGTCACATGCACTGACTTTACTGTGAATTATTATTATTATTAATTATTATTATTATTATTATTATTTATTTCTTAGCAGATGCTCTTGTCCCGGGCGACTTACCAAATATAAGCGCAATGTTCTTGCAGCTTGCACTAGTGAGGAGTGGCTTGATAGTGTTTGGGCTCGTATCATGTGGAGGTGTAGGTGTTCAATGCAGATCAGAGAATGAAATATGCAGTAGAGTACATCTTGTGTACTGATGTGATGCCAGTGCTTAAAATGTAAACGCAGTCAGCTTTTTGAATTATTTTTAAACGTGCTGGGTTATAATTTTGACATCTTGTTCAATCCTGCAACCTCTTTAACACTTTAAATAATTTAAATTTTAGCTTTAGCAGCTTTTGATCAGACTGTGGCATATGCTCTCTAACCTTTTAGAGCATTTCTTGAAAGAACACTTTATTCAGATTTTTTTAAATATAATTTAATTTCCTGCTGATATTCATGAAAATGGAAATCTTTGAGGTTCGAGTGACGCCAGTGGAAACACGGATCACATTCCCTTTTATTTATTTAATTTACATATAATCTTGTGTTCTCTGCTCACTCCCCGGGCCATGACACTATGTTCATAGTTAGTCATTATTTTTTAAATATCACTTCTACAAGTTATTAATCTCGTTAAATGCAGCTGAACATATTCATCAAATTTTAATTTTTTCTTCACTTCCATATCAGACAACTCTATTATCCTTCATGTTATTAGTTAAATTACACTTAAAACTGGCTCGATCATCACACTTTGGACAGAAGAAAAGATGTATTCTTGACTTTCCCTTCATGCGGTTTTACTCTTCGAATTCCAAGAGAAGCTTACGAACCTTCCGTGAAGGTCACTTTTAGAAGCCTGTTGATTCAATTACCAGGAAACGGACATTTACTTTTGATGACAAAAAATAAATACATTGAATAATAAAACCCGACTGTGAGAAACGTGGTGGTATTTCCTGTAAAAGAGAGATTCAGATCTGTACACATGCAGGCAATTAGCTTTTCCTTGACAGGCTTTCTTTGGGAAGTGTAATGCTGTGCCTTTGCCCTGAGAGTCCAGTAGTTCAGTGCGATGTGTGGGGGAGTAAATGTTTCACCTTCTGTTCTGTACTTATTTTTCTCAATTTCTGCCATATTATAATTGCTTTTTTGTTGGGGGGGGTCTGTGGTCAATTGGATTGAAAGTAGCATGACTGTTTAATAGCTTCCCATTGTTGACTACACAGAGCTGTGTTATTCGTGGCTCATGCTTATTTACAGTTCTGTGTGTGACTGTGCGTAGCGCCATTTATAGATTAATTTATTTTCAGAGTTTCCGAGAAGTATCATTTTGACAGAAGGCCAATGGGGAGAAGGTGCTGCAGAAGTCAGAATGTCAATTATAATTTTTGGTGTCTTGTTTTTCCATTAGAAACCCAAGAGTAGGAAAAAGGCATAGAGAAACTCAATCCTTAAATCTTTATTCACTGAGGAAGGACAATATTATCCCTGCTTCTTTTATACTCACCGTAGGGTGTCTCTAAACTCCCCTGATGTCTGTGATGTATGTTGACAGAGCGCTAATGGAGATGGGCACCATGTAGTAAGGTGAGATATAATAAATGTGTCTACTCCAGTCGTCACCGGTGCTCTCCCTTATTAAAGGGGAAAAAATTGACTAATTAAATGGAAGAGGAAAAACACTAATTAAGATTTGAATTTAATTGTTTTACCATTTTCATAATTTAGTCATGCAAGCAGGTTCAAAAGAAATGGTCCCCGCCTTGACTGTTAATGCACGTCAGCCATTTAAGTAATTTGAGAACAAGGAAGGAATTGGCGGAGGAGTGGAAGAGAGAGTGAGAGAAAGAGAGATAGGAGTGGGGGGGGGGGAAGGTAAGTTACAAAAATAATGATCTGTTAACTAATATATGAGAGAGAGAGAATAAAGCATGAAACCGAAAAGGATTTATCTGTTTTTATTTTATTTCACATTATTTGGTAATCTTTGTCTGCCCATTTTTCTGTGGAAGGCATGGAGATTCTGAGATTTTGGTAATCCTTGCCCTGTGAATATTCCAGTGTAACACTCCACACTGGTGTATAATCACACACAGCTGAGAGAGTCTTCATGTTCTTCTCGTGCTCCACCCCCCCTCTCTCTTTCTCTCTCTCTCTCTCTCTCTCTCTCTCTCTCTCTCTCTCTCTCTCTCTACCCCTCTTGGCAGTGATGGTCCTCAGACACTGTAAAGACTATGTAAGACAGGGTCATCCAGTAGACTTAGGGTTGTCTTTGGAAATTAGGAGGGAAAAGAGAGAATAATAAAGCAGTCATGGTTGGCTTAAAATCCATTTCAATTTTCTGTCGTGGCAAGTGAAATCGCACTGTTGAGCAATGGCTTCATCATTTTCTGGTCATCCGCTGGCATCCGAAGTCTGTCACAGACTCCACACAGGATGGCTGATACATGAAAGGCTACACTATGCCTCGAAGTGTCTTCATTGTACTCCCTTTCAATTCGCTTATTTATATATTTATGTTCTGTTCTGATGCAGTCTATCGCTGTTCATTGTTGAGATGATTCCCAAAGGCTGACATTTTCATGAGCAGAAACAGTCCAAGAGTATCTGATTGCATATCTGGAATGACCAGTAGATTGAACTGTCATTGCGTCTTTTGTTCTCAATCAAAGGAGGTGAAACTCACTGAGGCAGTGTTGCAGCCTTTGAATGCACGTAGTTTGAAAGGATTTTGTGTTGGGGGTGGGGGGAGCTGGGAGCGGGGAGTGAATACATGGATATTTTTCTCTGAGCTCCAGAAGAACATGCCACTGGCTGTTCCGGTTCCTCTTTGTCTTCTCTGATTATTAATGACTGTTCCCAAGTGCAACTAATTAGTCTTCAAAGATCGATGGTGTATTCCTCTATTGATGGCTGCAATAGTAGTTTGAGTGGCAATTAGCTGCCTGTGCTCGACTGGTCACACAGGGTTAGTCGGACAACGGAGGAGCTATTGACATGAAGACAGTCAGTGGTGCAGTAATGGAGTACAATTGGCCAGCTGAAGCCCCATATTCTTCAGTTAGGAACTGTTGAGAGCGATCCATTCCTCTGGGAGTGGAGACACTGAAGATGGGGGGAGGTTGATGCCTGTACCTGAAGAGTTGAGCTAAGTTATCTCTCTCCCACACGTGTATGCACACACACAAATTCACTCTAACGCACACTGCATTCCTCTCACATCCTCCCCTTCCCCTCTGCTATGTCAGACACCCGGGGCCTGTGGGGTTCCTGTGAGCGATCTGATAATCTAATGGATATGATGCAACAAGGAGATCACACTTACTGCAGTCTTGGAGGGATTAAAGGATTTGAGTGTTGTGTTCGCTACAGCTCCTCAACGTGTGCAGTCCAAGCATTGTGCAGATGCACTCTGCTGTTTCTTTACACACCACAGCTATCAAGCCTGGGTGCCTCAGTGCATGGCTTTGAAATTATTCAATTAGAATAGCCACAGCCACATGACCAGTCACTGCAGGCTGCAGGTATGAAGACACTCACAGGACAAGCTGGGTGGGGGGACATATACAGTGAGGGAAAAAAGTATTTGATCCCCTGCTGATTTTGTATGTTTGCCCACTGACAAAGAAATGATCAGTCTATAATTTTAATGGTAGGTGTATTTTAACAGTGAGAGACAGAATAACAACAAACAAATCCAGAAAAACAAATTTCAAAAAAGTTATAAATTGATTTGCATGTTAATGAGTGAAATAAGTATTTGATCCCCTATCAATCAGCAAGATTTCTGGCTCCCAGGTGTCTTTTATACAGGTAACGAGCTGAGATTAGGAGCACTCTCTTAAAGGGACTGCTCCTAATCTTAGCTTGTTACCTGTATAAAAGACACCTGTCCACAGAAGCAATCAATCAATCAGATTCCAAACTCTCCACCATGGCCAAGACCAAAGAGATGTCCAAGGATGTCAGGGACAAGATTGTAGACCTACACAAGGCTGGAATGGGCTACAAGACCATCGCCAAGCAGCTTGGTGAGAAGGTGACAACAGTTGGTGCGATTATTCGCAAATGAAAGAAACACAAAATAACTGTCAATCTCCCTCGGTCTGTGGCTCCATGCAAGATCTCACCTCGTGGAGTTTCAAAGATCATGAGAACGGTGAGGAATCAGCCCAGAACTACACAGGAGGATCTTGTTAATGATCTCAAGGCAGCTGGGACCATAGTCACCAAGAAAACAATTGGTAACACACTATGCCATGAAGGACTGAAATCCTGCAGCGCCCGCAAGGTCCCCCTGCTCAAGAAAGCACATGTACAGGCCCGTCTGAAGTTTGCCAATGAACATCTGAATGATTCAGATTCAGTGGTCAGATGAGACCAAAATCAAGCTCTTTGGCATCAACTCAACTCGCCGTGTTTGGAGGAGGAGGAATGACCCCAAGAACACCATCCCTACCGTCAAACATGGAGGTGGAAACATTATGCTTTGGGGGTGTTTTTCTGCTAAGGGGACAGGACAACTGCACCGCATCAAAGGTACGATGGACAGGGCCATGTACCATCAAATCTTGGGTGAGACCCTCCTTCCCTCAGCAAGGGCATTGAAAATGGGTCGTGGATGGGTATTTCAGCATGACAATGACCCAAAAAACACAGCCAAGGCAACAAAGGAGTGGCTCAAGAAGAAGCACATTAAGGTCCTGGAGTGGCCTAGCCAGTCTCCAGACCTTAATCCCATAGAAAATCTGTGGAGGGAGCTGAAGGTTCGAGTTGCCAAACGTCAGCCTCGAAACCTTAATGACTTGGAGAGGATCTGCAAAGAGGAGTGGGACAAAATCCCTCCTGAGATGTGTGCAAACCTGGTGGCCAACTACAAGAAACGTCTGACCTCTGTGATTGCCAGCAAGGGTTTTGCCACCAAGTACTAAGTCGAAGGGGTCAAATACTTATTTCCCTCATTAACATGCAAATCAATTTTTAACTTTTTTGAAATGCGTTTTTCTGGATTTTTTTGTTGTTATTCTGTCTCTCACTGTTAAAATACACCCACCATTAAAATTATAGACTGATCATTTCTTTGTCAGTGGGCAAACATACAAAATCAGCAGGGGATCAAATACTTTTTTCCCTCACTGTATACAGCAACACAGCTGCGTGAGTGAGTTGTTGAGTCCTTTGTTCCTGGTGATGTATTACTTCCTACTGCATATTGTGACTCCACTTTCTTTGCAGACCTCATGTTTGCCTGCTGGAGTTTGTCTTCTACTACCTGTTTGTTTTCCCCCTCCTCCAGCCTGCCATCCCTACTACGCGGCTTATCCTCGTTCATTCCTGAGTGTGCTGGGAAGCTGAGGCACTCCCGAGTTTAAGATGGCCTCCTTAGCAGGTTATCAGGAAAGTTAAAGCTTCAAGGCAGTTTGTCAGTGCTCCACAGCGAATGTTTTTATGTAGGCCTATTTTTTTTAAATGCATCGAGGATACTGATGGCTTTGATAGCCCCTTTGTTTGAGTTAGAAAACAGCTAAGGCTCCTTTTAGCACCTTGACATGAGAAAATGGTGATAGTAAACAGTGACAGTATGAGATACCTCTGGCCTGGCAGCCTGTGCTTGTCAGCTGACACGGTTCTGGCACCAGAGCTGGAGTGCTTGCAGACCACCATGTGCTTTGTGGAAATGTGGACAGTGTACCGTCTTTTGCCCAGTAATTCACACACCTTGAGAGCGTGACCGCAATAATAATCTGCCACCCATATGAAGAACGAAAATTGCAAAGCAAAGTTTAATAATCTAATGTCATTCGAATGTGCGGTCCATACGTCCCCCCAGGGCAAACAAACAACATTCAGCATTAAAATATTCCAGATATTAATTCCATAAATAGGCTCACACTGATACTCCCACAGGATGTTTTTATTTTTCCACAGTACAAATTACAGAACTGTGTAAATGCTTGTATGTGTGTGGGTGTGTGAGATAGTGAGTGTGTACATACATCTAGATATTATATAGCAGAGTTGATTTTCCTAATTCCACTTAATTATTCCATACCTTGTATAAAGTTGTTAATTGTACATAATTACATAATTAATTGCTATTATGGTACAGCAGAACCCTTATCTTATCAGCATGTGTTTCTATAGATTAGAGTGGGAACTTCTCTTTGAAAACAGCAGGTGTCTGTCTGAGCTCGCAATACCATGAGGAAAAACACTCTGCCCCAGATATAAGCCTACTGATGTTCTCACATGGGAAGGTGATGTTCAAAAGACATGGAGAAAGAATAATATTATAAAATTGTCACGTCTTCATAAATTCAGCCCTTAAAGTTGCCAATCTGAGTTAAATTATTATGAAATGATGGTAAAGTGGAAACCCAGCAGGAGCAGTTTGGCCTAGTGTCCTCTGGGATCCTCTGGGATGGTTTTGAGTGAAATCCACTGTGGTTCCAGATGAAGGGATTGGCTCCCTCCCAGAGCTGCACATCGAAACAGGGTCGAACAAAACTAGACCTGCGACTTCTCACTCCCATGGAAAATGTTTAGGATGCATTTCCAAATGATGACTTAAGTATTTTTGGAATCGAAGAAGAAAAAATAGAATAACGGCAAACTATTAGTGATACAGAAAACCGAAAACGAAGCATTCCTCTATCACAAACCCAGTGGGAACCCGTCTGACAAGCTGAACAAATCAACTACTGCTCTCCTGTTTATGTTTTAAAATGGTATTCTAATAAATCCATGACTGTGCTCTTTTAAAGCCCCGAAAGGGAAGAAAACATTTTTGTTCTTCTGTCTTACATAGCAGTGGACATGATATGCCCTGCCTACATGCACAAGATCTTGAATCTCAGACTGTTAATCCACTGCGCTCACTTCTAATTTAGGTCCTGGGAGATTTTTGACATACTTTGTCTGTGTTTCTCAGCACAACTATTTGTATATATTATTTATATACCACTCTTCTATATGTAACCTCAATCATTTACTGCCCTTTACTGTCCCTTGTTCAATAAACACAATTTTGAAATCAGTGGTTTTCCTTTTGCCGTGCAAAGGGTTTTCTGATGCAGCTTTGAAGCCCTGAGTGGATCTCGGTGAATTTAGTTTTGCAGGGGTCATTTTTCATGGTGCTGCAGTGGATTATCTTGACTCCTGGCAGGGTGCAGGTCAGCGTGGGTCAGGGAGCTGAAGTCTGTGGTGTTTACATGGCTCCAGAGTTGAAGCCGAGCATGGGTGTGCCGCTGTATAATGTGAGCTTCATTACCTAGAGGTAGTGCTTGCTTGTTCGTTTTGACTCATTGGCAAGACTGAAAATGTCCAACCTCATTGTTTTAGTGACAACCTCGCCCAGTCTTTGGTGTCGTATGATTGCAGAAATGTCTAAATATGCTGTGGAAAATGGGCTGTGCTAAATAAAATAGGAGAAAGGAGTCATTCAGCTTAAAAACAAACAAACAAACCTGGTCTGCTATTTTGTTTTTCTTGTTACTAGTGGGCAGAATCCCTTTGTGGGCATTTTGGACACAGTGGCCTGCAGGGCCCTTCACTCAGATTTACGTTAAGGGTGAGATGCTGAGAAGGTAAGCTGTCACACTGCTTAGTACTTACTTAATTGATTTGTTTTATTTAAATAAACAAATACATAAATAAAATGTTAACACAGATAACAACATTAATTACTGAAGTGTGTTTGTGTTGGAAGTCTGCAGAAAGGCGCTCGGCTAAATGAAAATGAATGCTCTGTAATTATGGGTTTACTTTTACAATAACGTTGCTAAAGTGAATCATGCAATTAATCAACATTCCCTAAATGGCAATGAATTAATTTGCTTGTGAAAGTCATGTGATGCCACAATACATATTTACAGGGTAGCTTGCAGCTGCAATTATTTCTTTATTTCAGACTGGAGCTTTGCAATATAATATAGCCCGTGTCAGAGGAATCTATAGCGGCAGCGCGGCTGAGAGCAGCTCCTTATGTGTGTTGGCGTAGGAAAGTATACTTAATGTGAATGGATAGCTAGGCAGCAAGGATGTGTGTGTGATCTCCAGAGGTTTTGCCCGTGGCAGTCCTCAACAGCCAGCTTGGCTCACAGCATAGTTTTCTTACTGTGCTGTTGCATATGTGTTGTGTCAACTACCTGTAAAGTGTCTGTAGGCCTGTTTAATTACTTGTGAACTGTTGGTATGATATTTTGATACCCCTACCCACCATACTGATGATGATAATCCTCATCGTTTTACAAACTTCCCTTTTGGTAATTTCTCTAAGTTCCTCTCTGTCCTTCTCCTCCGTCACTCTCTCTCTACCTCTCCATCCCTCTCCTTCCTGCTCTTTATCCCTCCCCCCCCCCCCCCCCTCTCTCTCTCTCTCTCTCTCTCTCAGGTGTTTTTTCTCTGCTCCTGCCTTCATTTGTTTTTCTCTTTGTTGGCTATTGTTAAAGACTGCCCTGTAAGAACGGTTACTTGTCAAGGGGAAAGCTTTGGAGAGTTCTTTAGCACTTTCAGCTACTTTTATATTATCTGTTATTAAAAGCAGGACTTTAAAATGTATATATACATCATTGATTGATTTTTATTTTATCCAGAGAGTGCTGTTGAGGGTATGGTGATGAATTACTGCTAAGTCCTCAGCACACCTGAAATGTTTTGACATAGTTTAGTGAAACAGTGAAGAAAGGATGTGATTGTTTTTGCTTGCTTATTAAGATCCTACCATGTGGTGTGTTGTTGGGCTTTCATCTCAACCTTTTTATTTATTTATTTTTCTTTTCTGTCAGGTACTGGTGAGTTTTATTACTTTATATTCTTTCAGTGTTTATTGATATTTTTCATATTTGTGCCATTAGTGTCCCTTTATAGCGAAGCATATCAACGGATGCAAAGCAAAGATTGAAAAATAATTGCGCCGCGCAGGATGCGTACAGAAATTGTATTCCAAATTGCCGAGCGGACCCAGACATATTATTTATAATGTCACTTTTTATTACTTTCTGTTTTTCATTGTTTTTGTCATTACAATTTTCGACAATCCAGAAATATGTGTTCTGTTCAATACCGAATCCGCACATAACAAATGCACAATGGAGACGCAGTATTCAATACAATTTCTTAAAACAAACAAATAAATAAATGGTAAAGAAAATGTGTGTTTGTAAGAGCATCCCTACCATCCACAGAGCTCACACAGTCACTCAGCAATGACTGATGGAGGACTGAGAGAGTGACACTGAATATGAGCGTTTCTGTGAATTAATTGTGTGTTTATCAAAGAGAGTGTGTCCCTGAGTTACCTGTCCATTATGGCCCACAGCATCCCCTTGGAACTCTTTAGCATCTGTTTATGGGGCCTGACACAGAAATAGTACTCAATAATGGAAGTAACTGCTGTTCATTGGTCAAGCTGTACTGACCAGCTCAGTCAGAGCAGATTATTCCAGGCCCTGCCCTTCAGCCCACCCTCTTCCAGAAGTTACGAGTTATTATTCATGTCTGTTGGGGGCAGAAACACTGGTTGCAGCTCGCTTCTCTGATCATGCCACTCTTTTTGTCACCCATTACCTGGTGCGCGATGCCTGCGTTCTTGCCTGCTGTCTGTGTGACTCTGTGGCTCCTGAGCTCTTAATAGCGCTGTGGTTTAGGAATGCGAGCAGCTGTTTGCGAATGGCAGCCCGTGCCAAATTAGAGGTGCTTTTTAGTAATTATGGGCTCTTTAACACAGCAGCTTTAATGGGAGCTGTCAGCCAAGACCATTTAGATGTCGACCAGATTGACACATCTGGGAAATTCTTAACGTCATGAAACAACGCTTGTTACATTTTAAAGTAGCCACACTACTGCTACTATCACTATCACCACTAGTAATAATAGTCAAATTAAGTTTGTTTTAATAAATAAAAAACAACAACATGCATCAGCTGAAAATCCACACAGTGAGGGATGTCCTGTCTGCAGTTAGGGAGCGAGAGGCTGGTGTATGTTGTCTGTAATGAGAAGTGTCCATCTTTCCATTACTAAGTGTGCCGGCCTTTTTAATCACGGGTGATGACCCATCCCATTCATTGTCCTGTCTGAGATGGTGTCCAGTCCAGCTGCACTTGAAGCAGCATTAACAACATGAAAACGCGGGGTGGGAATCAAACAAGTTTGGTATCATGACTACAAAAATACTAAATGAAACCAGTGCCATGAGACATGCAGTGGATTGTACATAACAGGGCACATTACATTCAGTTTCAGGAATAATGACACATATCTGCAGAGAAAAGTGAACCTGGAGCCTAAAACGCACTTCTGAAGCACAGCAATATGCGATCATTGTGGATCTTAACACAGTGACAGCATCGGGAGTGCTAGGGGAGAGAGAGACATTTAAGTGTTTATTTTTTCTTGTCTCTAATTGTATTCCTGATGTGTGTTTAAGTGGAGCTCAATCCCGCCCCCCCCCCCCGGAAAGTGTTCATGTCAGCAGCAACAATTGTTTTATTTAACTTTAGATAAATAATGTATGACTTTTCTCAGATGAAACGTCATTGTCAAGCAAATAGTTTTACATGAAATGCTGTATAAATCATTGATGGCATGTTGGTTTTAAGAGTTGCTTGAATATCTTGTTTTATGATCTGCAGAAATGCAATATGTACTCCAGTTATGAATTTTACATATTTTTTTCCCCGCCAAATATCTAAAGAGTGTTTTGTTACTTTTCATGAGCAGAATCTGATTTAAAAAAAAAAACCTAACAAGAGCTTTTGTACCTTTTGAATTACAGTAATTTAGGTCTACACACAGCTGTCGAATGAGTTGAATTTTGTATGAACCCCCTCCCTTCCCAGGTAACATAAACCTCTCTGTATTTCTGTGATCTAAAGAAGATTAGAACAGTTGTAAGCTGACTGAAAAGAAAACCACAATGGTGGAAAATCGGCAAGAGACGACTAATGTGGCAATGCTGTATTTCAGCAAAATGACACCTCTTTATCATCAGACTGTGGGTTCCCGATGGCCTCTTTCAAAGACCAATTTCGCATTACACTGCCTTTTCCTACAGGGGAGGATAAAAGGCAATCAGCCCTTGAGCTCTGAAACCAAGACCAAACGAGTCTCTCCAAAGTGCCACACTAAATTAAAATAAAATAAAATAAAATGTCTGAATTGTGGGGTTGGAAAGAACTGCAGAAAAAATAAATGAAATGAAGCCCTTAATTAGTTTAAATTTAGTTTCAAGGTCTGTAATGCAGCTTTTTTTTCCCCTTACTAAATTAGAAAATTAATGCGTTTCAACACTGACAGATCTGCACAGGCCTGTTGTGCTGTGATGCCCATGAAGAGCGTGCTGCGGCAGGAGATTGGAGATTGAATACGGACCCCACACTGCCCCCGCTGTTCCTGCTACCCCCTGCTACCTTTCTGAGCCCAGCCGCAGCGCTAACTCACTCTTCTCGACTCGTTGGCAGTGTAGTTGTACGACCTGCCCGACCTCCTTTACGTGGCTTTCGGCTTTCTTCCTCTGCCAAGCTGTCTTTCACACACCCTGCTGCAGAGGGTGCAGACATATGCAAACAATGGTGCCATAGTTTCAAACCTGGAAAGCAGTGGAGACCAGGAGTGGAAACCCAGTCAAACAGGCTCATATTTCCTGTGGAACTGTAATTGAATTTAGTTTTGAAAGAGAACCAAGTAGCTTGGCACTATGAGATTAACTTTCACTTTTCTCTTTTATTACACAGTGATGCCATTTTTAGTGTCAGTCTGCACCCAAGGTATCTTCCGCAGGGCTCGCTTTTCTTCTGCTTTTGTAGTTTCACTTCAGTTATCTCCACAGGTGGCAAGCACACTGCTACGCGGAGATAATGGTTTTCTGTTGGAGGCTGGAGTCATAAAAAGAGCTGAGTGGTGCACTGTAACTGGAGGAATCGCCGAGTGCCAGCTCTTTGTTGTGAACTGGGCATCTCAGTATTAATGGCCTGTCTCACCCAGATGACCTTTTACATCCTTGGGTGTTAATTATGATTAGTTTTTCTGGTTCACAATCAGTATTATTTTGTGATTTCAGCCCTGACTAATACAGCTGTGATTTTCCATCACGTCTAAATGCTACCGTCAGATTTCTTTGGCAGGCAGCAGTTAGTAAGTGCAGGATGCTGCAACAATGATCTTTTCGTTGCTCCCTCAACAAATTCTCAGCCTGTTTAAAGTCAAGACTATATGAAATAGAAATGTGTAAATACGAGCTGAATAAGGAAAAGAAAGAGTGGGGAACAGGTAGCCAAAAACTGTCACAGGGAACAAGAGATGCCATATGTAATATTATTATTATTTATTATTAAAAATGTAATTCTTACCACTTGGGTCATCTTAAACAAGATATTTTATTTCATTAAAGCAGTTCCACTGGATATAATGGTTAGGTTTGCAAATATATAACCCCAGCAGAGGCTGTGACGGTTAACGGGACGGCCGTTAATGAACATGGGAATGAATGCGAACTGCCAGTATTAATTGGCTTCTGTTGACACACTGTGAAGTTGAAAATGTAAATGGATTATAAGAGTAAAGTATCAGAGCTTCAAGACATGTTGCTTGACTATATATTTAGTGAACGTGGAGAAACGCCCGTTGACTGTTCAGTATTGATCTTTTTAGATGGATCTTGTTTGAAGCGCTTAAACTTTGAATTACGTGTTTAAAAGAAAGCACTTAAATGAATCCCCATCCTCTTTCTGCTCTGTCCCACTTTCACTCCACTCATCCAATGATGTTTACTGTGTTTTCAGTATCATAAGCAGCAGAGTTTCTACTGGCATTAAACTGCAGCACCAACACACAGAATGCTTGACTTAAAAATATAATTGCATAACGGACATATTCAGTACCTCTGTGCATAAAGTACATTTTAATGAAAAGCAGGACACCTTTAATCCTTAAATGTTGTAGATTGATATCAATCAATAATAATAAGAATAATATAAATAACTAAAGTCTCTAGTTTGGAGGGAGTGTGCGATTGGCCTGCTGACAGCAGTAATGTCCACCAGAGCTGCAGGCAGGTCAAGACCCTGGTGAGGATGACGAGCTTCCCCGAGAGATGAGAGATGGTTTCTGACATTTTGTGCAGAATTTCTTCAGTTGTGCAAACCCCCAGTTTCATCAGCTGGTCTTAGATGATCCCGCAGGTGAAGCAGCCAGATGTGGAGGTCCTGGGCTGGTGTGGTTACGTGTGAATCTTTCATTTCAGCTCTAGAAGCATGGGACCAACACAGTAGCCTACATATTGCGTTTATATTTTTGTTCAGTAAAAAAAACATTTAATTATTTATCTTTGCTGCTTGGAAATTCACTCAGTGCCATTTTTATTAATGTAAGATTATTTTAAAAGGATTATGATTAGTAAGCTTTGGCCCATTTTCTTCCATGTCTTACAATTACCAACAAAGACAATGAAAAGACTGAATGGTTTCTGGCTGTCAGTGCGAAGGAAATGCAAGCTGATCACTAAACCTTTCATGCTCTGTGTTGTGTCCTTGGAGCTTTGACATGGAATATGTTCCTTCCCAATCCAGGCCCAGAAGGTGGGAGTTTATCTTCTTAAATCCCACCTGCAATCTTTTAAACCTACATTCGCTGCAGGCAAAAAATATCCCACATAGCATTAATCCATGAAATACACCCACTGCCATTGTTATTAATTATTAAGCTGTGGTGCTAAATTGGACACAGTTGTGATTCATGCATGGAGATCTTAGGGTCTATTTACAAACGCACACATGCTGTACAGATGCAGTACCCCATAAGAAGTCATCTCAGTTTATTCCCTTCTTTTCATCTTTCATGAACAAAAGCGGCTGCATATTCTTTCTTCTTTGAGATGCTGAAGATCTGTATTACTCCCAGGCTACCAGCGTAGCGTTTGCACCCAACACAAAACACATCAGAACTGGAGTCATTCCAGCAGCCGCTCCGAGCGGTGCGTTTGTTCTCTCTGTTCTGAGGCTGGCATTTGGCAGATATATGTGGGTCAGGTGCGGGTCGTCTTCAGGGCCGGTTCCTGCTCAAGTTAAGCCGCTTGCACCTGATTGGCCTGTATTCTAACTGGTCAGTGGCCAGTTGCCTTACACACCTCTAACTTTGACTAACTGATCTATTATATACAGCAGCTTGAGGAGTGACTTCAGTGCAGTACACCTAAGGGGAAAACTGTGGTGAGAACACGCTTAAATACCTTCCTGCATCTGGTCACTGTCCTTCAGTCGTTCTGGTGAATTAAATTAGTGCATTGCGAGGCCACAGTTTGCAGCAGTGTGGAAATCTGACAGGTTGGCTTGCGGATTGTTGGAGTTTCTTCAGAATCAGGCTCCTTGGATCTCCCACGGGGAATATTGGTAACATCTAACAGATTGTAAAAGACTGGTATTTCACACGCACTGGTTTGCCAAAAGTTGTTTTGAATTATCTTTTTATGTTTGCTAAAGCCTTTCAAGATTTGGCTTGTCCACGCTGCCGTGCCAATTCAAGACATGAATGGAACAACACAATCCTCTTGTAGCGATGGGGACTTAGAGCTCAATTTAAACGAGACGTGGTGGTGGTTCATTGTGATGGTTTTCTTCTTCCAAACAACTGTGTTTGGAGGAGGTTAGAGCCCAGGACTCTACTCAGTGCTCCCCTGAGGCCTGCGTGCTGTAGTTTCTTACTGGTACAGAAGTAGCGCGGTCTGATCCAGTTTAGTACTCCAGGCATGCCTGCCTACCCTTACACCACCAGGATCCCAAAGACAGGATTCAGGATGATTCTTCAGCCCTTGGGACAAGCATGCCTCTGGGCTTTTATGAACAAACCACATGGCTGTTCTCCATTTCTGTTTGGCTTGTGCTACCATTACTCGCAGCACTGTGACTCAAGTTGGACTGGTTATCACAATGTTTCCGGTCTGTTTGAACTGTTTTAATAATCCAGCGCAAACAGAGCAGAACTCTGAAGTTCCTCACCTGGGTAGCTGCTCTGATACCCCTTATAATCATATTCCAACCACGAAAAAGCCATCCACGGCAATTGGATTTATTTCTATTTTTATTTTCCAGCTATGAGCAATGCTTCATCTCACAATAGCTCGTCTTTATTTTCAATCGAACTGGAGCGAGCCTCCTGCTGCTGCTGCGCATTAGCATCGTAGCACTTTGCCACATTTCTCTGGCCATAAAAATGACAAAATAAAAGGTCTGTGTGCCAGCAGGAGAGAGAGCAGAGGTGGGCTGCTGAATGGGCATCTTCAGAGCCAATCGTCATATTAACACAGACCGCAGGGAAAAGGGCATGCAACCTCCCCGCCTATGCGAACACGTCTTAATCTTCCCGACCAACACAGGAGCACAAACAAACACAGGCTTTTTAGGTAAAAGACGCATTGATAAAGGCTGCTTTTCTGCAAGTCTTTCTGTTCTTTTGTGCTCCAGCAGTACTGCGGACACTCGCGCACAAAGCACATGTAGAGGCAGTAGCTGTGGGCTCTTGTCAGAGTTGAGTATACATTATACTGTGTGATAATAAATGTTTGCATATTATATATATAAAAGGATCACATGTTTTTAGTGTACTGGTAGAGTTCTCCTTTTGGCAACAGGAGTATGCTTATCCCAAAATGGGATATGTATAGGGTTAATTGGGTTAATATAGTGTTAAATTGGTTAATATAGGGTTATTCTATATTATTTCTGAAGCTTATTTTTGTGTCATTCTAAATGATAAACTTGCCGTTTGGAGGAGCTGAGTAACACCAACGAACTCTGCCAGCACCTGCGAGCGATATTTCTGATACAGGACTGACCCTGAGAAGGTGAAAAGGCCACAAGGACACGCAAACTGTAAATCTTCAAAGACTGTGGAAATGTTAGCAGCTGTGTTTAACGTTTTGGTGCACAGTAGTCCATGATGTCGTTCCTGTGGTCTGGCGTCTTGCTGGATTTCTCTGATGACTTGTTGCACATCCTAGATGGTGCCAGAGAGGCAGGCTGCCATTACCCTCTTGATATCAAACTGGCTGTATCCTTCACTGGCATTCTGCACAGATTAGCAGAGCTGCCACCATAGCCTACTGCACAGCTGCTATTTACGGGAATACTCATAAATAAAAATGGAGATCGGCAAGTTTCCTAAATGTGTTGTAATTGTATAAATCAACGCTAAATTGTCGTTTGCTCCTCCCCACACTAAAGGCCTGAACTGGACTGCGCTTGTTCTTTGTTTTGACTGTGTTCGTGCAGATCACCCCAGTGAGGATTTGATTAATAAGCCTTTTTCACATTCCAATGCATCCATTTAGTTTTCGGATGATTTATTTAAGTGTCTTCTGAAGAAGCAAGATAAGTTTGCACACACTTGCTGGTTTTAAGCGCTAAACTACAGAATCTGCATGCTCTTAGCTTATCACTATAACACAGCCCATTAATCACCACAGCAGGGGGAATATTATAGATGAAAAATTAATAATTACAGTTATAACTTGCTATGCCGTTACCGTTCCATAAATCAAGTTAATACAGTAGGAAAGCACGCCTGTTGTATGCATGTTGTGTGAAATTTTGTGTGGAGAGAATACCAAAATTTCTGTAAATGCATTCACTCTATTAGTATGTCTGTGTATATGACCCACATTAAAGGCATTGTTTCAGTGTAATTCAATTGCCATCAACAGAGATCTCTTCAAACTCAATAAAAAATTATTTATTTAACAAATCTTCTGTGACTGACACAGAGACAGTACCTCAGTGCCATTTGTGTTTTGGAGATCCACAAATGTGTAAAATAAATGTCTGATAAATACGTATTTATAATTTGATCTCAAAGTCTCCACACGGAAGAACCATGAATAAGCAATTTATGGAAAAGCTATGCAAACAGATATACAGTATGATCCAAATATATAAAAAATGTATTACACATATATTTAAGGTAGCATATAAGAGTTCAATCATCTGGGATATGCGTCTAAACTTTAAGCCTTTCCCCACGTTCTGACCAAACAGAAACCCTTAAAGAAGACCTTGTTTACTAGATACAGTAACCATAACCCTAGTCTGAGCCTTACACTTATAACTAATGCAAACTCTAGCTAGGGTTAGGTTAAGGTTACTCAGAAAACATGTCATTCCATTAGTACTATGATTGCATTTCCTCCAGCCGAACTGAGACCAAATGAGTGGAGGATTGGGGGCACTGATAGAGTGTGTGCGTGTGTGTGTGTTTGTGTATAAGCACACCCAGATGGAAGGACAGATAGAGAGGGAGAGGGAGAGGGAGGAGGGGGTTGGTGCATTGTGACAGGAAGCAGGAGGCCAAGCTTACGGTAATAAGAGCTCGGGACAGGAATACTGCAGTGTTTTGGCTGGTGATTTTAATATTAGAAACTATTGGATTTTTCTCTGCCTGTTGATAAATATCCGCCTTCTTCAACTCTGTTACTATTTATATGTTTCTTTTCTTTCATTCATTAATTCCTTTTTTTTGCAGTCTATTGAAATGAACTAGTTTTTTTTTTATCATTATTTGTAGGTCACATTGGGCAGACCTTTGATAGCTCTCTGTGCGCAGTACTGTGTAATAAGCTGTCTCCACAACACATGCATGAAGTGCGAAAACACAACATGAAATGCCTGGGCCTTCTTACATATGGTTGTTGAATCTCAAGCGAATAGTTTTGCTCATTCCACTGGTGTGTTCATGGTACTTTCATGTTCCAACTAAAGATTCAGACATGCACACTACACATGGGGGTGTCAGTACAAAAGGTCTATATGTGTTTCATGTGTAATTGACATATTGGTGAAGAAATTGATAATTTGTTTGCAGTGCCTCTCCCTCTGTGGTGATAAGTTATTTATGTTCTCCTTGTCACTATTAACTACACGTGGTGATAGCGGAGACGGCAGCTCTCTGACTTGGCCCTCTCCCAGCTCTAAAGCTCGTTGCTCAACAGCAGAGCACCTGACAGCACAGCTTAATGTGATTTGATCAAAATCCACTGCATTACATATTCAGTAAAGTTGACATGCCTTAAACCTATTCCCTTTTCACTGTGTTGAAGTCATTAAAGTTTGAAAGTACACCATGACAGGCATAAATCTTTAAAATAAACTTAAAATATTTATACCCCCACCTACACTTTGGGTTGGGCTTTCCAAATGAATTAGGAAAACAACAAAACACCAAATAAATAAATCCAATCAGTGACCATTTCGATATTTAGAAGAATCTGACAGGATGTGGCAGTCTATAAACCTGTGATTGTAAATTTATTGATTTATTTTTCTGACATGGACAGCGATGACAGTCAAGTGAGCTGTTAGTGTTTTTAAAAGTAGTTGCTACTTATCTTAGGAGTGTTCTGCAGGGTCACTAATTTAAACAGCAGCATGGAGAATAATAATTTAGTTTAGGTGTCTGGTTTACTCCTGAAAAGAATGAGCAGCAAAGGAGACCGTTTCATTAGAAGCATTTCAAGTTAGGACTTAGTATGACTGAGACCTAGATTTATCTGTGGGATATGATTATTAATAATAATAAAGAAGAATGATGATTATAATTTGTAATATTAATATATTTTCCACATCTGTAATACAGTAACACCTAGGATCATGTTGTCATGCATGAAATCCTTGCAGTACCTTTATATACAGTGAGGGAAAAAAGTATTTGATCCCCTGCTGATTTTGTACGTTTGCCCACTGACAAAGAAATGATCAGTCTATAATTTTAATGGTAGCTGTATTTTAACAGTGAGAGACAGAATAACAACAAAAAAATCCAGAAAAACGCATTTCAAAAAAGTTATAAATTGATTTGCATGTTAATGAGGGAAATAAGTATTTGATCCCCTATCAATCAGCAAGATTTCTGGCTCCCAGGTGTCTTTTATACAGGTAACGAGCTGAGATTAGGAGCACTCTCTTAAAGGGACTCTCCTAATCTCAGCTCGTTACCTGTATAAAAGACACCTGTCCACAGAAGCAATCAATCAATCAGATTCCAAACTCTCCACCATGGCCAAGACCAAAGAGCTGTCCAAGGATGTCAGGGACAAGATTGTAGACCTACACAAGGCTGGAATGGGCTACAAGACCATCGCCAAGCAGCTTGGTGAGAAGGTGACAACAGTTGGTGCGATTATTCGCAAATGGAAGAAACACAAAATAACTGTCAATCTCCCTCAGTCTTGGGCTCCATGCAAGATCTCACCTCGTGGAGTTTCAATGATCATGAGAACGGTGAGGAATCAGCCCAGAACTACACGGGAGGATCTTGTTAATGATCTCAAGGCAGCTGGGACCATAGTCACCAAGAAAACAATTGATAACACACTACGCCATGAAGGAATGAAATTCTGCAGCACCCGCAAGGTCCCCCTGCTCAAGAAAGCACATGTACAGGCCCGTCTGAAGTTTGCCAATGAACATCTGAATGATTCAGAGGAGAACTGGGTGAAAGTGTTGTAGTCAGATGAGACCAAAATCGAGCTCTTTGGCATCAACTCAACCTGCCGTGTTTGGAGAAGGAGAAATGACCCCAAGAACACCATCCCCACCGTTAAACATGGAGGTGGAAACATTATGCTTTGGGGGTGTTTTTCTGCTAAGGGGACAGAACAACTGCACCGCATCAAAGGGACGATGGACGGGGCCATGTACCGTCAAATCTTGGGTGAGACCCTCCTTCCCTCAGCCAGGGCATTGAAAATGGGTCGTGGATGGGAATTCCAGCATGACAATGACCCAAAACACACAGCCAAGGCAACAAAGGAGTGGCTCAAGAAGAAGCACATTAAGGTCCTGGAGTGGCCTAGCCAGTCTCCAGACCTTAATCCCATAGAAAATCTGAGGAGGGAGCTGAAGGTTCGAGTTGCCAAACGTCAGCCTCGAAACCTTAATGACTTGGAGAGGATCTGCAAAGAGGAGTGGGACAAAATCCCTCCTGAGATGTGTGCAAACCTGGTGGCCAACTACAAGAAACGTCTGACCCCTGTGATTGCCAACAAGGGTTTTGCCACCAAGTACTAAGTCGAAGGGGTCAAATACTTATTTCCCTCATTAACATGCAAATCAATGTATAACTTTTTTGAAATGTGTTTTTCTGGATTTTTTTGTTGTTATTCTGTCTCTCACTGTTAAAATACACCTACCATTAAAATTATAGACTGATCATTTCTTTGTCAGTGGGCAAACGTACAAAATCGGCAGGGGATCAAATACTTTTTTCCCTCACTGTACCTCAGCATGCTTTTGGGATGCAAACATTAATGATGTATACATTGTAAACATTTTCCAAATGTATAAAATCCCCCAAACAAAATGGAATAGAGGAGGCTTTGTGTGATGGCTGACATGTTTCAGTGCCTGCTTCAATTTGAATGAAACACCCTTGACTTGATGGTATTGACGCCCAACAATGATCTGACACCTGTGTTAACCCGTGACATTTTATTCTGCCGTGCTGAATGCAGTCCTATTCTGAAGCACTGTGAGCTGCCCACGCCAAACAAGATGAAGTGTGTAATCCCAAGCTTAACTCTTCCCCAAATACACATCTTTTATTCACGAAGACATCCTGTTTTCATTTGATATTCTGCAATGTATAACTCAGCGGATGACGACCAGTGGTTATTGCTGCTATGAAACGATGACAGTATTGCAGGTTTTTTGGGCAATTTGCACCATCTGTATTTGTCTCTCTGCTTGTCTTAAAGAGCCCCTTTTGTTCTGTACTTATTACTAATTGAGAATGGCCTTATGTTCTCTGTCACGTAATGGAGTCCATTCTGCCTGGCGCAGTCAATTAATCATTAACCTTCTCACTCCTCCTCCCGAAGAGCGAGGTGCGTGAGGACGATTTCCATTATTTGCCATTACCGGGTGTGAAATAATTAATTTGGATTTGTGAAAATAAATAATTACAAGTGAGATATGTTTTATTAAATGGTATTTCTCCACCAGATGGAAGGCCACTTGGATAATTTTAGTGAAGGTCAGATTCCTGGTCAAATAATATACAACTGGAAAATGCTTTGATTATCCCTTACACCGGCTTCAGACCCGGTAAAGTACCGTTTGAAAGTAATACGTGATGGACAATGACACTATGAAGTGTTTGTGTTTTTTTTTTTTCTCTCTCTCTCTCGACTCTTGAGCTCTTTCAGTGTTTTAAATATGAAGGAAGTTCCTTGCAGTGTTCTCTGTTTTGCAGGTTCCTCATTACAAGCGAGAATGGAATTGGTAAGTGGTTTCATTGCTGAAGAGGAATGAGGCTTTATTACTAATCAGATTATTATTATTTTTATCTTCTCCTAAATCCCGTATCTTCCTTGCATAAGTGAATCTGTAAGGATCATTGGACTAATCACTGTTGATTGCAGCACCATGCTTGTCAGTGCCTTGTCACGACTCAGTTTCTTTAGTGTGTCAGAACAAAACTGAACAGGCAGAAGTAGAAATTTGTAATGATCTTTTGGTCTAAGACTCTAGGAATTCATAGGACATGAGTGGCCCTGATATCTGGGTCCACAGCCTACAGAATCACTCCTGGAAATTACGGATGCCCTCGCCACCCTTCAAAGCTCATCTTCCTTCTTTTGGCTTTGTTTCACCGAGGTGCACTTATTACCCTGCCCTGTAGGGGTCACTGTCACTATGCTCTCCTTCATACATGCAGTACGCCAGCACCACTCACTTGTGGAGGTGAAACTCATGATCTGGCAGCAATGAATTTCAATGAACGCTGCTGCTGCTTTCTTCTTGAACAAGATTCACACCTCGCTCTATAATTTCCTCATGTTGCTGCTAACATCTTTTTTTCCTGTCATTAAAACAAATATTGTCTTTGTTCCTTCATTTGGTTGTCAGTGTGCAGCTTGTGCGCTGTGGAGAGGGGTGTCTGTGTGCTGCTGCGGGGAGGCCCTTCACACTCTGATACCCACCTCCTTGACACCGTGATGATGGTAGCTCACCTTTTCCAGCAATGTGGCCGGAGAGCAGAGCAGCTGATTCGCCAGTGCTGAGCAGAAAGTGTAGCCTTATATATATTTTTTATTGTTTGTGTTTTTGTGCCACTTTTAGCATTATGGACATTTAATTCGCATACATTTTAATAGCGATTTTAATCAGGACCCGAACTTCCTGGGTGACTGGCACACTCCCTGATTAATGCCTCCCTCAGAGGTCTGTGATAAGTGTTCCAAGTTGCACTATCTGCACCAGCCAGACCCTAAACAATCAGTAGGGGAGTTAGGGACATAATGTATTTAATGCCTTGTGACTGATCTG
The DNA here is from genome assembly GCF_036373705.1 of Amia ocellicauda. Lineage (NCBI taxonomy): Eukaryota > Metazoa > Chordata > Actinopteri > Amiiformes > Amiidae > Amia > Amia ocellicauda. Next base: position 38,379,135 of record NC_089853.1, read on the forward strand.
CAGCAATACCTATCTACTGCTGCTGCCGGGCGCAGATAGGAACTCGCCGACACAGCTCATGTAGGGATATTTGAAATATATCACCTGTGGTAAGGATAATCCTCTCTGGGATTAAATTTTATTATCCCTGTGTGTGGTGTAATTCCTGCCAGATAACGGCATTAAAGGAAAACATCATCTAAAACAGAGGGAGGGGAAACTTTCTCTCTTAACGCCGCCGCCAAGCACTGCCGCTGTTTCTTCTTCTTCTTCTCATTCATCCACCCTGTGCTCCCTAGCTGTCTGTTCTGCTGCCGACTCCTGTGCGCCCAGAGAAGGCCTCCCTAAAGCGGGTGCTGGGCGTCTCCAGCCTCCTCCTGCTCTCGTCAGATATTTCGAGCCCCCCAGTGGCATTAAAGCAGTGACAGTGAAGGCGTTGCAGTGATGTTAGGATGTAAATGTTAGGTGTAGTAGAAAACAAACCAACAAGCAAAAAACAAAAACATATGATTCACAGAAATGTGTTGGAGTGAAGAGAGGTCTAGTTTTTGAAAGGTTTTAAAATGTCAGGAACTTAAATGTTGTAATATATATAAATAAATAGCTTTCTTCTCTAAAATAACACATTGGCAATTTAATTATTCCTCTTCACATTTAATAAAAAGGGAACAACAACAATAAACAATGGTGGTTTAATTACCACCATTTTTACCAGACTTAATTTCACGACTCATTTATTTTATGCAGCAGTTCTACCTTTTTAACCAAATCAATTAATCGCAATTAACAGATTTTGCTTAGTCAAAGCATTTTGCAAGTGAAACTAACTGCCGATCTCCATGAGAGCCCCTCGGTGTCAACATGTTACGAAGGCATTCATTTGCATCATGTATGAGCAATAACTGGTATATAAAGCGGTTAGTTTAATTTGTTGTCATTAGTTTTGTGCTTGTGTAACACCAAAGTGAAATGTCTCTTCCTCCTTCACAAAGCCACTGTTTGTTAGCACTTTTTGAGTGGTTCATGAAGGTCTAGGCAATGACTCTTGTTTCGCCGTTCAGCAGATTTCTTGGCTCATATATTGGGGGAGCATGAAGTGGGGTCTCGATCAGTGAGAACAAGACCACCGGAGAGCTGGATGAGTCTAATTATTTTTCTGCAGATGGTGTAAAAATAATTGAGATTGAGCTTTTCAGCCTGACAGGTGGATTGACCCGTGTCTTTGTGGTGCACAGTGACAGCAGGTTTGTGTCCAGTTAACAACAGTGAATATGTTTTACACATCTCTGTGTGTGTTTGTGTGTTTGTTAATTTCCACTATATGCTAATTGTATCTGAAATAAAATGGTGGGCAACCATGGCAAATGTAATTGACTACAATCCCTGCTGTCCACTGATGAGTGTCAGTACACAATGCCATCCATTCTTTGAATAGCGGGATGAATGATTTATAAGTCTAAACAGTTTTGAGTTTTTCTGAGAGAAGAGAGACTGCACCCAGACTGACAGCAGCTGTTTGATTACCAGTGTAATACCATTTACGACTACGTCAATATGTATTTTAAAGATAAAACATTTTTTTGATCTTCTACAAAGCAGGCCTTTTATTTAATCAAAAAGTTATTTGACGGGTCACGAATACTGTCAACTCAGTTTTTTCTTTCTCTTCCCATACATTCCTAAGCAAACTGCCTTGCAGCAGATCCCTGTGTGGTTGTGGGTTTCATATCTCAATTTAGCAATCTCTGGCCAGTTTGATGTCTCTCACGCCTCGTTTCAGATGAGCAGAGGTGCCACCTCTCTTTCCGTCTTCATGCACAGTGAGTTTCGGGCTGCAAAATATCTTGGCACTGAGCTCCTCTGGCAGCTGAGCTCCAAGCTTCTGGAAAGCGCCAAGTTTCTGTCCCTCTCAGGAAGAACAGTTGCTTAGTAGCCGAGATATCAGTGTTAGGCAGCAGGTCTGTCTGTAGGGCAAGGTTAAACCGCACGGCTAGGTCGGTGTAGAAAGATATAACAGGAAAACTGCATTTTAGAATTATTTAGGAACGTGCTTTTTTAAAACATGAAAATTAAAAATACAGCCATGTTGATAAGCCATTAGGTGCCAAGTTAGTAAATCATTAATAATGTAGTTAATAAAGTGAAATTAACTAACTTGCTACCCATCGTGTTGCAAAGCTGGGCATGTGAATTGCATCACTTCTCTTGTTTTAACCCTTTTGTCTCACAGAGAGTGTCTGAAGTATCTAACTGTTCGTCACAGAAGGCGAGAGAGATGATGTCAGGTTTTGGGAGGTTTTCTTTGAATGGGATGCACTGGAGAATGACTCCAGGGGTGTTCTCTTCTCATCTCTGGCATTCTAACCTTTATTCATTCAGATGGAGTTCCAGTGGAACCATCAGGGTGAAACAAGGAGGCCTCCTGGCGTTGTGTGCAGAATACTGTGCCATCTCGGAGAGTGTAGGTTTCTACCTGCAGCAGCATCGTTGTCATGGTCTGAGATGAGCAGGCCTGCCATTAGTCCTCAGATGAACGTGAATAAGGCCTGATTAATGGCCTCATCTTAAGCAGGACCCATAGTGTGAGCACTGATCACTGCTGCCTGAGCTTTAAGCTGGGCTTCCTGCTGCTTCCGCTGTCATCACTCCTCATGTCCTTCAATCAGAGCTCAGGGTTTACATCTCTATGATGGGTACGTAATCCTGTGGTGGGTCTTCTAGACTGCCCTTCTTTGCCGGAGGAGTTCAGTGTGACTCTGACTTACAGGTGTGTGTGTGTGTGCATATTTGGGATGTTGTTATAAAAATCTAATTCCTAATGTGAATAGTGAACAGAAATGAATAGAGTGAAAAAGCAAATTATTTACAGGGGCTGTGAAAAGCTGTGAGTGGAGACCTAATGCTGGAGTGAACAATAAGCTTGTCTGTGAAGGATGAAGAGACAAAGAAAAAACCTGCTTGGAAGGTTATACGTTAAAAATGCACATTCTCTCCATTCATGACTGTGTGTCTTATTCTCCCGGCCAACAGATCAGAGCTGCCAGCACCAGCAGCGTGAATCATTGAGCTACTGCAGGGCCTCTGTCCTCTTTCTCCTGGCTTCTCAATTGGCAGACGTCAATACTGGCAGTGACAGTATTCGTCGGGAACGGTTTGCCATCTCTCTGGTTACGGACGGTGTTGTAGTGGAAGAATACTCAGTGGATAAACTATATGTGCCAAAGAAGAGGCTGCACACCAGCACTGTGAGTGTGAGACCTGACACTTGTGACACTGCTGTCTAAAACGACACGATGCGCTGCGCTGTGTTGAATGTGTAGTCAATTTGTGTCGAGATTGCATTTAAACCTGTCTTAATCAGAAACATTGAACTAATCCGCATTCATCGTCCGCTTCATTCCCCCCACCCTCTCCACTTGGAGAATCCGAGTTACTGCACAATAAAATACCCTACTAATGAAAGAATCAATTATTGCAGTCGGGCTTGTGCTGAGAAACAGCACACTGAGTTTTAAATAATTATTAATGCAGACATGACGGGGATTAAAATAAATTAGCTCATTAAGTTTTATATTAGCAGAGTCTATTGCTTCATTATCTGCGCTTAATAGTCTGGAAAGTGTATTTTCATTCTGGAGTTTTGGGAGAGTTGTTGCTCTGCACGGTGAGTGACAGGGGTCAGAGGTCACCGCGGGATTGCGGCCTGTGCTCTCCTGCGTCTCTAGCAGTTATTAGAGGGTTGACAGGTCCTGGCAAGTGTTCGAGTGGGAACTGGACATTCTCAAAACAACGCACTATTATTATTTCTTCTTATTTACTTTTTTCTGTTGCTGTTGCTAGAGTGGAAGCAGCAGTTACACACATAGTTGTAGTAGTCTAGTAGTATCTTTAATCACAGCTCTCTGCCCAGCAGCTGAATCTCATCAGCTGATAACATTGATTCAGGGCTCCTGTGGGCTGCTGGAGAGAGAGTGCTGGTAATACAGCCAGCGTGTTTCTGCAGTTCCTTTTTTAATGTTTTTGCTTCGATTATGAGAATAAAGAGAAGCAGAATGAAAGGGCATGGAGCAGCTTTCTTCAGAGCCATTACACACTGACAGCCCACAGACACAAACACAAAGCTATCTGAAGCACTGGCCAGTGTTTGCGCAATGTACACAGCTACTGCTGGGCTCGTCTTCTTCCTTGAAGGTGTCAAGTGTGACAGACAGGGTTTGTTTTTGCGCAGTGACCTTTGTTTGGCCTCCCTGTAAACCGTGCGTCTGTTTTGGTTATGGATTACCTGTAATAAGGCTGTGATGGCAAAATTGATGCTGAGACCTGAGCTGGGCAACCTGTTTACACACCAGACCCGATGCCACAGTTGGCAACATGAGTAACAATTAAAATGATTAAACAAATGGCAAAATAAACTCATAAACACCAGAAATCTTTCAGAACGTGCACAAAGTCTGCCAATTTAAATTTGTGACGTACAGTTCCTTGCAGCCTAGCATTGTTTCTATTTGAGCAGCAGGCAGGTTCACAAAGGGAACAGGTCTTTGATCCAGATGTGGTAACCTTTCTAGTGTCTGACTGATATGGATTAGTGAACTCAATTGAAGAAGTTGCTCAAGGGAAAATACCTGACAAAGGGAGTGCCTGCAGAATCCAATCTTCTGAGCACAACAGCCTTATTCCAGGTCCATGGCCACCTCTCTTCCCTGCTCAGCTTCCCTGCATCAAGGTAAACGAGGGACCAGCTGTTAAAATCTGAAGCTAATGCTGTAGTCAGTGTGTTCTAAAAACAGACAACGTAATCTACACCAGAATTCATCCCCTCCGAGGAGAGTTTGACACCAGGATCGTGCCGAGGTGAGGAGGGACAGAAATGCAGTTTATTACAAATACACAGGCAGAGTGCGCAGATAAGACTGGCAGAATTTACTGCATGATTCTGATTGGTTGTTTCCCCCAGTTCAATTCTTTTATCTTTATCTTTATGTTACTCCTTTTACCCCCAGAAGTCACTGAGCCCTCTGACAATAGATACTGTTCTTTTCTCGAAGTTAATAAAACAGAATTAATGGACAGGCCAGCTCTACGAACAGCAGGATGCCTGACAGCTAAATTACCCACACAACATTAAACACAAAATAAAGAAATAGAAATTTCATGTGGATCATTATAGACGTTTCCCAGCCTTGTCTGTCAGGAGGAAAGGCTTGTCCATTACCACACCTGAGTGACAGTAATCATTTTAAAATCTTTTCTGCCACTTGATGGATTGCTGTTAATGTGCTAATAAGTACATTATTGACCTCAGTGACTACATTACTTCGTACTATTTTAACACACGTGCACGCGCACACTTGCACCCTCCATGTGCACACAGTGAACAGGAATGTGAGCCGATAGATAATAGATATAGATAGAGCTCTGCATGGCTGGCAAGTGAGGTACAGTGAGCGAAGTGAAACTGCATGGCAGCATTTTGGACTTTTTAAGTTAACCTTCACTTTCTTTCTTTCATTTTCTTTATTTCGTGCTCCCATCTAAGATGTTTCGGCTTTTCCCTCCCCCTCTCAGTTCAGCATAAGGGACAGGACAGTCTCTTGGACAGCCTTATGCCGATGCCCATCTGCAGTGTCTGGAGTTGCTCCCCTGAACCAGAGCTGCATTGGGTCTCGTAGAATACAGCACCACTTCTGGTCCCACTTCAGTGCGAGGGGGCACTCGAGAAGGTCAGAGTCTGTGTGCAGCAGAGCCCAGCTCCCGCTCCTTGGCTTCTCCCTCCTTGGTATCGACTGCTCCAGCAACGATAAGCAAGGATTAGAAGCCAGTGCAGCAGCCATTCCCCTCCGCTGGCTCGCTGAGATAGCCCTGCCAGGCATGATTCTCCCTCGTATTTTTCTGAGTAACACCGAGGCGTGGGGCTGTGTGGCAGGGGCATTCTGGGATATAACCACCAGGGCCTGAAATGTGTTTTTTTTTTTTTTTTGTCACGACCTTGGATTAGGAAACATGTTAGCAAGGCAGGGGATTTACACAGCACTCACCCCGGCACCCTGAAAAACAACAGATAAATAGTTACTTAACTGACTTCTGTAAATCTGTCCCCAGCCAGATGTAAGGGGGTGGGGGGCGGGGCGGGGCAGTTGTGTTAAGTGGGTGGTGGGGCTTCAAAGAGGAACCCGTTGAGCGGTGACATTGCAAAGTTGTGATTCACTGATGAGAGGCCATAGGAAAATACATTATAATCCTCTTCGGTTTGTCTTGTTTCTCTTGTCAAGTTTATTTCTACATTGCAGGCAAGTTAACATTATGCGCATAGCAGGTGTGTGTGTGTGTGTGTGGCGGGGGGGTGGGTGGGTGTGAGGTGTGAACCATATGACTATTAATAGGGTGTTACAGAATATGACAGCTGGTGAACTGCAATTTGTAAGATCCGTGTTTATCACCGAGTTCCACAGTCCAGGAAATAGAGAAATATAACGCCATTAATCAAATAAGAAGATGGTCACGGCTTTGGCTTTCACTCACGTCGTTTCTCGACGAGGTTGTTCTACTGAAGAGATGGTCATTCCTTTTCGGACAGCAACGTTGACTGACACGCCGGTGTTTGTTGATGCATTTCAAAGGTGCAAGTCTGTGATTCCCACTGTGTAGAATTTACCGCAGAAGGGTAGGCGATGGGTTTTTGTAGGAACAGCAATAAAAGTAGGTTATCACTTTTGAAGGACGCCATTCAGCTCATCTTACTCGTTTTGTTGCTAGAAGCTAAACAATTTATTTTAGTTTATTTATTGATCTTTTACAAGATTATACCCTGACATCAAAAGACGGTTTGCAACATTCTTTAATTCATGCTCAACTTTAAACAGTTCAATGAAACTGTGGACCTGTGGGCAAAAATCTTCTGTTATTAATTATAGAGGTTATGGTGCATTGTGTTGATCTTTCAATGAATACATAAATCATTTCCATTCTGCAGCAGAGATGAAAGCCATGACTTTCTAATGCATTGGTAACATACAGCAACTAGAAGAATGACTTGGCTATCCTTTGAAAGACAGGTGCACCACTTCCCCTGTAGTCACACTGTTCCAGCTATTCTTGTCATGTCAATAGAGAAGAATCCTTTGATCAGAAGTATAATCGAAAGGATAGGAATCCAATTAAATAAATCTCCTCAATCTACAATGAAACTCACAAAATGTTAAGAATTCAGCCTGACAGGAATGATTTTGTTTTAAGCAAACACTGCAGTAACACTTGTCAGCCACACGGGGGAGCAGATGGATCAACTGACAGAGAAACCGGCATGGTCTGTGTGATGTGCATGGTGTCTCTTAATGTCAGTGTGCTGTGGCTCTCATCCTGTTCAGGGCTTGTTGTTCTGCAGCAGTTTGTAGCTTCTGTGCTCTTGCATGTTTGTGTGTCTGAATGTGGCGGAACACATTACTGCCTCTGAAACAGCCATTGCTCATGCAGTGACAGAAAAATACAGAGTGTTTAAAGGGGCGTGTTTTAGGCAATACAGTACTTATATACACTCACCTAAAGGATTATTAGGAACACCTGTTCAATTTCTCATTAATGCAATTATCTAACCAACCAATCACATGGCAGCTGCTTCAATGCATTTAGGGGTGTGGTCCTGGTCAAGACAATCTCCTGAACTCCAAACTGAATGTCTGAATGGGAAAGAAAGGTGATTTAAGCAATTTTGAGCGTGGCATGGTTGTTGGTGCCAGACGGGCCGGTCTGAGTATTTCACAATCTGCTCAGTTACTGGGATTTTCACGCACACCATTTCTAGGGTTTACAAAGAATGGTGTGAAAAGGGAAAAACATCCAGTATGCGGCAGTCCTGTGGGTGAAAATGCCTTGTTGATGCTAGAGGTCAGAGGAGAATGGGCCGACTGATTCAAGCTGATAGAAGAGCAACTTTGGCTGAAATAACCACTCGTTACAACCGAGGTATGCAGCAAAGCATTTGTGAAGCCACAACAAGTACAACCTTGAGGCGGATGGGCTACAACAGCAGAAGACCCCACCGGGTACCACTCATCTCCACTACAAATAGGAAAAAGAGGCTACAATTTGCACAAGCTCACCAAAATTGGACAGTTGAAGACTGGAAAAATGTTGCCTGGTCTGATGAGTCTCGATTTCTGTTGAGACATTCAGATGGTAGAGTCAGAATTTGGCGTAAACAGAATGAGAACATGGATCCATCATGCCTTGTTACCACTGTGCAGGCTGGTGGTGGTGGTGTAGTGGTGTGGGGGATGTTTTCTTGGCACACTTTAGGCCCCTTCGTGCCAATTGGGCATCGTTGAAATGCCACGGCCTACCTGAGCATTGTTTCTGACCATGTCCATCCCTTTATGACCACCATGTACCCATCCTCTGATGGCTACTTCCAGCAGGATAATGCACCATGTCACAAAGGTCGAATCATTTCAAATTGGTTTCTTGAACATGACAATGAGTTCACTGTACTAAACTGGCCCCCACAGTCACCAGATCTCAACCCAATAGAGCATCTTTGGGATGTGGTGGAACGGGACCTTCGTGCCCTGGATGTGCATCCCACAAATCTCCATCAACTGCAAGATGCTATCCTATCAATATGGGCCAACATTTCTAAACAATGCTTTCAGCACCTTGTTGAATCAATGCCACGTAGAATTAAGGCAGTTCTGAAGGCGAAAGGGGGTCAAACACAGTATTAGTATGGTGTTCCTAATAATCCTTTAGGTGAGTGTATGTTTTCATGTAAATAATTCAGACTAATTTCAGGAGCCTTCTGCAGCCCTGAATGGTGGTTTGACCATTACAGAAAGTGATTCCGTGCTCTCCAGTCCCAACACTGTACTGGGACTGCAGACCGTTCAGCCCCACTAAGCCGTGCACTGCCCTGAAACCCAAGAAAAGGTGAACACTTGACTCTGTGTGCTGGGGCAGTGCCATGCTCTCAATTATTAATGATCGTAAAAAGCCTGTTTTGGTCCTGATGCAAGGTCAACACTTCTCCAGTGGCAGACTATAATCTCAGTGCAAATTGCTCCTCGCAGGCCTTTGGTGGCAAAACATAACTGTCACACAAAGCCAGGCCCCTGTTAATTAGGCCTGGATTCAGTATAGGGCTTCCACAGGCAGGCAGATAAGGAAGCATTAACACAATAAACAGGCTCCATTGGAATTCCCATAATGGTTTTTCATTTCAGCTACTATGAATTATTTACGTCTGAGCCTCCTAATCAAAACATTATGGGCATAAATACAGCAGTGAAATAGAGTATTTCATTTAACATGCCATTAAGCAAAACAACAACAACAACAACAACAGCAGCAACCAGAGACGCAGGGCTGTTGGAATCGTTTTTACACAGCTGCTCTGAATGGAGAGATGGCTGCAGTCTCCAAGTGATACCCATCTCCTTCCTCTCTTGAAAACGTCTGCTGAACAGTCGTCCTCAGACCAGTTGTGATCCAGGCTGTGTAGTGCAATGGCTGGGTGCAGTGGAGCCAGCCGGGGGGGCCCCCATATGTATCAGAAGAGTCCCCACCATATGCTCACTCGTCCACTTCTTATTCAGGATGAAGTGAATGAAAATACATTCTGTTCATGAGTTTTTTATAGCTTAGCACTGACCTGCTTATTATTAACAATACATAAGAATACTACATCTCTGTGTGGGGGGGTTTCCTGTCATGCTCCTTTAGTTGTGAGCTCTTCTTCTTCTGACTCTGGCTTTGAACAATAGGCCTGTATCAGTCTATTTTGTTGCTTTTCCTCAGTACTAGAAAATGCATTGTATCCACCACACAAAGTAATGCTTCTGAAGGTGTGTGGGAAATAAATTCTGCCTGAGATATCCAATTCAGTACGTGACCTTTGGCCTCTGAGTGAATGTGACTTTGAATTCAGTCAGGAAGCTTAATTTCTTCTGCATCTTCTCAAGGCCTGGCCATTGCATACCATCCAGGTAGAATCAGCAAGGTCATGGAAGTGTTCTTCAGGATTATAGCTTCTTCTAAACACTTTTTTTCCCCTGTTTTTTTTTGTTAAGATGTAGCTGTTGGGCGTTTTCTGTCTGCAGCTGGTTGTTCTGTTGTGCGTTTCTGCGAGTCTTGCACTTTGATACCAGACGCATTCTCTTAAATGTCAGGATCTCTAGAGAATTGTTTACACACCTATCTGTGACAGAGCAGCAGGTTTCGTTTTGCTGATATCGGTTTACTTTTTCAAAATGCCAGATTTTGCATAAAGAAACATTTTTCTGTTCATGGAAAGATTTATTTTTTGGGAAGTTTGACATTTGTCTGTTGTTGAATTTCTCTGCATTTTAACAGCTTGTTTAGTTGTTCTTTAAATATCTTTCCTCTGAAACCAGGGCATGCTTGAAGCAGATGGTGAAATAAAATTAAGGTCCACAAACCTATAACCTGGATACATTTCACATTTTAAACTTCAGAATGAAGAAGCAAAACAAAACATTTTACACAGAGCAGCGGACTAGGGACATCGTCGCACTTTTGTACCATTCACACGCCCGAATTACCTCATTCATTCAATCAATTAATCAATCAACCAATCTATCCATTTTTATTTAGTATTGGGGTGAATTTTTGTTTTTGACTTCAGAGTAGACCTACATTGTGTAGCAACAAGGAGGTTACACCCAAAACATCGTAGGACCAGAAGCAACCGAGATGACTCATGCAAGACGGTTCAGTCGGGTCCGTTGGTTCAGGAGATTCGGGGATTGTGTGTCCTGCTGTAAAATGGTTTCCCATTGGAACCTTTTGTTAATGGCGGATTAAACTCCCTGAATGTTTTTTTATCGAGAATTTCATATTGAAAAGCCTCAGGGATTAAGTAGGATTAAAAAATAAAATCCAATCCAATTTAAGCCTAATCAGTTGCAATTGGAGAAACAAACAAATTGACACATTCACACACACACACAAACTAACAGAAAAGAGAGCAAGACACAAAACAACCAAAACCTCCCCAATAAAATCACTTGCACGATGGCTTCACTCATTGTGATGGACCTCTTTCATGTGTGCCGTACTGTAATTACTGGAGAGGGGGGATAATTATGACATAGCCCGTGCTTGCATTTCCCTCATTTCTTACTCAGCATGCCCCCAAACAAAGGACTGGCAAAGAGCTTCCAGACGTCCGGCTATTTAATGCGATCGGGCTGATTTAAATATTCAGAGATGCGGTTTGAGGAAAAAAATTAGCCAGAACGCTGATGTGGACAGAATGTTCCTATAATTACATTTCTCATTACAACGAAGCCTGGAGCATTGTATGGCAGTCTCAGCAGAGGTTCTGTCTGAATCTCCAGTAAAATATGTCACAGCTGTTAAGAAGTTCAGTGAAGCATTCGATCAATATATCATGTCGGGTACTGGCAGCTCACCTTTACTTACCGCACCTGTTTTAACAAATGGCGCGCAGTCCATATTTGCTTCTAGGAGGGGGAAAAGTGAAGTACGTGCCTGTTGCAACGTGGGGGGTTATTTTTAACTCTGAATGGCTCCAGTGCTGAACGCCAGCAAAAAGTAACTGAGAGCACAAATAAAATAACAGTCCCACTGGCTGCAAATGTAGCAAACTAGCAAGAAAGCAGCTGGGATGCTTTTTGAAACATCTGGGGAGAAAGTAAAGGGATACAAGGCAATGCAAAAACATGATTGCTAATGTGTCTTCTGTCTTGGAAAAACAGATTCATTTTTTAATTGTGTGTAAAAAAAAACCCCAAAAAACCCTACTCTGAAGCTTCTTGAGATTTAAGAGGGTGAAGGACGACTGTGCAGATAATGTGAGGGGGCAAGGGCTGCGGGTTGTGCTCTTCCGTGTCCTGTTAAAAGGAACGGGCGAATTGACAGCTTGTCTCTGACACTCTGCCTCTCTCGGAGGGAATAGGGGAACTTAATTGCTGCCTGTGCCATTCACCCTCCATCCCCAGGAATAGCAAACACCATTTCAACTCAGATGAGAGCAAATGCAATAATAGTAATAACGCCAAAGAAAAATTCAGAATTGTAGAACAAACTTCGCAGTGCTTTTTGTGTGTGTTCCAAAGATTAAGTTTATGGATGGAGAAAGACTGTTATTAACTGAGGAGAAAGTCTCTTGGTGTGCACTTAGAGCAGGCTCCCAGTGAGTAAGTGTGTGGCGGCTCTGTTGGGGGTAGGCTGCAGGCTGGTTCGCAGGATTTTTTTCCTGTCGTCTTAAAGACTACTCCTTGAATGTCTGAGGCATCTACGTCATCTCTCTTCTGTGTAAACATGAAATGCCTTGTGCCTTTTTCAGTGCTCTTGTCCGCCACACGTGTCTTGTTTTGATGTTCTTCTAGAGTGTTTTTTGGAGATGCTGACAATAACTTTGTAGCATAACTTGAATCTGATTGTGTTTGCTTCAATGTACTTCAATTTGTGTGTATACAGTACAAACACTCTCTCTCACACTCCCACACAGAAGAGAGACAGACCTTCACGTGTCAATCATAGCAGCGTCGTGTTTATAAACTCACCGATCACCACAGAACCGAACGACCAGGTGTTTGACCTGCATTGTCATGGGTCTTCAGGTCCTTTGGAGAGTAGCCAAGGTTTCTTTTGGTTGGAGTCATTGTTTGCAAAAGTTAAATGAATCATGTGGTCGGTCATTAAAGTGAACTGCGGCTGATTGAATGACTAGTGACAGCTGTGTGTAATTTCAAGGTTATTCCTTACAAAGAATAAATTGATTTTGTCACTAACGTTTGTTTCCATTATGAAACGGCTGTGAAAAGTTGGACATGTCTTGGCAAGTTCAAGATTACAATAACATTCACATGTACCATAACCTTCCTTGGTATTTATAGACAAAGGATGCGGAGAGGGTGTTTTTTTTACCCTCCTGTAGGTGATGAGCTATGCCACAGAAATGAGATGCAGCTCTATTTAGCTCAGTCTGACTCCGAGGGGGAATATAATCCACTCCTCAAAACACTCTGTAGTGTTCAGAGAGCCCTGCGTGTTTCAGGCAACCACACTCTGCCAGTTAGGGAGATCAGTTAGGACTCTGCTCGTTTTCTTACGGTGTCTCCAGTCCACTCTTCTTTGAAATGCAGCACAATAGCCAACCGCTCGATGTCCAGAACCGATACTTTGGATTTTTAGGAGTATAGATCCCAAATAAATATTACGATGGAGGGGAAAAAAAGGAAAGAAAGGACTTTTGAATAAATGCACATCTATACCTTTGTCATATTTGCATCCTTGTAGGGCCGGCAAAACCACTAGTCACCTGGGGCCCTTTAATTTTTTATCAAAAATATTGTGGTGAGGGGGGTGAACAATAAAATATAATTGGAACAGGAAGTTGGCAGCTCTTTAGCCTAAAATATCAGAGTGAAGAGGGGTTATGGCGATGGGCATCCAGGGAGACAGCTTGCCTAGGAATTCACTTACTATTGCATTGTGTCCCTGCTATAATAAACTAAATATGTTTAAAGTAAATACACCCTGATTTGTTTTCTAGAGGGACACACTATACCTGCTTGGACTTCAACTGCACCTGTCACCTGCTTTGAAATGACCGGAACAGCTTTTTGCCAACTGGAAGGATGAGATCACACCAGACAAAGACGCAGTCCTCGCTACCTCAGCCTCACCCCCTGCACCTGTTCAAGCAAAACATACAGAAAGAGGTACGCTGCAAATGAATCCCTACAATCGGGAGATGATCCATGTTGTTCCTCACAGTTTTATTTATTTATGTGTTTGTTTATTTATTTCAAATTATTTTGAATGAAGAGAGGTAGGAATCGCCTGTCCTGCTCATGGGGTGCTGTACGTCCACACTCAGTGATAATCCTCCCTGGTGTCTCGATCGAATCCCACAGAGATCGCTTAACCTGTTAAGTGAGTTAAAGCTTTATGATGAGCAATTAAGCTGCACATGTCTTCACCCCCCCCATTTTATTGTTTAATTTGATAGTCTGTGATGAAGTGCACATGTTAGCCCAATGCCGCGGCCCGGAGGAGTTCTGGTTTGCTATGTCTGTGTTAAGTGGCTTTCATTCTCAATAGGCCTGTGTGTGCATTAAAACAGCATGTGGTGCGCGGGGGGGATGGGGCAGTGTATAGTATTCTGTAAGTGGCACTTTGTCAGTATTGACCGGCACGATTCCCTGTAATTGGGCCCTGCAGAAGGTATTTAGCCTAGGGCCATGGCCTGATTGTCCTCATTTAGCATTAGTTTATTACTACTTTGGTGAATTTAAAGTGTGGGGCTTATCACAATTGTCCTGGGATTAGAGGAGATTCAGGTGGTTCAGAATTCAAATAAGAATATTTAAGCTCCTCTTCCTCTGAGAGGACTCGCTTCAGCCATTCCTAATGAAGCCAGCAGGAAAATACGGCAAGCTGGCAACGCGCAGCAGAAATGATCTTGGCAGGTAGAGCAGGAGATCTGGAGATGCCTGCAACACGTCCACCCCTGCAGAGCGCTCTGTACTGGACTGAGAGTCTGCGGCTGCGCTGGAATCATGTCTGTGAATTGATCTGCATCTCACGGTGACTGTATAGGGCTGTCGGTGCTGTAGTGACACAGGCCGCGATGCAGAAAGACCGCAAAACCGAGGCCCAGGCTCCTCCGCAGCGCTGACCCGCCCTACACACACTCTTGGGAAGTGCTGACGAATTTGACTCCGCCTCCCGCCTTTTCGAAAAACACAGATGTTCTAATGCTAAAAGTAATTTTAAAGATTATTTTAAGGGTATAGCAAAAAGTAAAAATTTATTGATTTCATGGGAAGATTTTTTTTCTTTCATTTTTTGTTTTTTCCCTATGAAGTTTTAACTTGAAATGAGAACGTGGCAGATGGGACTGAATGCTTTGCAGTGTAGGTGGTATTTTAACTGTTGTCTGGAATTGTGTAACAGACACAGAAATGCATTTAATGTGATTAAAAGGCTTAATTAACATGCAGTTTGTGCAGCTTGTTGTTCTCTGTATGCCTGAGCCGAACCATCAGCCTCTCTCTGAGTGTTACATCTCTGAGACTAATCAAAAGCTTTGATGAACTGGGACTCAAACAGCCCAATTTGTAGCTGCCTGCAAATATGAATGCATTACCTGTAAAGTATCCAAATGTTATTTTGAAAATGTAATTGGCTTTTTGTATAACACATATTGTATTATATTATACATCCGTCCTGAACAATACACAGTGTGAAGTTTTCTTTGAAAATGCAATTTTTTGTGTGTTT
The DNA here is from genome assembly GCF_036373705.1 of Amia ocellicauda. Lineage (NCBI taxonomy): Eukaryota > Metazoa > Chordata > Actinopteri > Amiiformes > Amiidae > Amia > Amia ocellicauda. Next base: position 38,394,381 of record NC_089853.1, read on the forward strand.
CTGCTGAAGTGATGTGCTTTCCTACCAGTTCACATCAGCTTAATATTAGCCATCTCACTTCACAGTGAGACGATATCTACAATGCACCATTAATCACAGCAATTATCTGATAAACTTTGCATTATTAAGCTGTTGCAGATCTCTTAATAATTGAAACGTGTAAATAATTGAAACTGAACATAGCTGTTAACCCAGAGAATACAACTTTTAATTTTTATTATTCCCTCCAAAGAAAACAATTGCATTTTATTATTTGGTTTATATTCCTCTTAAAAATGCTTCTTATACTTAATCAGCTTCGACAGCAGAGACTGTCCCAAGGTAAGCAAGCTTTACGGTATTGAATGTGCAATTTGTCATCGGCAGCAGGAAGTTTCGCCTTATTGTTGCTGTGGGGTTACGGTTCGCACCGCTGCTATTCGCTCAGAAAATTGATCTTTGCGTTTCGGATGGGGTTGCCAAATGCTCAGTAATCGTTCATTTGTTGCTTGTCTTGTTGGTGGACTCTTTGAATGTGGCATCCAGGGTCTCAGCAGCTCGGAGGATCTACCTGGTGCTTGCGATGACATGTTCCCTTCTGGAATGAGCCTGAAGCATGCTGGGGTGTATAGGAACTCATTCGTACACAGCGTTTCCTTTGTCTGGAGTTGGCCTGAATGGAGGCAGTATTCTCCCGGGGGTGCGCAGCGTGACGGTGAGACTCTGCACCCAATTGTGCATCGTCACTGAGTGAGACCCGACAGAACAACACGGCCCAGTTCTGCTCACTCATCCCTGGCCTCACCCCTCCTCCTCCTCAGCAAGGACATCATCAGCCCTTAAAAGCAGGCACTGGAGTCTTTATGTGCGCTGAGTCTCTGAGGGTCTTGGGGAAGGTGGGGGTTCACACAGGTGTCGAACACTCTTGAAGTACCGAGCTGTCACTGCCGATACACAGGCGGCTACTCTGTCTGAGACTTAGCCTCCCCTGTACCACAGTGAAACTAGAAGCCCGACACCCTCAGTAATTCTGTGTCGGAGCCCATTTAGTTAACTTCACAAGAAGCAAGAGAAGTGCAGTGGGTTGTGTTTTGGCAATTTGTTTGTTTATTGACAAATCATCATGTATCTGGTGTCGCACATAAAACTGCTATGACCTCCATTTCTAAGTGGATTCTGGACTGTAGTAGATGAGGCTGTAGTGAGAAATGGAAATTAAATATTGGACAGTTAAGCGAGTCAACACGAACCCTGCTCCAACTGCCGATGTGCAATTGGATTTTAATATGAAGAGCTCTTCTGTAATGCAGCCTGGCAAGATTTTGCACAGCTGGGAAATCAAGCGACACGCACACTTCAAATGGCATATAGACTTTCTACAACAGGTGAGGAATGCTTATGGGAGCCACTTTCAGAAGAATACAGAGCGGGAAAGCCAAGGAAATCTCAAAGTCCTGGCATACATGGGTGAAACCAACCTTGAACCATGGGTGTGATGATTTGAATATAAAAAACATTATGAAACTAAATGGTAAAACCTTAATACAATAGATATACATGTATTCTGTCTTGCCCGCAAAAAGATTACAACTTTTAAATGGGTTAAGATTTTGTATGAATTTTCCAGTTGATTTCTCATTACCGCAATGTGTCATCAAGAACATCTCCATAAATTAGTTTGAGGTCCTTATTTATGTACAGGTGCGCAAGCCCATTCGTTCTTTTGTCTTTCATTGTGGAGCAAAAATATGTTTTGAGTAGTTTGAAATGTGAAATTCCTGACCCGTGAACCTCAGGGTCTCAATCTGATGCTTTACAGATGAAAGTTTGCAATAAAATCATAGATTCTGCTCCAGTTTCACTTTCGCTACTGAAGCTGGATACCAATAAAATTGAGGTAAAAACATTAATGGAGATGGTTTAGCCACTCCGGTCTCGGAACTCAGGGATAATCTTGGGCATATTTAAAGAATCACAGTTTTTTTCATGAGCCCCCCTAAATGAAAATCCTCTATCCACCCCCAATACTTATATAATTATCTAGGTTTTTAAAGTCATTTAATCACCTATGGATATTATGTTTCCTTTGATATGAAACACAGAATACAGTTTTTTCACTTTCCTACACAATGGTCTTTTCCGTTTCATCTTTGGTATTATAGTAATACTATTAATTTCAGGGCCGACTTTAATGGTACCCTAGTCAAGATTTTGGATTGGCAACCCCAAATACCAGCTTAAGTAAAGCCATGGAGTGTGATTTATTATGAGAGTAAATGGTACTGAGGAGGGTCTAAGGGTCTTCAACTACAACTACATCAATTATCATGTTTATATAAATTCAAAAGTAGGCAATACTAGGCATAAAATCAAGTAATATATTTTAATGTCAACCCCCTGGATGGATGTTGGCCTAGGTGACCGCCTGTATAGCCTATGCCTGGAGCCAGCCCTGATTAACTTAAATTCAAAAAACTTTTCTAGTGCTTTATGCTTTGATATTGATGCTGCACCATATCTATAAATGGTAAACTGCTATTTGATTAACATGAAACATGAAATGAAATACTATTGCTCTTTACATAGGCTACTCAGTTACTCTCATTTCCAAAATATTCACTATCATTACTGCAACCTGCTTATCATTATCGAAATATGAAGTAATTTAATTATTATTACCTTAACTGCACCTTCAATTAAGCTTTCCATAATATAGACCAACATTTTGAATTAAGCTGTTGTAGGAACTCAACAAAATGTGGTAAAGTAATTAATTAAATATGAATTATCCCAAATGTGACGATCAAATTCTTGAGGTATATTTCGGTAATGAGAAAATCTTGAAAATATATTAATAAAGTAAAGAATGCTATTTTGCCCGTTACTATAGGTAGTATAGCTATAGTGTTTTATCATAGCAATCAAATCAAAAATCAAATTTCCCATTCTTGTGCTTGTGAAATGTTATTGCTTTAATGAGAAATTTAATTCACTTGGTACAAAGAAAGCACTAAAATGTATATATAATAATGTATATATAATTTTTAAAAAACTCAAAGAGGATCACTCTGAAATGAGAATTTAGTGAGAATCACCCATATACTGTGCCTTCCTCTCTGTGTTTTTGTTTTTGCAATTCTCGTATTTATGTACATGCACACACACTGACACATACACACATTCACAAAGTGTTAAAATGTTATTGATATTTGGACCAGTGTATTTAGAAAACCTATATGCAATGACTGTGCGGTGTAGCTAAATCCAAAATAAAATGCTTACATTTAGAAATTAATTGAAAGGATGGCTGGGCTCTGGTAGTGCGCCCTGTGAGATACCAGGGAGGAAGTTTCACATGCAAAGATTTTACGTTGGTGGGAGCTTCATAAACCATGTGCGTCAGTCATCCAATTTGCTCTTCCGATCGTCCGATCGATTTCCTTTGAAGAGAGGGAGACCTGGGTGTCCGCCCTGGTCTCTGGTTCCCAATCTGCCTGGAGGGCCAAACTGTGCTCCCCTCTCCTCCCTCAGGTCTCATGTACTGCTGCTCTCTCTACATCCTTTGCTGTCTCTGCCTCCATCTCCCGGCTATGAAAAAAAAAAAAGAAACATTAATTGGTATTCAGTCATACTCTTCAAGGGGGGAGGACAAGGAAACGCCGGTAAGATGGCTCTGTGTTCGCAATGCGCAAACAGCACTTGTTTTTTCTTTATAAACAAGGAAAAGGTGGGACAGACAGTGTTAGTTCTGAGAGATGCCCACTCCGCAGGGATAGGGGGGAGGTGACCCAGTGTCCACTCGCTGCAGGGGTCACAGCTGTACCAGAACATTCTGCATGCTGATGAGACAACAGTATGTTTGTATGTATTCAAGTATGTATTTCGATGTATTTTCTTTGTGTTCAAGTATCTAGAATCCTGCATTCACCCCTCTGGAAGGTGGTATATTAAGCTGGAGAGACACCTGTCTGTTCCCTCTGCCACCATTTTACTTACATGGTAATTGGCATGATGGTAGTTGGCAATGCTCTGTTGAATATGCCAGAATTAGTTTTTCACATTTTGGTTTTAATTGAAGTTTTTGGTTAAAACAATCACGAACTTCAAGCATTGTGGGCAGGACCATCCCGGATGTGCATTGTCTTTTTTCCATATGCCTCTCAAAGTATGCCGGCACAGAACGGAGGAGTGAATCCAGGGATGGCAGTCTGCCCTGACACGTGTGCCCAGAATTTGTTGGGGATTTGATTTGCTTTGTGAGAAGTTTCTTCTTCTTCTTTCCACCACAGAAGGAATCCGTTTCAGAAAGACCACATTGATGCTGTGGATGTGAGTGACAAAGTGTTGTATATTTATTAATAATTAAACAGAAGAAGAGAGAGCGCGATGCATCTTCACTAAGGACACAGTTTCTCAGCCTGGGCCTTGATGGAGTGATACAGGCCTGAACTGAACAAACTCCCTGACTTACACCTCTACCCACACACTCACAGATTTGTGCTTGCCTTCTTTTCATCACGTCTGTTCTGTCTTCTGTCTGAATATCTTCACTTGGATCCTGCCCCATGCCCTTCTCCAAAAACAAAAACAAAAGCAGGAGCAAAACAAAGGTAGTTGGGGTCAAAACCGGGTCGTTTTTGTTATTGCTGCTTGTTGGTTGTTTGTAAGTCCTGTAAACTCTGCTTCGGAGCGGATCATCGTTGTTGTAATCTACAAACCCTAGCTAGGTTCTGTATCGGTATCTTGCCCTTAATAATGAGTGTTGATACAATTTATCTGTCATTTTACTGTTGTACAGTCCGCCTTAAATCGGAGATGTAACTGACTCCTCCGACGGATTCGATATTTGCCAGACAACCTGAAGAGTCTGAAACTCTCGGCGGGGAGCCCCCTGTGACAGGCGGATCAGAGAGCTGTGGACGTTGTCAGGAGAGGGAAAAAAAAATAACTCAAAGATGCAGAGGGAAAGATCAAAGGCCAGGGGGGAGACAGAATGGGTGGGCGGCATCCGTACATGTGACATCCGTACATCACTCCTACCCTGCACCCTGCTGCACCCCAGGCTTGTGTCTTTCACAGCTGGGGGGGTGAAGAGGTGCGGGGAGGGCGGTGCAGTGTGCCAAGGCCTTCTGTTAGAGTGGGAGACAACTCTCGGGTGGCGACGCACACAAACACACATAGCTTAAATCTGAAGCTTACTTTCCAGTTTCAGGGGCTGAAAATGCTATTTTCCCCAGGCCACTGTCCATGAGACTGACGGAGTCCTTGGAGCTGGCAGAGCTATTTGATTCCTTCCCCTGGTTAGTGTATCAGCTCTGTCAATAATTTACAACCACAGCTCCGGCCTTTTCCATTCCCCCGCTAAGAAGATTCAGCTTTAGTGTTTGGAAGAAATATTGGAGGTGTCTAGGAGACTGCAGTATTGGTTGATTCATCTGTTATAGTTTACTACAAGTTTTTTTTTTTCTCTCTAACTTTAGTTTTTGTTTGTTAAGACTGCTCTGCTCCTGATGTGACTGCACACAGCTGTGGCCTGACCCTAGGACATGCAGGGCTGGCACTCTGAGCTGCCGGTGGCTCTGCCAGTCTGGGCTCACTGCTGCAGAGACTGGAGAGAGGGCTGTGCCAGTGGACTATCTGGCACAACCTTCAGCCTGGCACCGGAGAGGTGGGCTGTCAGTCAGTCAGAGGGCATTGGGGACAGAGAATTGTGGATTCTGCAGAAGGCGGGCAGAATAACACTGCATTGACACGCTGATAATACACTCCCAGAACCATGATTTATTGTGCTGCCCAGCATCTGTGTCACGGGTGATGCTGGATGCCAAGCCTCATCAGCAGGTTCTCACGATTCCATTTTTTATTTTTTTAACTTTTCTTGATCTGTGTTTCTTTTATTTAAGTTAAACTGTGTCCATGATTTTGAAATTAACATAAAGAAAAACTAAAAATATATAATTGATCTGATTCTTGATTCAGTTTACTCTTGTACGGCATATGTACTGCACTCTGCCTTTTTAAGGAGCTTAGTTTTTTCTTATATAGATATGTTATTTGTTTATTTTTGTGGTTTGTTTGTATGTTAATTTGTTTTAAGTATATAGTGGTCACTGTAAGGGTTGTAAGAAATTATGCACAAAGTGAAAAAGGATCAGACTGCAAGGTTTCAGTGCATTTACATAAAGAGTCCCAGAAGTGCAGAGCAGGGGGTTAATAATGGGATTAAGGTCAATGCAGTGATGTTAAATTTGATTTTCTCTCGCTTGGAAAGGCACCGAGTGTTATATTTAATTCTGTTTGTGCGGCGCGGCGCCCACCGCTCGCCTGCTGTATGATTTCCCCTGACCTCATTCAGAGCACAGGGTCGTGGCTGGGCTCCGCGCTGGGTCTATGGAGCGCTCTGGCCTCGAAGCTCCAGCACCAGCAGAATACTTCTTTCCTTTTCCTTCCTTCCTTTCCAGAAATACTGTGCAAAGTCAGCCGCTGTGTTCCAAGTTGTCTTTTCCCTGGTAAATACGGGTGTGCCAGGAGGACCTCCAGCCAGTCTGTTAGACATGAACATGGGGCTGTGTGCGTCAGGGCCCAGTCTGGAGCAGCATTTGCGTCTATGTCATCTGTATTGTTGTGTTTACTCACTTGATGTCTGAGATGTCTCCTTTACAACCGACTCTGGTCTGGGATTTATGCCTTACAAGCAGTAGATGCTTGTTGGTAGTTGATAAGACATCCAATTAAACGACCTAGCGTTTACTTTCACGGCATCAATGCAAATTAGGAGAGTTCATGAACATATGCAGTAGAGTAGTTTGACAGGTCACCATTGCTTAAATTGAATCGCTTAATGCTATATATGTGTATATATTATTTTTTATGCTCCAAACCATTGAAATGCAAGGTTATGTAAGTTTTTATTGAAATTAAACACTTTAAATGCTTCACATGAAGTGCTTACTTGTACTGCAGACCAGAGATAAACCAAGTCCAGCAACTAAAACCTCACACAGAATTGTACCTTAAAGAGAAGAGTCTGAAATGCAGTGACTGCCCAGCTAACACACAACATTGCCACATTGTGTGTTAGCAGGTTGGGTGCTTTCGGTCTGTTTGTGATGAGCTCAGAGAATGGGACTGGTTCTCAGTGCAGCGTGAGGGATGTAATAGCCGCGCGCCGCCCCCCTCCCTCTGCTGCTATTCACCTTCACTGTTATTTATTGGGAGCCTGTTCTGTATGATTTGAAAAATATATGGCTACGTGTGCTTAACATTTTTAAAGCCATTTCTTTGTGAAATGAGAAAGGGGGGAAAAAAGAGAGCTGCCAACCGTCAGACACCTTTGATTATACCGATGTTATATTAATGTAGATGTGAGCTGCCTCATGCATTTTCGCATGCTTTACCACCGCAATTTCACACATCATTCACAGCACCAGGCCGCTGCTACTCTGCTGCCCATCTAGGCCTCTCCACAAGTGATCTCAGAGCCGATCGACGCAGCCTCACACGGCAGCGGCCCTCCAGCCTGTGCTCGTACAGGCCTGGGCTTTAGAGTTCGGCAGCCCAAGGTGAAGGACCGAGAGTGCGGGTCTGGCCTTTAACAAGAGCAAACAGCCAGAATCCACAGACCTGAAGGAAGAGCACTGTGTAGTGTGCTCCCATAATGCTCCTGGTATTTGCGTCTGCTACGTATGTGTCTGCTTAGGCTAATGCACTAACTAGGTGTGCGTACCTCTGTGAGTCGTCCACTGATGGTGTGAGAAGCCTTTACTCTGTTGGCAGGAAGGTCTGGGGTCTGCCGTTAGACTGTACCGACACACTTGCATATGATTAGAGGAAACAAATGAACAAAACGAACAAAGAAAAATAAACCTTTCCAAAACCTTCGTATTGACTTGACAGAGACTGTGGCGAGCAGTGATGGGGACTAGCCCAGTGATGGCATGAATCTGTGTTTTTGGGAACCTGCTCTTTGCTCTGTAATGTGCAGTTTGCAGTGTCGGTGTTTGCACAGAGAGCACAATGAAATTAGTCTTTTTTTTTTCTGGTGGGGGGTGTATGGGGGTATTTATTTATTTATTATCTCTGCTTATTTCAAAGGGGTGGAATTGTATCCTCTTTTGAAAATAGCTTTCCGAGATTATCTCCTGCCTGCGCTTACAGTAAAGCAGAACAAAAGAAGGAGACAGTGTTTGTGAATCCGTGGTGATGCAGCCTGTCTGAGTCTCTTCTTGTTTGTTCACTTGATTTCATTGAGTCTCTTGCTCCTCCTCTGTGCTGCCTGCAGTGACCGTGCATGCTGCTCTGTGATACGCTTATGCCACCAAGTTTTGAAGTGATTATAAAAATCACACGCACACACAAACACGCACACACACACACACCTGCATTTATTGAGCACTACAGCAGGTCATCCCTAATTAATATAAATAACATAAAAGACCGAAATAATTATTTTTGCAGAGATATCTCTGTGATGTTACATTTAAGCTGCATTCCCACTCTGTGTGTGGTGCGCTTCCCGCAGAGGACCGAATTCACATTTCTGCCTCATGCTGGTACTTTATCTGACGGCCTGCAACCCCGACTTCAGTCCCTCGGTGTTTGCAAAGTAAAGGTCAATGTACTCCTTTGCTTTCTTGTTTCCTTTCTCCAATTTTTGCCATCAAATGGTATAAAAATAAATAAAATAATAGCAATCCATTATCATGTATGTAAACTAGTACTGGTAGGACACAAACGAGACATGAAATTAACTAAATAAACAAACGGCAAATTAATAAATAAAACTGCAGTGGATTATATGAATTAGGCTTGTTGCAGTGTCCCATGCCAGGCTGACATGAAAAGAGCCTATTTATACATACCTACCTAGGTGTCCTTTTGTAAACCTCAGCCTGGACAGGCCTGAGTCTTTCACAGCTGGATGCATGTACACCCTAAGACCACCCTAAGTGTGATAACATCTCTGTGCAGATCCCTTGAACTCGGAGGCAGTGGGGGGGCTGTTGGGAGACTCTGCACCACTTCCAAGCCATTTTATGGTCTTGTGTTGAAGTATGGGCTGCTTCCTGTGATGGTCACAGACGTCTCTTTGTGAACACAGCTGCCTGCCTGTCTATCAGTTGAAGTCCGTTTGCTGTAATTTAATTTTAGCGATTTCCCTCTCTGAGAGTGAAACTCTGACTTTTGTCACAAATCAAACCAGCTGTTTTGTGCTGCCAGCGTCGGATTGCATTATAAATAATTCAAGCTGACGGGATTGTGGCGTGCCTGTGTCATGGTTTTGAATTTGGAGAAAATTTAATTTAATACCAGCAGGGGGAGACAACATGATGCAGAAAGTATATGCTATTTTTGCTATTTTTTCATTTTCATTTCCTTCCCTCCTGTAGTCTAATGCCCTACAGCAATCCTGTTGAGTAAGTTGAGACATTTTATTAAAATAAGATACTGTAAAAAGAAAATCTCCTCAATATTTCCTGGGGCACAATGGATTGTTGTAACTGTTTCACATCTTCTTAATTTCATTGGAAAAATCACATGTACACTTTAACTGAATACATTCCCAATTTTCTTGGTTTGTTTTGTTTTATACGTCTTAAACTGGAAGTAAGCATCCAGAATTGTCTGTCTGCTGCGCGGTGGACAGCTCTAGCTCTTGGCATGAGGACTTGCATTAGCTGGAGCAGTCTGACAAATCCTAATTAAATTCCTGAAATCCCTCAACCTTCATCATTGTGCAGAGAATTTCTCCTTCATCTTGGGATGGATTTAGTGAGAGGATGATCCCATCCCCTCTGTCGACAGCCCTCTTCTGGGCTCAGCATAATCATTTTACCCACTGGAAGAAAAATTCCTTGAAAATAGAGACTGTTTCCCTGCACTCATTGCAGCTCCGGTGTCGGTCATGCCTGAGAGGGTGCCCCCTGCAACCGGCATGTGTGAGGAGCAAGGCGAAGACTGTACAGACTTGATGGACGGATGCAGCTCTTTAAAAAGCAGAGGGAGAGATTAAAGAATCTGTAATGTTCTTTAGAGATTACTGTCTGGTATTTCTACCAACACACCAAATAAGTACCCCACAATGACATTAACCTTGTGCAGCCTGGTGAGCTGAGCCCTGGCTTACAGATAACTACGCCTTAGCCAATGTGTACTACTCGGGGAGATAACACTAATGAGCCTGCGGCAAACTTCATTTGTAGATGGTTTCTTGGTTATAACTGCTTTGAAGGGGGGGCTTGTTTCCCCAGACATTCTTTCATAAGAAGTGGGGGGCATTGTTTCTCTTCAGAAGCAGGGAAAGTGAAGGAGAGAGCTGGGAACCACTGCGCTGCTCCCACTCCCCTTCACCGTCTCTGAGAAGCCATCCAATATCCACTCCTGTGCATGAAAGAATGTGAGTCCATTGTAATGATTGCTACCCCAGCATCCACCAAGAGTATTTGTACAGAATGAGATTGTTTTGTCTTATTAACTGGTGGGACAAAAGCTAAATTATCTTCTCCTCCTCCACCTGCTTCTCCTTCTCCAGTAATTATGATGATAATAAAGTAATGCTTCTGGAAAGGTTCAAGAAAGGCCTCTGTAAAAAGTGCTGTCAGGCTCAAACCCAGCTACAGGTAGCACAGTTATTCGCTGGCAGCAGGACGGTGCAGGAGCTGATCGCGAGTGACCCTGTCATGTTCCTCGTTGTTAAAACTCTGTAGTTTCAGACGAGACGTACTTTCTAGCCATGCGTTGGCTATGCAGCCGCCGGAGAAACTTTTGACTGACAGAGCAGCCTGGGAGCAGCTCATTAGGAGCAGTGCCACAACTGCTCCTCTCTTCTGCTTTCATTACATTCCCGGACGTCATAGAAACATTTTTTGAAGTGCACGTTTCGAAAATCGTGAAATGGGACAGGAGGGCAAAGGTACAAAGTGAAGCGGGAGGAGGAGTGAGTGATGGGGACTCTCAAAGGAGCACTGCTGCATTGCAATGAAGCATTGTGGTTCTCTGCAGTAGTTATTATTATTAAGTTATTTATTGTTGTTGTTCTTATTATGTCATTAAACAAACGATGCCCACACAACATTACAAGGGTAAAACCATAGTATGGAAAGCAATCCTCCACACAATACAATGCAAACTGCTCGAACTTCTGATTTAAATTTCAAGGGGGGGAAAGCTGAGAAAAGACAGGCAAGTCACTGAAAACTCACTTTGCTTCCAAAATAGAAACAGAGGTCATCACAATCCAAGGCAGAAAATGGTTCTAAATTATTTTATGCTGGTATGTGAAGGAACAAAAGTGCTTAACTCCAAATATTTCAGTAGAGCACGCTGCTGCCATCAGTCGGAAACCATTCTGGCAAGACTGTCACATCCTTGGAAGCCCCGGGCGTTTACCAGGCAAGCTGAATTCTGCAGTGGGAATGGAACGTGTAGGACACTTGAAAATAAATAAATAAATAAATGTGTTTCCTAAGCAGTCCTGCATGATTAGGTATTCTGATACTTCACTGTCCTTGTGCTGCTGCATGCTTCAGTGCCCTACAACCCCTTACAACACACACACACACACACGCACACGCACCCACGCGCACACACACTTCTTGCCTGACAACACTTGGTCAGTCCGGGAGAGCCGGAGCTCTTGGCTGGCCGATGCAGCGTGACTGACGGGCTGAAGAGAAGGAGAGACGTGAAATATACTGCTATATAGGAGAAGACCTCCAGAAACAACATTGAAATATACTGCTGTATAGGGGATGATGAGCTGGACATCTAAACTATGATGGGAAGAACACTAATTAATGCACCGAGAGATTAGCAGATACTGTGTTGAAAATTAGCTGCACACATAATGTTGTCACTTAGTCTTCAGTAGAGACCAGTAGTGGAGGCTGCCTCTGTATCTGGTCTGCAGTTGCTAGTTTGTTCCTGGAAATTGACATCATTGGTGTAACTGCACTAGGCTTATGCTAACTGTGTGTCAACACTACAGGCCTCACTCTCAAGCTCCTGGCAGAGATGAACCCATTACCAGTCAGGGGCCTCAACCTGTTGACCCTGTCTGTGAACTCTGACCCTGGAAAGGGTCAGTAGTTAACAAAATCAGTTAGAAAGTTGAATAATAATAAACAAAACAAAATGAGCCACCACCACCAATCATGCACCCCTCTCCCCTGCCTGGAATTAATTCTGTATTATTTTAATTTTAGTTTTGGCCCAAGACTGAGAAATTGCTGGCCCAGGGAAGAGTAGCAGATGGCTGCTATTTACCCAGGCTGGTGATGAAATCATATTTGAGCTCAAGGTTGCGCTGTGCTGGGGAATGCAGGGGAAGTCAGTAGGAACTGCATATTACTGTCTTAATCTCCAGCTTGTCCTCACATTCACCACATCCAAAGCTTTTTTAAGTGATGTCTCCCGACCCTGTGTTATTGGGAATCCGATCTTCACGTTGCAGCAACCCCCAACCCACCCCCCACCCCAATCCATCATTTTCTGAGGAAAAGCAGGGGTCGACGGAGGAACATTGGAAAGCTGTGTACGGCATGCACACTGTCACGTCAGCCCTCCCCGAAATAAAATGAATAAAACAAACAAAAACAAAACAGAGACGTGATGCTGGACTTCGTGTTGCCACCTGAAGTTAGTGTTTCCCCGTTCTGCGCTTGGTTCAGACTAGATAAGTTGAGGGCTCTGCAGAAGACATGTCATGATCCAGGAGATGACGGCTGTGCGAAAACTTGATTCTGGTTCAAGTTGCATTGAAGAGGTGTTTTGTTTTCAAACTTACACAGTATTATCTGTCTATGACACAGCAGTCAGTCCAAGTGCAGCATAAGACCTACTTGCTCTGCTTTGCATCCTTGGGAGTTTAACGAAATAGAAGACCGATTCCAACTGACTCAGCAGAAGGAGATATAAACCATGTAATCCCCCGTTTTTATTCTGATCTGAAACCCCTACTAAATATGCCGAAGTCTGCTGTGTAATACTGTTTCAGCTCAGCCTCCTGGGATTGCCCTGTGCGCTCCTATATCAGTGAATGCCAAGTGTGTCGATGGGCTATGGGGATCATCCCATCAATGGGAGGTTCATTTCAGCATAAATACATTAATCATTCTGCTCTCTGTGTGTACCAACATAAATGAAAGCAGATGTTTTTTAAATTCAAGTGCATCTAGATTTGGTGCTGTCCAAATTAGTTTATGAAGGTTTCAGAAAGAAAACAGAAATCTGATTTATTTTTTTTGAAATACTGCAACACGAAAAAGAGCCGTTCCATCCCAGGGCCACACACCACAGAACTAACATGGATATAATTAATTTTCTTCTATTTTTTTTCTCTCTCTCTTCTTAAGACACTACTAGGATTCCTGTAAACGAATGCGAGTAGCCAATGCTAAGTATATTAGCCTTGCACAGAAATCGTGCATTGTGTGCTGGCTTCGCCTTTTTCACTTAGAGCTCTCTAAACGCTTAGCTGTGTTATGGAGAATGCCATGCAATATATAGCCTGTAGCACTAATTTGCAAGTTTAATGCAGCTAACAGACATTGACGCTTAAGCACTTCTGTAGTCTTGGCCAAACTCCAGGCAAAGAGTATCTCTTAAAACCCATATGGTAAACTAGAGATAGAGGAAACAATGACAGCTGTTCACATTTCCTTTCCACTCAACTGCAGGTCACATGCTCATATGTTCTTAAGATGCTTCATTAACTCATAGTGTACAGAGACTGGTGCCCTCGGGGGCTCACTGTAATGAAGAGTCTTCAGAGTTTTGCCAGATTTAAACTTTCGTCCTGGTCTGCCGTGTGTGAGTCACTGTTGTCTGCTGTTCAGGCGAGAGGGTGGGTGTTTTTGTTTTGTGTTTTTGACTGGCTTTATGGACTGCACCTCAGACACAACACAACACAACACAAAGATAGCTGCATGATGTCACTGCCCAGGGGAGAGTGGTGTGATATTTTCAGTTTGATTTCCCTCCCCGGGAGGTGCTGACATCAGTGCGAGCGTGTAAACACTGGAGGAGGCAGGGGCGGCGATAATTGATACAGTAGAGGGATCAGAGGCTGCGATTCTTATACTGCGCAGAACAAACATACACATAAGCACACAATCCTCCAGCACGAGCTTTTAGACACAGGGAAAAAAACAACATGATCTACACTTTCTCCGACCCAGTTTTAAATTCTCAGTGAAGCATTTTTCACTTAAAGATTCCCCAGCGCACATGACAAGATGCTTCATTGTTTCCATGTATGGATCCTAATTAATATTAGCAAGCGCTGCCAGCAGCCACACAAGCCTTTTGCAAATTAGCACCCCACGTCTCCCCCCGTGTTCGAGCTGCCCTGCGAAGGGGGCGGCAGGATCACACAGCTTGGCAATGAAATGGAGGAGCATGTTCTGCCTTCCCTCCCAGGGCAATACATTCCCTGATTCTGGCCGCACTCTGAGATGCAGAGTGATTGTATTTTCAGCCACACAGCTGCAAAGAGTGAGTCTGCAAAAATGAAATGCAAACAAATTATAAGTGCTCGCTGTGGCGATGCACACAGCCTTTCTGATATTCTGACGGAAGCCAGGAAGACTTGTAAGAAATATGTTTTTTCATTTTCTGAAGGCAAAATTGCTCTGTAAATTATATATTTCTCGTTGGAGAGGATAACTTGATATATATATATATATATATATATATATATATATGTATGTATGTAGATGGAGAGTAAAAGAAAAACTATAGGATGGCAGGTTGTTTTAGAATACAATAGATACAATTTTAGAATTCATCTTGGGTTCCACGGCTTAAGGCCCAGGCCTAATGATTGTCTCCCCTCCAGGAAGTATCATTTTATGAAGTTGGGAGGATGGAACATCATCAGCCCTTGGGTGTCAGCCCTCAGGGGTGGGGGTGCATTTTGTAATTGTTAAATTGTACTTCGTATTGATTATACTACTGCACTTTTGTAAAGCTTGTGTTAACTGTAAGTCACTCTGGATAAGGTAATCTGACAAGAAATTAATTAATGATTTACCCTCTGGGGTGAGGTGCCTCTTCAGCTCTCCAGGGTGAGGGACAGGATGCCTCGTTAGTCCCTCTGAGGAGAGCTATTGCTGGAAAACAAATGGAGATATTGTGCTCAGTTACTGATAGTGAGATGCAGGAGATGACAGGATGATATGCACAATGTATGTCCATGGCACACCGGTACATTATAGGTTATGGTCACTAGTAAAACAGAGATTAATATGTATATATTTATTTTTCAAGTCGAGAATCAAAAGGTGGACGGGACATTTCATGTAACCATGGGGAACTCATGAACAATATTTTTAACTCCCTCCCTCTGCCTGCTTTATCTGGTACAGCGCACAGACATCCTGCCTCTTTTTGCCGATTCACCTGGGACTCCTGTCTGACTCATGAGAGAAAAGCTGTTCTGTCTTAATATGATTATTAATATGAATTTGGCTTCATCGATCGACGTGCAGTAAGCTAGCAAAGCTCTGGAATAATGAAAAAAAATTAAATATTAAGTTTAAAAAATGTGTATGCATCATAAAATGGCATAGGAAAGGTCTGAATACTTTTGCAAGGCTCTGTATGTATTTATGTATGTATGTATATGCATGTATATATATATATATATATATATATATATATATACATACAGTTAGGTCCATAAATATTTGGACAGTGACACAATTGTCATCATTTTGGCTCTGTATGACACCACAATGGATTTGAAATGAAACAGTCATGATGTGCTTTAAGTGTAGACTTTCATCTTTAAATTGAGGGTAGATACATCCAAATTGGGTGAACGGTGTTGGAATTACACCCATTTTTTATGTGGTCCCCCCAATTATAGGGGCTCAAAAGTATATGGACAGACTAACATAATCATGAATTAAATTGTGAGTTTCAATACTTGGTCGCAAATCCTTTGCAGTCAATGACTGCCTGAAGTCTGGAACCCATAGACATTAGCAGATGCTGGGTTTCTTCCCTGGTGATGCTCTGCCAGGCCTGCACTGCAGCTGTCTTTAGATCCTGCTTGTTCTTGGGGCGTTTTGCCTTCACTTTTGCCTTCAGCAAGTGAAATGCTGCTCAATTGGATTCAGGTCAGGTGATTGACTTGGCCATTGCAGAACATTCCACTTCTGCACCTTAAAAAGTCTTGGGTTGCTTTTGCAGTATGCTTTGGGTCATTGTCCATCTGCACTGTGAAGCGCCGTCCAATGAGTCTTGAAGCATTTGACTGAATCTGAGCAGATAATATAGCCCTTACACTTCAGAATTCATCCTGCTGCTTTTGTCAGCAGTCACATTATCAATAAATACAAGGGAACCAGTTCCCTTGGCAGCCATACATGCCCATGCCATAACATGCTTCACAGATGAGGTGGTATGCTTTGGATCATGAGCAGTTCCTTCCCTTCTCCTTTCTCTTCTCTTCCCATCATTCTGGTGGATCTTTGTCTCATCTGTCCATAGGATGTTGTTCCAGAACTAAACAGGGTTCTTTAGTTGTTTTTTTGGCAAACTCTAATCTGGTCTTCCTGTTTCCTGTTTACATCTTGTGGTAAACCCTCTGTATTTACTCTGGTGAAGTCTTTCTTCTCTTGATCGTTGACTTTGACACAGATACGCCTACGTCCTGGAGGGTGTTCTTGATCTGGCCAACTGTTGTGAAGGGGTTTTTCTTCACCAGGGAAAGAATTCTTGTCATCCACCACAGTTGTTTTCCGTGGTCTTCCGGGCCTTTTGGTGTTCCTGAGCATACCAGTGCGTTCTTCCTTTTTAAGAATTTACCAATAGTTGATTTGACCACACCTCATGCTTTTGCTATCTCTCTGATTGGTTTGTATTGATGTATAATGTATAAGGCAAAACGCTCCAAGAACAAGCAGGAACTAAAGACAGCTGCAGTGCAGGCCTGGCAGAGCATCACCAGGGAAGAAACCCAGCATCTGGTGATGTCTATGGGTTCCAGACTTCAGGTAGTCATTGACTGCAAAGGATTTGCAACCAAGTATTGAAACTCACAATTTAATTTATGATTAAGTTTGTCCAAATACTAAAATTGGGTGTAATTCCAACACCGTTCACCTAATTTGGATGTAATTACTCTCAAATTAAAAATGAAAGTCTACACTTAAAGCACATCATGATTGTTTCCTTTCAAATCCATTGCGGTGGCGTACAGAGCCAAAATGATGACCATTGTGTCACTGTCCAAATATTTATGGACCTAACTGTATATTCATTTTGTTCAGGAGAACTATATTTTCAAGGCTCTCTGTGATAAAAGGGGGAGGTGAATATTATAAAAGCCATGTGTTTATTCTCTGTGGTGTTTGTTAAGTGGCTAGGGATGCTGTGGCCATAATTGGTACCATTCTGTGGAAATAAATATATAAATGTTCGCTTATGAGACATTAAGGTTTTCAGGACTGGGTTTTTGTCGGTTTTTATATGCCAAATAACTCCTGCAGTAATTATGTATCGCAGTGCCAGCAGGGAGTACCCTGCGCACAGAGATGGCGCATTTGTTTTAATTGCCTTTCAGGCAGCTTCATAAACACTGAGCACTCGCTCTTCCGTGCCTCTGGACAGCGTGCCATTCACTCCAGCAGCGAAGCCACTTTGCTCCTCACGCCTGCTTATGAGTCTGCTAGTTTTTAATTGTCCTGCAGATGTAGCTATCCTGAGGTTGTGCACTATTGTGGGCAGATCCTGTAAGGGTCTCCTCACTCACGGGGGGTTCCAGCTCTCCATCCTTCTCTAACCAGTCAAAGTTGTGGTCTAATTTGCATCACAGACTATGACAAACAAACTGTCATTTTTGCACTTTGAGAAAGTCACACACGGTGTGGGGGCTGGGGGGGTGGGGG
The DNA here is from genome assembly GCF_036373705.1 of Amia ocellicauda. Lineage (NCBI taxonomy): Eukaryota > Metazoa > Chordata > Actinopteri > Amiiformes > Amiidae > Amia > Amia ocellicauda. The sequence goes on from NC_089853.1 coordinate 38,412,254, forward strand.
GTACACAAGGGTGGGCGGAAGTCAAGTCTGTCATTCCCGCAGAGAGACACTGTCGTCTTGCTGTGCCTGGTGATCATCCACATGCCTGTCATCTCAGCTGCTGCAGACTTAATCACCTGCAGCCACGGTGCAGGGGGTGCCTGTGCGGCAGCATTAAACTTTAATATCATGAAGGAAGCTGCAGGGAAAACAATTAAGTGACTTCCTTTGATGCACCTGTAAACTTTTTCATTTGATACATGTGGACCTGTTCCAGGGAGCTGGTGCAGGAGATGGCAGATGGGGATGCACAGCCCATTGCTGCTGTAATTAAGGCCAGCATTTTTCTGCATGTGTTTGTTTGTTTGTTTATCTCCCATCTCCTCCTTTTAACAAGGCCAGTTTATGACAGGTTGTTTTCATTGTACATTTGGAGCTTGATAAATAATCCGGAGGTAAATAGAAAACATTAATTTGTATGTTAAGCAGTTAATCAGATAAGACCTGTCACATTAATGAAACATCCCAGTCTCAGAGCTTTGTGGTTTATTGGACTTGTTCTTTTACTGACCAGTTTCTTTCTCCCAGTAAATCATAAATATGTAAGTATTTAATATATATATATATATATATATATATATATATATAAACATACACCGATCAGCCATAACATTATGACCACCTCCCTAATATTGAGTAGGTCCCCCTTTTGCCGCCAAAACAGTCCTGACCCGTCGAGGCATGGACTCCACTAGACCTCTGAAGGTGTGCTGTGGTATCTGGCACCAAGACGTTAGCAGCAGATCCTTTAAGTCCTGTAAGTTGCGAGGTGGGGCCTCCATGGATCGGACTTGTTTGTCCAGCACATCCCACAGATGCTCGATTGGATTGAGATCTGGGGAATTTGTAGGCCAAGTCAACACCTTGAACTCGTGATTCATCAGACCAGGCCACCTTCTTCCATTGCTCCGTGGTCCAGTTCTGATGCTCACATGCCCATTGTAGGCGCTTTCGGCAGTGGACAGGGGTCAGCATGGGCACCCTGACTGGTCTGCGGCTACGCAGCCCCATACGCAACAAACTGCGATGCACTGTGTGTTCTAACTAGAGGTCTTCACGGGTCCAAAAATATGGCCCAAACCCGAAGAGACCCGGAAATGTGCTACCTGGACCCGATCCGGACCCGACTATTATTTGAAAGTTTGGACCCGGACCCGGCCGGGACACACAGACCTGATTGAATCCAATGGGCACAGATCCCATAGCTAATCGCTATTAACAAGTTAATGTACAAGTTGTGAAAATAAAACGTTGTGTCTTACCTAATGTAACGTTAGTAGCTTCTCTCCTGTACCGGACCGTGATGCACACAGTCCATCCTCCTGGCCAGGAAAGTTGGTAAAATGACATCCATGTTGTTCCTCTCTTGCTGATTGAAAGCGCATGTATAATCCACTAATTATTTCAGTTCAAAAGTCCACTTGCTGTCACGGTGGCAGATGACAAACGTGACTTTTCAGCTTTGTGGTTTTTTGTATCTCGCATAATACGATGACTTCCGCTGTTTGCCCTTTTGAACTATAATAAGGACTGCTGGTTCAGTGCCACGGCGCTGACGTTAGCATGACTAATCTGCTGTCATTGTGCTCTGAGAAGCGTCTGCATTAGATTTAGATACAAAGCGAACAAACTCCAACCACGATATCTCAAAAATTGCACCGATGCCAATAATGCACTTCGGTTTACGTCATCTGTCAATCACCGATATGGCGGAATGAGTCCCGCCTTCTAAATAAACGAGCCAATCGTCAATTGATAAAGTCATTGCATCACTCGGGTACTACACACAATGTTAAACAGACCGGGGCCCGAAGTACAAGAATGGGACCCGACCCGGACCCGGCTGACTGTTTAAAATATGGACCCGAACCCGTACGGGTCCCGAGGCGGGAGTCGGGTCCCGGGTCCTCGGGTTCGCGTGGACCCGTGAAGACCTCTAGTTCTAACATCTTCTATCAGAACTAGCATTAACTTTTTCAGCAATTCAGAACCAGCCTTCGCTCCCCACGTGCATCAATGAGCCTTGGCCGCCCAAGACCCTGTCGCCGGTTCACCGCTTTTCCTTCCTTGGACCACTTTTGATAGGTCCTGACCACTGCAGACCGGGAACACCCCACAAGAGCTGCAGTTTTGGAGATGCTCTGACCCAGTCGTCTAGCCATCACAATTTGGCCCTTGTCAAAGTCGCTCAGATCCTTACGCTGCCCATTTTTCCTGCTTCTAACACATCAACTTTGAGGACAAAATGTTCACTTGCTGCCTAATATATCCCACCCACTGACAGGTGCCATGATAACGAGATTATCAGTGTTATTCACTTCACCTGTCAGTGGTCATAATGTTATGGCTGATCGGTGTATATATATATATATATATATATTGTTTGCAAACTTTAGATCTAAAATTGTTACCTAAACACACAACAGACCCTCCACAGTCAGCCACTCAGTGCTCTAGATAAAGCAGACTTTTATTCTGTTAAGTCTTAATATAACTCAACTGAGAGATTGTTACTGTGCAAGAAAGAAAAGAAAGACGTAAAAGAGAAGCTTGAAGTATAATTATTATTAATCTTTAGGGCTTAATATAATGATATATGGTTTGATACAAGGGCTTTTTCTGTAGCAGTGGCGAGAGTGAGAATTTGCATGCTGTTTGAAAAGCTTGCAAGAGAACCTCCGGGGCTGTTTTCAGTTAATTAGAGATTAGAGTGGGTGTGTGAATCTCTCTGATTTATAAGAAAATGAAGAACAAAGATTGTAACAGATTTGTTTTCTGTTAATGCTTTCTTTAGACTCGAAGGGAGATGCAGACAGGTGCTGTACAGGTGATCCTCAGGTACAGCTTTTGCTATTTGACTGAGGTTCCTCTGCACTCACTCACAAACACACACACACACACACACACGCCTGTACACACATTGCAGCAAAAATAAGTGCTGAAAGTTTCATTTCACCCATCTGCTGGTAATTCAGTACCATATCACTTTACACTCAGCCCCATGATCTGGCATTATTATGGCGAGAAACAATGTTACATTCCTGAAAACTAGAGACTAGGGGCTTTCAAATGAGACCAACCATGATAAGATCTGATGTTGCTGTTTGGAGATATTGACTTCCAAACAGGGAACAATATTTTTACTAACTGTTACTAAACTCCTCCTATTTTGATCCAGTTTTCACCCAGTTTGTCTTATAAGTTGGATTTTGACTAGTACTTCAAGGAAAAATGTTTATATTTAGATTTGTTTCATGAAAAACATAACTTTCATAATTATATCATCATAATGGTATTGTTGCAATGTAGTGTATCTGATCATGATTAACAATGCCGAACTGATTCTGTAGTTTGTATGCTTTCATTTGAGTTGTCCCACATACTTGTTGCCCTTATAATGGAAGGCCACACGTTTGTGCGCATTTTGTGGTACACATTTTCTCTAAACTTTTCCGCATAGGCTAGGTTCTTTCAAATGCATATTATTCCTTCATTTCTTAAGCTGTTTTCACCCAACAACTTTCAATTTGAGTGGCATTTCTGTTTTTGTGAAAAACCTTGGTAGTACTGTAATATAGTTTGTCTAATCATGATCAACTATGCAGCATAGTATAGTAAATTTTGTCTATTTTCATTTGATAGGTGTTACATACCTGTAGTCCTTATAATATCCATATTAAAACTTTGCGCAGAGAGAGATTGAGAGAGAGAGGAAGCTTTTTTCACAGCAAAATTAAGAGCCCTGCTATTTCAGGCACTGACTTCTGGTGTTCTTGATTTCGATATTGAACAAAAATAAAATAAAAATTCAGGCAGTGTCAGAGGGTGAACGTGTGTGTTATTTTAGTTTTTAGTGAGGTTTTTGGCTGCCTTAGTAATCTTTGTAATTGGTCTCAGTGCTGTAAGATGAACGATGCTGAGACAAGTGCCGGGATATGATGACTAAAGCAGGACCATTTCAGTTGTCTCCGGTCTGCTGTGCACACCTGAAGATCTGAAATTGCTGCACCTATTTCTGTTGACCCTCTACCTTGGCCTTTATTTCCTGCTGCTTTTACGGCTCTCTAGCCATTGTCTCTTTCTCTCCCATCATGCCCTGCTGCTTTCCCAGCTCACAGGTCGGTTTTAACCTCGTTCCCTTCTGCGTATCTGTGATTGAGTTATTCCCTGGATTGAGAAATCTGAAATCTGGGAAAACTGAATTTACAACGATCACCTCATCCTGATGCTTGGCTTTTCCTTAATTTTGTGGATTGATGTTGTGTGTTTGTTAGTTTATCAGGGTTACACATGACAGAGAGGGACAGGAGCTTAGTAATTTAGATTTGTGTCTTTTCTGAGTCTTGGCACTGTTGCTTTTGAAGTATTTGAAGGGGATGGAACAATCGTTGACCAGCTTTTTAATTATTTTTGGGGTGTGAAAACATATTTAAAAAAAAGCACTCTAGATCGATAAGCTGCTTGTTATGGTGGGGAAGAGCTTGTATCCCTTAGACATGTCACACCAGTCATACCAGACATGACCAGGAGCTGCTTGCAGTGTGTGTGCAAAATTAACAAACAAATAAATAAATTAAGAACTCCTGAGCACTGGACCGAGTATAGAAGTGGGCGCATGCTGTCCATCTCTGCAGTACCATTGTAGTAAAGACAGTATTAACAGGGTGCTTTATATTTGGCAGAAGTGGATGGGAGTGGATGAAGGTGTGGCATCAGGAGTGAAGATAGTGATTGGAGCTGAGCAGAGGCAGAGGGGAGTACACAAATCAATACAGCTTCACTGTGTAGTTCAATTATGTTTTGACACCTATCTCTTACGAGAGGTAAATAAAAGAAACACACGGAAAGTGGTAGGGAAACGCAAACACCACCGTCTGCTCTGAGACCGGGGAGACACGGCTCTCGCTGTGCGCTGCGAGAGTCGGGCGACTGTGAGTCTGTCCTTGTCCACTAGCAGACACCTCCCTGCTGCCGAGTGATTTCAATAAGTAATCCTATGCGGAAACAGCCCTGCAGCTATTCACGCTGAGATGAACACACTAGGAAGGAATTCTCCACTGCTGCATGCTGGAGGGCTGATTGTTTGTTTGTTTATTTATTTATTTATTTATTCTGGCATTCAATTTGCCCTCAACAATGCTTTTGCCTTTTCTCTAATCTTGTATATTATAATTATTTGTTTAACTCTGTCAGCTGTAGATGCCGTCCCTTCAGTGTATGGGTATGAATAGAACTGTTATGTTGAGACAAAATAAATAAATATATTAATAAACTCATTTTATTGATTGCTTTTATCTTACCTAGGCATCATATGTCATTTTGGGAAGCAAAACACTATACAAGTGATAAAGCATTACTAATTAAAGTCCCTGGGGCCATATTTGTAAAAGGTTGTTAAGCTAGTTAAACTAAAACTATAGCAAAAAATCTGACTTGTCACTATAATGTTACTATGCTTGATGCAATGGTTATTTTGTTTTAGTTACACCGATTTAGTCGGTGGGATGGAAAAAATAATAATTTTCAGTGGAAAACACTTAAATAATTGAAACGTACAGAGAGAGGAAATGATGAGTCTCAAAATGAATTAACTGTGCTCTCAAGTGCTTTTAAGAGAGTGAAATAACAGAACAAATTATCCTGAATAAATTACTAAAGCAGAGGCTGTTTTGATAAGGAAGTACAAATAACTTTTCTCCAACTTTTATTTAATTATGTCTGAAAAGTTTTTTGATGTTTTGCATTAGTTATCAAAGTGTTACATTAAAAAAAAGCAGCCCAAATGTAAGTCCTATTGAGCATTTGGGTAAAATTGAGTTGAAGACACTAATAATTGTTTATCAGATGTATACTTTTTCTATTCCTCGAATTGAGGTTATTTTCCAGAGATGCATTCACACGCTGACAAAATATCAATGTGAAACAGCAGCTGAGAGAGAGAGCTACAGTAAGTGAGGGAGATGGCTGGGCCGCAATGAGATAAACACTCTGGTGGCAGAGCTGAAACTTCAGACATCTCTCTCTTCTGAGAGCTACCACTTAAAAGCTGCATTTGAACTTTCTAGAGCTTTTAAGCAACACTTAGCAATAAGCTAAAGCACATCTGAATGCATAGTAATAAGCGACTAAACTGTAAGAAAAGAAGCCCTATATTTATCCTGCTGAAAGACAGACCCTTTGCTGTTGGAATATATATGCTTTGGTGGAAGATTTTATTTTATTTGATCTGAATTACTGCATGTATCCTTCCAATGTAGAATAAAAATATGATAAACAAAGTTTTTCAGGATCAGGAATCCCATTAACCTTTGAAAGAGAGGAATCTTGCTGGGTTGCCGTCATGTTCCCCAGCTTTTAGTGCAGCTTTCATGCAAATATTAGTAAAAGGAGTGTCTAGGAGAATCCCTCGCTTGTTTTGTCATCTTCACGCTATTATTTCTCTGTTCTTATTTCTATCTGCCTGACTAGACCAGAGCCGCAGTATAAATTATACAGATGAAGCAGTACCTTTTTAAATACACTGTATATACACACAATTGTATTTTACCTCTGTATTTGTCTGTGTGAAGCATTTTCTCCAAATGACACTAGATAAGCATAAGAGAGAGATCCATCAATCTCAGAGCTGACCGGCCTCACAGTATCCCAGACTGGTCTGCAGGGGCAACAGGTTGCAGTCCCTTTCACTCAGTGCAATTTACTTAACTAGCACTAAGGCCAGCCCAGATAGCACAATCGCTGTTTGTGAAATGGCCCCTTAACCACGGGTCATATATGAGATGTTCATTTTTCAGTGGGCCGTGATGTGGGGAGGTCAGAGCTTGCTGCTCGCACAGCTTGAGATGTCTGACAGCACAGGCTGAGATGGACAGAGTTATGAATGAGTCTAAAGACTAAGCTAGCGACTAAGTGCTTACAGTGTCTCTCTTCACACGACCAGGAGTGACAGTGGAGTCCTCGGCCGGGCGATCTTGATCAGCTTGTGAGGTGGCTTCCACAGAATGCAAGGCCCAGCGAGCAGCGAGAGTAATGCTCACAGACAGGGAATCGGGGGACTGGAGGGAGCGCCTACACGCCGCGACTCGGAGGGTCTTAACACCGCCTTGTCACAGCTATGCGTGATCTTCAGCCCCTTTGCGGTGGTAATGACAGAATAATGGAGGACGCCTCTCAGGTTTACCGTGCGACATCACCCTTTCAGAAGTACGTCTCCTGCAGATCCATCAGCCCTGGTTCATGGTGGCCCAGCTCCTGTGCCCACGTGTGGCGATCACGAGGCAGCGGGATTAATGCAGCTGACGGCACCCTGCAGACGGAGGCATGAATCACTCTTGTATTCATGCAAATGCAAAGGCAGGAGTGCTGGGGCTGTTATCCCTGTTACAGCTGGTCACGGTGATAGTATCTGCCGGCACTTGCCTTCCTACATTGAAAAGGAAAGTGAACTCCGCCGTTGATGCAGAGAGGGCGCTGTGGTGTGTTTAAGGCAAGCACTCTGTAGCATTTCCTATCGGCCATGAGAAGGAAATGAACCCTCTAATTACCGTTGTAATCAGAAAACTGTTACAGTTGTTCAGTGTTGTCATTAATTGCAAGGCCTGGCCAAATATTAGTAGACCTAACGTGAATGCCCATAAGAGGGGGATGTTAACACCTTTACCTTGTGGCAACTGCACTAGATCATCCGTACCAGCTGTTTGAGTAACAACAAAAAATAATTGATAGACACAAAATATTGTCGCCGTGCCAGAAGTCTCAGATCCTAGGTTGAGTGCTAAATGCATAATGCACACGCTGCACTTGCACTAAAACATACAGCACGCCAACAAAAGTTCTTTTTTGCGTAGAATTGTTTTATTTTTTTATTAACGCAAAAGAAATGTAAAGAAATCTCTGTGGAACCTGACTGTTACGTTGGTGGCTTGATAATCACTAACTGTGGTTTTCACTGATGACCTGAAGCTTCAATCCTTAACTTCTTATTATTAATAATACTCTATTAATGCGAAACTATAGCGGAAACAATCTTCTCATTAATGGCCATGCGTGCGGAGTGTTTTAATTTATTGCTCAGTGCGCTATATGTGCAATTTGTCCTTGTCATAGTAGAGGGAGCCACCAGAAGTTGTACCAGAGGCTGCCCTCATCCAGTAACTTGGGAACATGTTTGAAGAAGAGAACAAATCAATCACATTTGCTTTTTAAATGAGAAGCTCTCTACTTCGTCTTACGTGCGGCACAGCAACTAGCAAAGTGTTTACTGCGGCTGAGTTACAGGCCTGGACACGCGCTCCATTCCTCAACGTCTCGAAGCGAGCCCCTGGCGTCCTCCTCGCCCGCACTGAGGCTCCTGTCTGTGGAGCAGCCGGGTGTTTAATCACATAGTTTATTTCAGTCGCTCTGAGGCGTTCAAATTAGAAGTGACGGGCACTTAAGTGCGGTTGTGATTGGCTGACATGCTGAATAGGATTGAAAACGTTACAATTTGCATTAGGCCTCCAATGCAATAGTTGTAATTACAAAAAAGATTAAAAAAATAAAAAGCAGAGGAAAAATCACGCTAATGTTATTACTGCGCTTTAAGCGGCGTCCGTAGCGAGCAGGCGATGTCATTTTAATAATCATATTTCTGTCACATATTACAGCATTTATTTCAGGGCGCATTGGCGATGAAATGGAAAACATTCTGAAATCAATTTGACGTCTAATTTATGTAAGGTAAATTAGATTAAAAGCCACTTCGATAACAAACGGGTTCTGGTGTGACATTCCAGATGCGAGATGCCAGGGAGAGGTATGTGACAACAGCCTCCCATCACACCAAATCAAGCAGAAACCTCTGTTTTTTCTTTTTTCTTTTTGTAATTTAAGGTGGATATTTTCAACCGATACATTTGTACAGTTAGTTGGAATCACACATTCCTGTGCAGTGTCGTTTTCCTGCTGGGTGACTGGCACACACTTGCTTTTGGGGGGTCTTCATTTTAAATGGGAAATGGGGGGTTTCTTGACCCATTCAGATGTTTAATTATTTCTCATTTGAATGACCCAACGCCGCCCTCTTAACGCATCCAGAGAAAGCCTCTCCTCTTCAGTGATGGGCTAGTTCCTGTAGAGCCCATTGAGGACCTCCGATTTGTTTGTTCTTCTCCAGAATGCTTAATTGATCCTGATGCTGGGGGTGGGTTAAATGGACCTGCGGAAGTGTGCACAGTCAGTATTGCACTTTCACACGCACAGTGCAAGACACAGCGCATGACTCACCCCAGGCCAGCCGGGGTCGCTCAGCACTTTGCACCCAGCTCCAGCTCCAGCTCTTGGACGTTTTTTTTTTTTTTTTATCTCAACCTGGCACTCTTAAGCTGGCGCAAGCGAGAAAACGCAGCAGAATTCTGCACATTCAGCACTTTCTTTCTTCAGGCAAAGACACACCTCTACAGAACATCCTGACGCCCCAGCATCGCGAGACATTCTATGAAACACAGTAGCTTTTAAGTAAAATTGGCCCAGAGTAAATAAAGTTTCCCAAAGAGCAGGCATGATGGAGTTTTTCTCTAATGAGACTGGAACTCAAAGTTTTATCTCCGCCATTCAATTTGGATTCGGAAGAGGAGTGATGGCACTTTCATGTGCTATGATAAAATAACACATCCATGATTGTTATAAAACTCCTCCATCAAAGTGCAGGAGCCAGTGGGTTATGCCATGGAAGCCGAGTCGTGTCTGTGGTGGCTTTATAAATGACAACACTCAGATAAGCAGAATAATAGTTGTGGTAAAAGGAAATCCTGGTGAAAAATGAAAAGCAAGCAGCCCATTCATCATCAAAACATATTAGTTTACACTATCTCCAGAGAGAGACCCATTCTTTAAACTGAACTGTAATACTTTTTTATTTTTTAGGGGGGAGGGGAGTTGGGGGGGATTTTTCTGTGACAGACACCTAATTCTGAGTTTCCCAGATTTCGTGAACCTCTTTCACTTTCCAGTATGATTTCAGACGTTCTGACTCCTGATGCACTGGCCTGTGGTAGATAGTAGAGACTGGATTGTGATGGCTGGCCTGTATTACAACTAGGTATATATAGAGATGGCAGAAGCAAAGACAGATAAGCACAAACACTTACAAACGTAGATGATCATTATATCCTTACAAGTCAGTATCAATTTGCTACACTCATGTAATTTGAAAAATAATCAGTTTTCACAAGAAATGCCACCACATTTCTTATTCTGTGGCTGTACATACAAATGTTAATATAAGTTGAAATCTTTTTTTTTGTGCTGGTCTTGTAAGGTTAACATTTTAATGCATCTTGGATGGAAACAAAAATGTAATGATTCCTTGCTTGTGTGTTTGATGTTTATTTTCAGTGCCTCACTGTAGAACATGGGATTGCACCCAATGCATTCACCTTTATGCTCAGGAACATCTCGATGCTGTTTAGGATGCTCCTATTTCAAGCTGTGCTCAATGCTTTTTGGCTCTGCTTCACTGGGATTAATTGTGTTCATTTGCTATAATTTGCACCTTACACCTGTGAACAATGAGAACAAAAGTAGCTTTAATTGCAACAATATATCAAAGATAATCTAATTTAGTCACTTGCCTGATGCACACAACAGACAGCTGTGCCATGAAGCTTTGACTTGTGTGATGTACACGAACCAAAATACGCTTGTTATGTTCTTAATGCGAATTCACCTTCAATGCTTGAAAACCGAATCTGTAGGTCTGTTGAAACACAAATACATTTTTCTTATAAATAGATATTTCTCACATATTTAATCTTTTGAAAACAAGAAAAAGTCTCTGGCACACACTTAAAACTCTGCCTCTTTCAGTCTGGACTCAAGACAGTGTTGACAAAGGTCTGGCGACTGAAATGTCGGCTTTGTTCTCATGCAAGTTTTGGTGGGGAGTTTTAAGTGTTTGCTGGAGTGTTTTTCTAGTTTTCAAAACCTTATTTTGTAGGTTGGTCCCCCAGCAGTACAGATAATGTGCTAATGTTCACCGTATGTGTGGATTGCTTTTGTTCTATATTCAATATCTTTCCACATAATCTTAAAACTTCTGCGGCTCTATGGAAGCTGGATGTTCTGTCCCGAGTCATATAACATCATTCTGAGTCTACTGACTTCCCTCACGTCAGCTGATATTTTAAAAAAACATTCTTTCTGTCTATAAATATCCAATACTGATAGCTCATAAAAAGCTAGTTCATTTTACTGCCAGTGTTGTTGTTTTTTAGTCTATAAATATGTCTTCTCTGTAATTGAAGATACTCAGTCTTTGAATTAGCAAGAAGAATAAAGAGGCTGACGTTATGAATGTGTCAATGTCTCCCGTGGTTTTAAATAGCCTTGTTTTACTCTGAGATAAATAACTGATATTTTGAAGCATAGACAGTAAGAATAAATGTTTTTATTTTTCACAACCAAAGTTTCTTCAGAGATTCTTTTGTTTTTGTACAGTCAACCGTATATTCTTATTCAGTGGTATATTGCACAAAGAGAGAGCCTGCCAGATATGAGCTATTTTTTGTAACTGAATGTGTCAGTAGAAAGAAACATCACCAGTATAACAGCTATTATATTATTAGTAGAAGTAACATTTGCAGTATATATATATATATATATTTCTTTGTTTAACTGCAACCCTAGTTGACATTCTCTATGATTCAGTGATATCCAACTCAATATCCATTATCTCTAGCAAAGCTATCCTAACCTTAATGAAAGGCTAAGTTTAATGGGGACTCCAAGCCTAACCCTGGCCTGGACCAGAATGTAATTCTAGTTTGAGCACAGAAAGGTCCAATCCGTTACAGTCAGCCCCAGCTGGCAGGCCCGGACACAGCACTCAGAATGGAGGCTGCAATTTTCTTGATCCATGGCAACACTTTTTAATCTCTACGGGAATCTCATCTCCAAGATTAAAGACACACTTGGGATCGATAAAGAATTCACTTCTAGGATGTTTTTCATATATATATATATATATATATATATATTGTAATAAACTAGATTAAGTCCTCAGGTAGAAATCACAACTCACCACTCATCCATTTCTTTACCAAGGTAAAAGCAATCCTGAGGATCAGAGCAGCAGCAAATAGCAGGACCAATTAAGCCCCTGAAATAAGAATAATACATTAAAGACACTGAAGATCTGTCACTCTTCCTGTAGAAATGTAGAGTCCTGTGTGAAATTTGGAAATGTATTTATCTATATATATATATATATATATATATATATATATATATATATATATATATATAGATATGGATGTATGAATAGGTAACTGTTAATTGAAGCATATGTGAATCTAACATGTCATGTTTGACAGCTCTCACACTCTGCACTACTAATGAATCTGGCTGCATGCCCCAAGTAGATCTGCAAATCAATTACGGCAAAATTAACAATTTACTACAGTAATTATCATACACATTAAAAGTTGTTCTTGGGAGGCACTTTGTGTGTTAAATATTAATTTCCTTTTCTTATTTCCTCATTTCAGTGGAATCAAACACTGCAGTTTAAACGTAATTGATAAAATAATTAACTATCATTTAATGAGTAAATTATTAAAATGAAAAGACTCTTGGGTTGATACCTTATTAATTTAACTTACTTGTATTCATTTAAAGTCTTTGCATGTATTCAGATTAAGTAAAAAAGAGAATTCTCCATCAATCATTGCATGGCCAAATGTTGCGCTGCTCTTTGGATCTCATTAGAACCGTTCTCAGCTCTTCCTGATTCTCATTCATGACACGGTGGCTGTAACTAAGAATTTATTATGATAATAATTCTGAGGCATTTAAAATTAATAAGAACTATTAACATACATTCAAACAGCATTTTATTTGGAGACCCGCTCTGCTGAGGCTGCGACACACCAAGTAAGAAACAAATCAATGCATAAGATAGTATGTAACTTTACGTAATTCGTTTAATGTTATATAATATTACTTGATGTATACAATATATGTCTGCTGCATTAATAAATAGTAAAGCATCACTCAATGTGCTATCTGCGCCTGCTTGCCCTGAATTCATTTTCTCCGGCGAGTTGTTATGGGTGACTCTGAGGTCATCGCCAGTGTGGTGTTTGTTCCTGTATTTAGTCTTTATTGCTGTCGGGACATAAAAGCCCCTTTCGACTCAATATGTTGTTGTAAATGGCAGCAAATGCTTAATGGCTTTCACTGTTAGGACATTAACATTTAACCAGGATACAACATTTCGACAGAGACACCTCCGTAAATGTCTTTTCCATAGACCCATCACAAGGAAGGTCCACTAGCACATTTTCACAGTCAGTGGGCTGGTCAAGGCCTTCGATTTAAGTTCTGAAAGGGCATCACATCCAGTTAGGTTGACAGGTGGGATCGCTGGGGAAACACTGGTCACACTGAGCAGCAGGAGCAGAGAGGAAGGTCCCCAACCTCTGTTCCAACCCGACTGAGATCCCATTGCATGACCCCATCATCGGCGAAAGTATCGGTCATATTAGGAACGCATGCGGTTTGGGCTCATTTTCCAAACCAATGGAAGTAAAGCCAAACTGAAAATGAGACTCATTCACTCAAGTGAATTTAAATACAGGGGTGCATCCTCTTATCCATTTGATATGATTTACTAAGCTAATGAATTTAACTATGTTTTGCCAGATCATTATTTTTAAACAGTTCTTTGATGAGATTCCCCACGCCTTCCAACTGCACATGTTCTGCTCCAAGATCTCGCCTGACTTACTTCCTCCCTCTCAACATTTCTCACATTTCTCGTGCTGCAGGGTTTGTTACACAGTGCCGGTTTGACTAGCACTTATTAATTGCCAGGCAAATGTTTTTATGATGTGCAAGTGTTAGCTTTGAGAGTTATAGTAGTGAAAGGTGCTTTACAGAATAAAGGTATTCATATTACCACTTACAAATGTGGAAAATACCCTCAAACACTGAATGTAATGTGTCAAGATTGTTTTAATTGCAACCCCAAGTGGTTGAGAAATGCAGCATTAAAACATTAAATCACAAATAACATAATAAATTACATATTGTATAATAATTCACATATAACATAATTTACTATAATTCTGATTCTTCTGACATTCCTCATGTCAAGGTATGTAAAATAATACATTCTTCCTGTGTTTAAATATCCAATTTTGATATCTCATTAAGACCGTTCTCATAAAGAGCTTATTGCCAGTGTTAATTTTCTGTAGTCTTTAAATGTGTCTTCTCTGTAATTGTAGATACAGTCATTGAATTAGAAATGACAGCAATTATGCATCAGACAACACAGTGAACTCTACATTGAATGACACTTCAGCACTGATCATCTGAAAGTGCTCAGGGTTAGTGCTGTTGGGGAGATGCTACACAAACTATTCTCACCGGCTGGAAGATAAACTGATACAAAGTTGGGGATATTTACCAATCAGAGAAGGAGATTCTTCACATGAAAGTGGTATATTTTAGGAGCACTATAGCATCTGAATAGCTAGTCCACTGTAATAAATGTCACAGACTTTATTACATGACAATAACACATATATCAAATTTATAACCTAGGATTTTAAATTAACATATTGTGTTGGAAATTATAAAGGTACAGTGCAGGCTGTACACTGTACTGTTCCATCTTATTCCTATAAAGTAAATGTAAGCAGCCAGGATATAAATATAAATATGAGGCAGGTTTGTTTTTCAGACCTAAAAGTAAAGTGAAAACAAAGTAGAATAAAATCACAGATTCTCTTTCTACCCGCATGCAATTCACATTTATGAGAGAGGTTCAGTATGGCTTTTAACATTACCAAAACAGAAGGGGTATATGTATGTGTGTGTGTATATATATATATATATATATATATATATATATATATATCCTTTAAAGAGGAAATCAAAAGCACACAGATTGAATAATAAAAAATGAAATATTTCTTCTGCATGTGAAAATCTCTGCCTTGCTTTATTTTCCTTTGTGGGTGGCTAAACTAAGACTGAGCAGAGACAGATTTTGAATTGTGCAAAAGAACAAAAAAAAAGATGAATGCCAAAAATTGAGAGAATAACAAAGACCTCCTAATGCTGTGTGACATTATGATGAATGAAATTGTCAACGGCAGTGCTGCTGCTTGGCTCTGCTGCTCCGTTTCCCTGTGTTTCAAATGCGGGAGAATGTTCTTGGCACCATACTGGTTGTTGGCTTTGTTCTCCTGCTTGTTCAGCTGCTTTCTGTGGCACCGGGCTACCGCACAACCCTCCCCCGGCTCCCGCCCCTGCTCCCTCACCTGCCCTCCTCACACCAACCCGGCTGCCTCACCTCGCTCTCCCGTGCTCAGACTCTGTCCCCTCTCCCTTTCTCCGTCCCTCACAGTGTCTGTAAACCTCAGATATTGTTCACTGATGAGTAGAATGGATTTCACAAGCCCAGTTCCAAGAACCAAACCGGACTTTAAAACACATTTGCATGTTTGAAAGCTGCATTTGCTCTCTCTTTTCTGAGCTTTATGTCGAAGCTTTGGTTTAGTGCAATTTCACATTTACGCTTTATAACAGTGGGTTACGGATGCACCCTCGGTTACCTGAAAGACAGAATAACACCAAAGGGAGTTTTGGGAAGTGCATGAGCATGTTCGATTTCATGAATATATTATTCCAAAGCTGCCAATCAGACCCTGTGTGCTGTAGTAAGGCAACCCCTCCTGAGGCCTACCCCATGACGATGCTATTAAATGACTGTCTGTTCTTCTTATGTAAAAACCCTTTGTAATTTTGTAATTCCATGGTAATAGTTAAGTTATTATATGTTTATAACTTGTCATCTGCGTTACACAATCTATTTTTTCAGTAGTAATGGGCAGTGATCTGTGTGGAAGTAACCGTGAAGGTCTGTTTGAGAAGCTCTGGTGCTCTGAGATAGATTACATCAACAAAGTGCATAATTCAAAAATGACAGTACTCCCACTAATTATAATAAGAGCTATAATTACCGCTTCAATAAAACTAATGCACTGGCTGCACCATTATATTCCAGCTTCATAGGTATAAACTTAGCTTTTTGACTTTTAGTGCTTCCAGATAATTTTGTGATAAGCGTAGCTTCCTGGCAGAGCGAGGATGAATAGTGTTCCCACAGTGTAATTATCACCGAACGTCTTTGTGATGTGAACTCGGCTCTCTCACAAGCCCATCAATAAATGTCCTGACCTTCTGCTGTAATTTCTGTGAATGTGTTCCTGAAAAAGCCAGAGTTGAGCCCTTCGTGTGCTTCACGAGCATTATTTGATTCTCCACCGGTATTTGAGTTTCTGAGCCCAGCTGAAGTACCATTAGCTAATGATATGAAACAGATCGGATCCCGCTCTGTATGCAATGGCATATAAAATTGTTGATTATTTTTTATTGGTGACCATCATAAGGTTTTGATTCAACCAGCCATGGCTTTTTCATGTCTGGATCGGCACTGCTCTCACAGCATTTTAAATCGGTCTCGTTTGACCCATCAGACTCTCCATTATTCCATCAACAGTGTGAAATAGCCGATTATCCGCCAATAAATGTAATAATGACGTTGTGACGTGCCATTCTATGGGGAACAAACAGTATCTTGCAAGATCTGGAAACATTATCATGACTATGGCTGAAAGCATAGGCGCCGACTTCTCGGGGGCTCAGGGGCTCCAGCCCCCCCCGAACGTTAAGTAGCGGGGCTCAGCTCGGCGCTTGTGGCTGAAAGGAATGTTATGAAAAATAAACTTTGCTGTCCTGTACGGCTGATAGGTTACCTCATCGAAATCCAGGACTTAAACTGTTTGACCAACTGCACTCCTGCTGCTCTGTCTTTTGCTTTGGTACAAATTAAAACTTCATTAGGATACGTAGGCTCTTGTGTGCAAACATTTCACCAGCTATCAACAGCTGTGCCGCTGGCTCCCGATCTCTTGTTAAAACACTTTAGTATCTTTTATGGATGGCAATGTGGAGTAGTGGTCAGGGTTCTGGAATCCACTGAGTGGAAACCCAGCTGTATAAATGGGTAATTGTATGTAAAACATTATCTGAGATATTTTAACAATTTGTAAGTCATCCTGAATAAGGAAGTCTGCTAAGAAATATTATAATTTTTCACTTTATCTGCATCTGTGTGTATTGCTTAATTTTGCCAACACAGACAATGAGAGACAGAAGAGGCGTTTGAAGCACAGTCACATTAGTTGGTTAAAATTGTTATGTTCCTATAATTTGTTCTTATTTTTTTCTTCTTTCTTGTATACTTTTTTCTATACTGTGTATTAAGGCCGGGGTTCTGAGCTCAAACAGAGCGCCATCACCCCCTGCGGAGTTCAGAGGAGATGCTTTTCTCCATTCCTAGCTGGCAAACTCTTTGAATCCCTATAGTGTTAATCGCTGCTTATTGTACGCCTCACCCTCGGCTGTGATTTACATACATGCAGACAAACCGCTGCTTGTGTCCTCAGGCAGTCAATACTTGGTGCTTGTCCATCTCCAGTTTTTCTAGAGACACACTGTTAAGTCTTTTAATGAGTCACTGCAAAACTGTATTCTCCATGCAGCCGTAGCTGTCTGAATTGTATTCAAGCAGCAATCACCTCCGTAGTTTACATGCTTCAGACGGCCATATTACCTACAAAGCTCCAGCTTATGGAACATGCCAATGACATGTTTGATGCAGTCTTCTACTGCACCATTGAGAAGCCTGCTTTGTAGTCTCAGCATTTGTGTATTTCCTTAAAAAAAAAAAAAAAAAACGGACCAAAAAATGAAATGCAGTGAGAAACTGCAATCTAGGATTATCCACTGCTCAGCAGCTCATTTTTTCTCTTGACACCCAGATAAGACAACTTTCTTCTTAACTTCCACTTCTGAGCTTTTGCAGAGAAGTAAAAAAGTAATTTTCCTCCAGCACTCATTCTTGTTTAACGCAAGATCTAGAATCTGGAAAATCAAAACTTATCTGCTTTCAATAGGTTATTTCAACACCCTCCCTCCACAGAAGAAAAAAATAATCTGACAGCATCTTGGATTACCTCAAAACTTCAAACTCCCCCAGCAACAGCAAGGTTTAAGCAACGTACTTGATAGTAGGTTTCCAAAGGCCAGAGAGAGGAGCTGTGGAATTGCCCAGCCCTGCCTGAGAACCTCTGTTTGATGACAGTACGGCGGCGAACGCCACTTTCCAAGACAGAGACGGGAACAGACATTGATTCATTGGTTGTCAAATGGTATCAGTTTGTTTGCCTGCTAGGCATGTCACAGGATAGTAATCAAGAGGAAATGGTGACAATGTGAAAAATGACACTTCTGTAATTCATTATGCATATAAATACATTAATAAAAGTGTCCCAGAACGTCTGCCATTTATAAAACATTACAATCTTCTCCACCCCCCAAATTTCTTAGAGTTCTCATCAGCCAGAGAGCAGGACAGAATACTTAGCAGGGGAGGAAGGAATTGCAGTTATACTTCAGCAATTCCAGTCGATGGTGACAGACCCATTTTCACTGTTCCAGGCATTCACAATTACTCACCATTTTCCAAAAGGAATTATCTTTTAAGATTGAGCTGTGGCCAAGGAACATCTGTTGAAGAGAGGAATTAAGTGTCCATGTTCTTTTTCTTCTTTTAAACATAAATCAAAAAATGGGCCAAATTTTACTCCGGAGTAAACCGTTCAGAAAGCCATAATTCCATCACAGTTTTTTTTTTTCATATAGTATTAACGTAAAGAGTACAATTTTAATATACTAAATAACCATAGAGAAATCGACTCGTAAACAGAAGTCTTTAACTGTCCAAGAAGAATGAAATGCTCTGGATCACATCTGCATTTTACACAATTACATTTTTCGGACCACACTTATCACATTGTTTTTTTTCCACGGTATTGTAATATTATTATTATTGGATTTGATAAAAGAATGCAAAATTCTCAATCATCTTAAATATCTTAAATTCACTCGAGTTCTTTCTGTCTGACAAGGACAGAGAAAAGGTTGACGCTTCTGATCGAGAATCGAATTTCATCAGGAGTCCTTAGTGTGTTGTTCATCCAGTTAATTATCTCATTCTGGGATCATTCTGAAAATTGGCCGCTGGTTTTTAAGAATTATGCATTCAACAGAGCACCCCCCAGAAAAAAAAGGATGAGCTCAAAAATATTAACTATGTCATCAGCCAACAAGTTCATGTTATAAATGAGAGACTTGCATCTAGCCCCCTCTAAAGCAAGAGTAAATTAAGCAAGAGTAAATGAAAGAGACGGAGATCACTGCTTTGAAGAAACTCCGAGAGCACACTTTCATTAGCTGAACTACTCGCTCAGCTGCAGATTTAATAATCAGACCAATTACATGCAACTGAGGAAAAAATATTTAAAAAAAATCTCCAGTGGAAAATAATACCGCAAAAGTCCATTATTGGATTAAGCAAATTAAATATTGATCATAAATTAATATTCCCAGAGCTTTCAATATGAGGATCAGTTACTGCAGAAATTCAGCTGGTTTAATTCGCTAATGTCTCGGGCCGCATGCGGAACTCCGGAATATTGTGTGGGAAAACCGTGTGCCCAGGGCTCTCCGAGGCATATCCGCTTTGTAGCTGAATATATGAACGTAGCAGTGTATTTAGCAGGGCTGTTTGATGGGGCACTGTGGGTGAAGTGATACAACACAAAGGATCTGAAATGACTCTCGCGGCGGAGTGAGAAACTCATGTCTGCAGCACTCGCCTGTGTTTCCTCTAAAAGAGCAGAGTTCTGTCGGTGTCAACAGATGTCAGGTGAAATGGGTTTCAGATTATCTACAGGAGAGCTTGACGTCCCGAACTGTTGCCACTGTGAGGAGAGGGAAACCTGGCTGCGCAGGTTAACTCAGTTGTACACAGGAGGTACAGGCGATGGACTCCATCGCCTGCACCTCCTGTGTACAACTGAGTAAACCTGTCTCCAGCAGTCCAGCTCGAGGTCTTACCTCTTCATTTTCAACAACGAAGGCAAGCGTCAAGCATCCCCATCCTTTCCAAAATGAGAGAGGGAAAATGTGAATATAAAGGAATAAGTAACTAAATATCACTCAGTATCTAACCCGTCGAGCTTGATGGATAGTTTCAACTTCAACTGTTAAAAAAAAAAATAATACTCCGTGAATTAATCCCCCTCCGTCTTCTGTCAGGCTAGAGGAGCGAGGGAGAGGTAAAGCAAACTGCGTCTCTCACGCCTCTGCTAAGTTAAACATGAGAAATGTCACCCGAGGTAATTGAAAACCTAACAAAGCAGCTTAGATCAGGCCGGCTGCTCCTGAGGTTCATACCAGCCTTGTTTCTCTCCTTTAAATGTCAGATACATTTGCGTAAGAACCATCTAGGCGTATTTGCAGTGAGAGCTTAATATTTACATGGATAATTATATCTCCTCTGAGAGTCAAAGGCCCAGCGAAATTAAAAGGGACACAAAGAGAACCATTGTAGTCTCAGACAATGTTCTCTGTTCCGGCTCCTCGGCGCTCTGTCAGAGTGTACAGTGCCTGTGTTGCATGAGAACGAAGTTTGCTTCATTAAGAAACAGGATTGTTTCAGAAGTCGGTTCCTTTCAGTGTTTGCATTTCATGCTTTGATAACCAGAACAAGCTTAACCTCAGTGATAATGTGCATCTTTGTAAAGGTGGGTTTACTTTAATATCTATGTAACAAAGCTAATGATAGTAAGGTGTTTATTTTTATGATCATTACAGGTTAAATGAAATCACTGCCATGACTCTTTGTTTTCCGGTGTGTTTTGGACAGCTGTACAGTTTTGGACAATACATCAAAAATCTCCAGAATAAATGTCTACCTTTTATATTCCAATCTTGGGTAAGGCAGGAGTTTTACATATATTGAACATAGGGCGACTAAGACTATGCCATAGCCTTGAAAAATCATAGAGAGCGTGTGGGCAATCTTTCTCCACACTCTCTGTACACCTGTTTGCTGAGACTCCTGTGGATACTGTGCTGCAGAGCTACACGCACGTCGGGCCAACATCAGTGTCCAAGCACATCATTGCCCAGTATCCACTATCCCAGGATCCCACTCCTCTGTTTTCCTCGTGCGCTGTGAATAGTTCCGTAATAAAGAAGTGTTCCAAATTTGGAAACATTAACGGATTGATCGTTAAAATTAACTAACAATGGAAAGTTGTTAAAAACATAGGTGAGGACCATGGTTGTCAGCCCATAAGAGTCCTAGTTTAGCATAGCAGAAACCTGAAACCTTTTCATTATGTTTTCCCTGCACGGTGCTGAAATGTGGAAGCAGTTCTACAGAAGATGAATTTGTCAATAAAGACATGAGTCATGGCTCTCTCCTGTGTTCTGCACTTCAAACCCCTTCTGTTCCTCAGACACTTTGAACAGCCCCAGTAAAAGAGTGATAACCCACTCCAGCTGATTAACTCTATTTTGAAGATTTTGAGTTTAAAAGTATGACGTTCAATCTCAATGATTCTCCAGAACCCATGACAGTACTCTTGTAATTTGTCCATTTACCTAACGCCTTAGATAAACATAATAAATACACACATTTGTAGCTGTAAAATATCTGTTCTACAGGTTTCACCATGAAAATATACAGCTGCTGTGGAAAAGATACGCGTAAAACATTTTTGCACAAATCCTGACGAATGTTTTCAATGATTTATTTTGTCTGGCTCTACTCTGTCCCTCTGCAAAAAGGAAAATACATTAAAATACATAAAGATGAATGCAATGTATGCAAATTAAGCTCAGCTCCAACAATAAAGATAATAAAATAAACAAATGTGTGATGTGTGCGATATTCCAGTTCTAATTAATATAGAGGCACTGCTGTGTTTCTGAAGCTTGACAGAGGTGATCAAAGCCTCTGCGGTGCTGAGAGTTTTCTGTTGTGAGAGTCGAGCGCCCGCAGCTTGGGCTGCACTTAACGACGACCAATCAATCGCCTGACACCGGGCCCTCCAGCACACAGCCTGGGAGAGTCTGCTGAGCTTTGAGTCGAGAACTCCGAGGCTGCGGTTCTGAGATTGGAGTGCAGGAGGGTTCTGACCCGTGGCAGTAAGGATGTGTTCTTGGTCTTAGTCCCGACTTCTCAAGAGCCCATGAGTGTGTGTTCGTGTCGGCATCTCTGAGTGAGTGTCGCAAGTGTGGCCTGCTTCTCTACTCTACAGCAGCCCACCTTTTCACCCCTGCCCTGTTCCAGTGCCCGATAAGGAAACTGTCAGATTAGTGGAGTAAATACCAAGTGGTTTGAATGCATTTGCTGTGTTTGCTGTGTGCGGAGCAGCTTGGTAAGCCAAGGACATGACCGGTGTTTGAGTACTGACTGAAAAAAGACGGGGATCTTGTATTGCAGGAGGATTAATGTGAAGTAAAATGTACCAGACTCCCAGGCCGCTCAACCAAGGGGCCTGTTCAACCAGCTGGGGAACTCTCAAACATTGGACTGAAAATAACAGAAGTCCATGAGGAAACCAAAGATTCTCCTAACCGCATCTGCCTCTAATGATTCAGATGTCTGGTATGCATGTTAACTGTTTGGTTAATAGGCTCCTGAGGGGAAAAGGTTAATAAAGACTTAATCACTGCTGAAATGCTTCAATCTTCCTTTCATCCTCAACAGAAGAGTTTGCAGAATCATGAATCAGAGCTTCACAAACCCTTAAAAAGTCATATATTTCTCTTTTAACAACATATTGTCGACTGGTTTGCATTCCTTAAGAAGTGGACAGTGGACAGGTGTTGTTAGTACCTTTTCCCATTAGAATACAGAGAACTAATTTTGGTCTTTAAATCAAGCTCTTCAGAAGCACTGACAGCCCAGTTATTAACGAAACGAGGCTTTCTAATGCAGCTGGCAGGGAGACCTACACACTACAAAGTTTTAATGGCAAGAGAATCAATAACTAATCCAGTGCAGTTCATTATTTGCCCAAAGACATTGATTCCTGAAGTCCCAGCCATTACAGTTATGACTAGAGAATGTCACTCCAAAGAGCAGAGCTGCCAAACCCTCCCACTTTGAGCAGATTGCACTGTCTTTGGGAAGAAGAATTGCAATTATCTTGTATTTGTAATTTTGAATCCCCCCCATAAAGGAATTGAAATCCAAGGTGTCAGTGTAAACCGCTCAGCCCCACTTTACAGCAAGATAGTTAGTGTAACTAACTGAGCACATGAGAGGAGAATAACAGTTTAACAGTACAGCTATACAGTTTCTGATTTAACATTTACATTTTACAAGTTCAGTATCGCTTGTTTTCACCTCAGTTTGATTGTTTAAAATCATACCTATGACATATAGCCATTCTAGTTTGAGTTGTGTGTTTGTGTGCTGTTGTGTGTAAGCGTGCATTGGGTATCAGTAACACTAACCCTTGTAGTTTGCAGTGATGATTTTTTTTTTTATTTCCCCTTGCGTACCCTTGTGAGCTGAGTAGAGCTCATTACCACGAGGCACCTTGTGTTACTCTTGTGAAGATCATTTGAATAAGTTGATTTTTCAGTAACTGGGTTAATAAGAAATTCATTGACACAGCAAATTAAATGCTGTTGGGACCTGGCTTTGTGCATAATAAAAGTGTTCAGTTGTGTTAGGGGCACCAAATAATGTTTAATGTGAAATTGATAACTGTTACAGCTTTATAATTTATGTTCTACTGATTTACACATTGGGAATAACAAGGGAGTTGTGTTTGCGATGAGCTATGCATATGATTTTAAACTACCTCATAAAGAGAGTAAAAGTAAAGTCGGCTTTCCGTATCACTGCTCAGGCATTAACTTTGAGGAGACTTTGTCGTGTCCAACAGTTCACATATCTTGACTATCATCCCTTTATTAAGGCATGTGTGGAGGATTATTCAGGTCTAGAAGTGCAGAGGATATCTCAGCTTTGTGCGCTTCTGATTGGCCAGGACAGCGATGACTCCGATGACGCGCCCATCACTGGGACAGCAGTGGCAGTGCACCTGTCATCTGCACACCGGCAGCCTACAGTCCGGCCCCATCGATAGGTAAATACAGCAGATATTTATTTAAATCTCCCACATTTCATATGTGCATTTCCACGTTTATTTTGTGTCACACAGGCATGCAGTCTTCAGCACGGCTCATTGATCCTATCATCTCTAAAAGTGAAAATATGCAAACAAGTCTTCGATATTTAATATTCATGGCTGCCTTGTAAAAGCTTCATTATGACACAAGCTTTCAATTTAATGAACAAGAACTTGCTGCAAGTTGGATACCACATATATAAAATTAAAACCCTCTAAGTGTAACCTTGCCTGTGTGTGAGTCACTGCAGGCAACTGCTCGTTTTAGGTCTTGTCTTATTAGTTTAAGGACTTAATGTATAGAAAATCATTTTTAAATAATCTATTATTTTTTGCCATAATAAATACCATGCATCTGGGCCGCACTCTCAATCCTGTTTTTCACACGGCATCTTTCTGTTCATAATGTGGCTTGTCAGAAATAATCGGCGTCTCAGGAAATTCAAACATTAGGCCGAGCACTTTCAGGTTTCCTCTTTTTTTCCATCTTCCAAAAAGGGAAGTAAGTAAACACAAGGAAATAAATGAAGCAACAATGGGATGTCAGGTTCTATAAACCATTGTTCTTAAGGAAAGAACAGGAGAAGTGGTGAAGAAGTGTTGAGTCTCAGACCATTTAGACCGGAGAAGTGGAGTTTGCCGTAAATTGCAGAATAAATCTCCCCGGCAAGTGGCTCACAATGACTCGTGATCGCGAATTTATTGATCTACAAACACTGACTGACACAGCGGACTGATTTGAATGCAATGTACTGCGTTCATGTTGCAGCTTTATGTCCTGCTTTTTATTATGTTTGTTATTTTTATTTATTTATTTTTACCAGCAAAAAGCGATTTGATGCACTCTGCTCTTCAGATTCCTCACGTCATTCTAGCATAGGGCTGCAGTGTGGTAGATCATGTTGCTCTCATCTCATCAGACAGGCTTTGATAATTGAGGTATGGTGGGCTGTTGCATTGATTTGCCTTAACCATGTTCACGTGCAGACAGAGCTCCCTGGTCCTTCTCCACTGAGCCCTGAGCTATCTTTGGTTCTTCCCTCTGTATGTTCACGGCAGGATCTTGGTGAAAGCAGAACTTTGATTATTTAATTGAACCTTTAGTACTTAAGTGGTGACTAGGGAGAGGGTGGGATGTGAAGCAACCCACACTAAGGTGTGTGTTAGAGACTGGGTAGTTAACTTTAGTGGACGAAACTGAGTGGCCTATAATTGTCTTAAAAATGCTTTGACGTGCTTTGACCTGAGGGGGTTGTCTTCATGAGTTGAGATTATCACACTTTGTGTTACTTTCCAGAGAGAAACCTCTCCTATGTTCGGGCCTGGGCAGCTTGCTGTCCACGTGTATATTTTGGTTAGCTTGTCCAATGGCAGAGAAGGATTGTAGTGGCTGAGCACTCAACAATGAACCTTTCACTTAGAATTGAGAAAATCTTACCTGTAGAAATAGTTTAATTAAACAAATTATACATTTAGTAATTGAGAGCTCAGGAGGAAAAAATAAATAAATAAATGCAGATCAACCTTGAAATAATTGCTGGGATTTGGAAAAGCTGTTTTTGAAAACTATGCTTCACTTAAAAACACTTTTCAAAATGCATAGTGGTATGTGTATTTATAATCTGTAAAACTATAGTATTATTATTATTATTATTATTATTATTATTATTATTATTATCTTGTGTGATGTGCAACTAAGTATTTTGGCATATAAGACCATGGCCTGTCACCTACTAGAAGTTTATAAATGTTATAATATAATATATGGCTGCTGTCTAAATGAGGCTGCTAAAATAAGGTCAGACCTTCTGTCATTAATATACAGATAATTGTTTTCTGAAGCCAGCAGTGGGAAATAATGACTCTTAGGGTGGCTCTCTGTCTGAAGGCGCATATTAATTATTTTGCTCTGGAAATTATATGGAGGCCCCAGAGGTGATGTGATCTGGAGAGCGACGGCAAGAGAGTGATGAATGTTTTGACAGTGGCAATGAGCTAACGTGGATGGGAGGAGAATCAGGCCGCTGGAATTTAGGTGCTTTTTCGTTGCATAATGTTGGTGATTTATCTGTGTTACTCTTTGTCGTTATTCATTCATTTATTTTTCGTGTGGGAGTGGGTGGGGGCACCTGACACCTGAGTACTGAGGTTTGAATGAGTGTTGGGGCAGTGAGAGACGGCTCTGCCCCTCTCTCTTGAATGGAGAGGGGGGCTGTTTATGCAGCTGTCAAGAAATATTTAAACACAACCAAAGTCACCCAAAAAACAGTAACACCATGGCCGACCAAAACAACTATGAAACTCATACATTAAAAAAGAAAAATTGCAGCCCCGCTGAGAGAGGCAGCTGGAGTGTAGCTATCTAGCCGAGTGTGATTAGAAACACAGACTAATACATGCTGTTTGCATTAGTTCCTCTGCTGTTTAAAGCGCTCGTGGATGAGCCCGGCGATGCCGCACGGTTCATTATTTATGATGAAGGTTAAGCTAGGGGCCATTATTCAGTCCTGTAGGTGATTGTCAGGGTCCATTAATTAACATATGGAGCCATTATTGCTTCTTGCATGAGCTTTAACCATCGCCGTGATTGGCATCTAGGCAAATGAGGTACAATTTAAAGCCTATGATGACAGAGTGTTCGCTGCAGTAATGACCATCTCCCCCCCCCCCCCGTCCTCCTCCTGCTTACACGCCCTCACATTGCTGTATTTGAGCTTTAGATAGTTGCTTCATTCACAGAGACTTGTTCAGGGCTTTTAATAGGTGGTTTCAATTATATATAAATAACTAAGAATGAGTCTCAGTCATTGTAAGAAGAAGAAGAGAAAAAGAAACTGCCAGCGTAAGTGATAACCAGCCTGCAGATATCACATGTAGGAAATGAAGGACTGCCTCTCACTTCTCACAGGGAATTCTGACTCGGAGATCTGGTCCTGAACTGTCCTCACTTTTTCAACCCCAACTGAGTTCTTCACTACTGAGTTCAACGCCCAATCGGACTGATAGGACCAGCTGTTTAGGTTACCTACGTTTGCTCAGGTACTGCTGATGTAAAGGCTCCACCCCCTGGACCACACTCTGGTCTGTTACAACAAGATACAAGACACGAAACAGCAGCTAGTAATGTGCTGTACTGTGCTGTGCACATGGCTGAAAATGTGTTTAATTTTATGTGTGTGAGAAAGAGAGAGAGCAAGTAATGCCATTCATTATTATTTTTACCCAGTTTGTTTGATTGCTTCCTTGCTTTTAGGTCTGATGTTTTTCCCTTGGTTTCCCTGTTCTGGCTCTAGTTTTTGAGTCTAGGAGTTGGGCTGTCTCTTGAACAAGGCAAAGTGCTCCATCAGACCAAGAGAATGGGAGATCTGCTTGGCGGATTATTTGTGTTGTTATTTTCAGGTAGGCAGCAGCGTGTTGTTCTCCTGTCCAGAGGGACACCTGTCTGATGATGAGCCCAGGCACCTCCACGCTTTCCGTCACACACTGCTTTGCTCTGTTAGTCGGGAGGAATTAATCCCAGCACCCCAAGCGTGTTGTCTTCCGCCCGATTTGATTAGCTGAGCTTAAAGCCCGGCTCCGCTTCGTTTGTGTCAGAAAAAAAGCAAAACAACATGCGGGGAAATTCCCTCCATGTTTTTGTGTGCCTTTGCTGAGCCTGCACATCCTCTGTTGGCGTCTTTTTCCTTCTTATTCCTTTGTCTTTTTTATATATTTTGAACTCGGAGAACGGAGGCCTCTCCATCATCGGGAAGCTGTTGCCACATGAGTCTGCTGTAGTAATTGAGTCACAGCCATGGAGTAGCTATACAAGATGAACCACCAATGCCTTGAGGGGCAGATTCTATTAAAAGGGCAAAAGAGAGTTCTGAAGTGCGCTTGAGTGTTTCGGCGCTCTGAGGGAGAGAGGATGAGAGAGGGTTTGGAGGAAGAGCAGCGAGGGGAGTGTTGGGAGATTGTAACAAAATAATTTGTATAAAACAAGGGGCTGCTTCCTGAATTATGGTATCTAATGAGAAAAACACTCTCCGGTGGGGTTGGTTTCCATGGAGGCGTTGCGGTATAACAACTGAAAGACAAATGAAGGTGATGGAGAATTAACTATTCAGTCAATGGAATCCAGCCTGTGTTTGGCAATAAAAGTAAAGCTGCGTGAAACCAAAACTGATTTAGAATAGGCAGATGCTCTCTGCGGAGAGATTTTAACACACAAAAAAAGAGAAAGAGAAATTGCTGGGTGAGAGGGTTGTGTGCGAGAGCTGGGGGAGAGGGTTGCGGGAAAGTCGTCAGGCACACACCAAATAGCTGGATAGAGAACTGGAAACTGTTTTATTTATTTGATTAATCA
Source organism: Amia ocellicauda (assembly GCF_036373705.1). Classification (NCBI taxonomy): domain Eukaryota; kingdom Metazoa; phylum Chordata; class Actinopteri; order Amiiformes; family Amiidae; genus Amia; species Amia ocellicauda. The sequence continues at coordinate 38,440,751 of NC_089853.1, forward strand.
TTTCTTTCTGTCTTGATTGTTGTTGTTTTTCTGTTTGTGTGTGTGTGTGGGGGGGGCAGCGGGGGCAGTTTTGTTTTGCCCACCCTTAATCTCCAGAAAACACAAAGTGAAGACACTAGAAAGTTGAGAGAAAGCTGGCCATGCCACCCGTTGCTTGGTTATATACACCGGAGCTGCTTTTAATGGATTTGTTTAATTTCTTTTGAGTGATCTCTTAAATGTCCCAAGGATACTTATTTCTGTATCAAACTCAGAAACAGAAAAGGTTAAGTAGTCTATCAATGCTTTACTGATGTTCCTGAGCTAATCCTAGACAGAAATAAGCAATTTGCATATAAATTGCATTAATTTAAAACTGCTTTAATTATATTTTTTATTCTGCTTTTGGGAGTCCAATCTTTTTAACTACCTTGAAAGCTTCCCAGCAGTGTTTATTATAATAATACCTCCACTTACAAAAACCCCCAACTGTTCTTTTAAGAGCAAATTACAAAAACAGAATCTGGCAGAAGTGAGAATGAAACAAACTGTCTCGTTGTTTTAATGTTCTTTTGGTGAATTTGCATAACGGCTTTGTGTAATTGTTTCTTATTAATCAAAAAAGAACATGGAGAACGCTCAAAAACATCAATTAAAGCAAAAGGAAGCCATTCAAAGGCTGATACAGGAGCTGATTTATTAGTGTGTTTCAGAATACAGAGCGACAAATATGTAATTATATTGATTGATTTGCTATTACAGCCTAATTGCATGTAATATACTTTAGTGAATTTGTAACCTCTCCAGGGCTGTTCACACCTGGTTTATTGGGACATGTTAATTCGCATCAGACTTTACTTTGCCACTTAGTCTGTTATGTTTGGGCGATGGCGAAACATAAATTGAAAAAATTGGTTTAGCGTCAGCATGAGAAACTGTCCGCATTATTCGATACGGCACCTTGAATAGAACTGCTCGATATTCATCTGCAACCCAAAACAATCCAACACCGTGATGTTAAAAATAAAAGTGAAAAAGCTTACAGTGTACCAACAGGGCAAATATGTTTAATATGACAATAATGAAAGTAATGTATTCTTTGATTAAACTATTTCCCACGTTTTCCGCAAGTATGATTTCCTGAAACACTGTACACCTATAACTGCAAATAATCTTGTATACAAGTAATGGGATTGTTACCTGTAATTAAACGCACATTTATGTTTTAAACACATGCACACAGTCACTCACTATTGCTGGTATGCAAGGTCACTCTCCCAAGGCAATCATTCTGAAATCTTATTGAAGGTAGTCATTCAGCCATGTCTTATTCCTAACTGTCAAATGTGGGGATTTAGTGTACTTGTTTTATTTCTTCAACTTAAATACATTTAAACATGTATATATGTCTGCTGCAGAAGGGTAGGGTTATTGAACAGTGAAGTAAGCCCTACAGGGAGCCACTGTACATTTTAATAGCCTATAAAATGCTCCTAAATTATTTTAAACAGCACCATTCCTTCAAACTGTTGAGTAAACAAGCATTTGCACAAGCTAACATGTATTCCTGACAGCTGTTCCAATGTAATGAAGCTGATGCTATTTCTTTATGTAATATCTACAACTCGACCACATCGAAACACTATTATTCTAAAGATGCAGTTAAATCAAACAGCCTTTTCAAGTATAATAGCAGTGTTATGTCCCCAATTTCAAATTTTATGATGCTGAAAATAATATTGCTTTTTTTTTAATCAGTGTTTTAATATAGACGTATAGACCTCATCTCATTCGGAACAGCACTCTTTTGTCATGCTCAACCTTAATGGAGGCGAGCTATTTGTTTACTGAGTATCTTGCTACACTGACTCTAGATGATTGAATTCTTCTTCGGCTCTCCGGACCACAAGAGATCACTCTTGTTTGTCACAAAGCGTATTATAAGAGGTTTGCTCTCCAACTTTTAAAATGAAATTTTGAAGCAGAAAAAACGAAGTCTTCACTGGCTCACTGGGCATGCTATTTAGTGGGCTGTAAATCGTATCATTATCACAATTTCATCATTATCCCCAGCACTAATCCTCAAAGCCATTACTGCTCTATTTGCACTTCAAATAAAGGGATTTCAATTTCCGCCCACTACTCCGAGGATTGGATTCATCTAATAGGTTTTCCTCAAACTGGGAATGGGTGGCAAGTCTCCCAAGCAGAGTGAGGTGAACTCAGCGTAAAGTCAAGACTGAGAGCGAGAGAGAGGGGGAGAGAACAAATATGGAGAAAATACTGCAGTCCCCCGGGGCTTGCTCTGTGCATTGAGTATATTGTGCAAGACGGTGAGTGGTCCTTCTGGATAATCCATCCCCAGATCAAGGCCACCTCCTTCACTAGCTCCCACTTCCACCAGCCATCCTTCGCTCTAGTTGTGTTTATTTGTTATTAATTTACACACTAAACTTATGTACTGATGTATAATCCAGTTACTCTTCTTTCTTTGTGCGTGGGTGGGTCAAAACAAAAGATTTCTCTGCAGGAAATATGCTGGAACCTTATAGCACCAGTCAGTGTAGCTGTGGGGAAAATATTTTAAGTTGTTGTGCACTTTCACTGCTTCATGGACGTCTTAAAAAACGTTTGGAGAGACGATTGCTATGGTGCCTCCGTAGTACTCAGTTATTACCACCACCTGACAGAATACTGAATTCAATGTTAAAACGCATGATTACATGACATGCTGTTAAAATATCTGAAACCCTTTTCATATAATAAATGCTTAAAAAAGTAAAAGTTATTTTTTTTTCTCCATTTACACAGTATTCAAATGTATTTATTTCTGAAAGGGAGAAAAGGAAACTTCCATTAAATACACCACAGTGTTGAAGGTCATTCTAATTTTAAAATCAAACAAACCAACTAAAAAAAGCAAAGCAAAACAAAACGAATGTCACCTTGAGTCACAGTAGGGAATGCTCTTTTCCTGCCCCTGTTCTCTGTGCCTGTGTGAGAGAGAGCAATGTATTATACAAGACACTGCTGTGCTCATGTTTCACTGAACAAAATGGGGGGGGAACGACTGGCAGACCAGCGCAGTGAACTTTGTAATCTCCACCATAATGTAGTGGAAGAGAATCAATGCTCGGAAGGGTATTTAATGCCTGTTGAACACGGGGGCCTCTCACTAGGTCCCTGCTCCTGCTTTGCCGGGCGTGTGGAATCACTTTCAAGTGAAACTGACCTGTGGACCCAGCGGTCACGGCCTTGAGCGTGAGCTAACAACGGCTCGGCTCGATAGAAAGTGTCGATGCTGCACTGAGGCATTGAGGCTCCTGCCTCGGCTTAACGGAAGTAGGGCTCTGTTTTAGAGGAGACGGGTGGCTGTATTGAGCTGAGTGGTGTTCAGATTCGCCCGGCTTGAATTCTTTTTTTTTTTTTTTTTTTTTTTTTTTTTTATCTCCCTAGGGAGAAATGTGTATATATATTTTTTCTTTTCTTTTCTTTTTTTTTCTTTGGTCCACACAAAGCTTTCAAAAATCCAGTTATTAGAAAACCATTATCTGGCTTCGATAATGCCCCTCTAATGATGGGATTTTCGTAAGAGCTTTATTTCATTTCATTTGATTCTGTTCTGTTCTGTTCTGCTGTCTTTCCTGCCACATCAGGTTGCCCTATGGCACTAATCCTCACAGCGACCCTAATGTTAAACGTTAAACACAGGAGATCAAGAATAATAAAGCTCCTTACAGATGCAGCGCGATATGGGAAAAGAACAATCTGATACGTGTAATCTTCTATTCATACCCCACTTCGAACAAAGACGACACCTACAGCAGCTGTCGCCCACCCACCCGTACAGACACAAAGCACGCGCTCAGCGCAGGGTCACCGGGGGCGTCCCAATGCATTGTGTGTTTTCGCACTGATACCATTCGATGGCATTGTTGATTCCGTTCCAAACCAAAGAGCTCGGGAGCCCTGGTGGTGCACTGCAGGACTGGAGTGCCGAAGCCAGGCTTGCAGTAAAGGCTACAAATTGGGGTCTTGGACAAGAGTGGTTTGGCTCCATGCTGTGGACAATAATATTAATAGTGGTAGCCACCATTTTGATCAGTCTGGTTAATTTTTGACATCAACAAGCAGAATTTTACCGAGCTGCCCCATCTTTCACAACGGACAAAGGATTGCATACAAAAATGAAACCCAAACGTGGCCGCACTCGGCCCCTTTAACACCATTCGTCCGTTCAAGAGCCCATCCCTGTTTACTTTGATTGGCAGACCACCTCCTCTCCACCTTTCCTGTGACCCATCATTTCTAATGCTGTTGTTTTCGCTCTTCCAGATGCCCGTTCTCTAAAGCAGCGTCGGTTCTTAAAATAGATCTAATTTCTAGTGTGCATTTATCTTTATTTAATGCATTAACCCTAACTTCATTGTTTCTGAAGAGGAGCTTGCACACAAACCTTCCTTACAAAGTCCTGGATGATGATGTTTCTTATTCTGCCTTCAATCCTTTCAAACAGCAAATAAAATTATCATCACTAAATAAATCAGGCAACAATTTTCCAACTCGGAATCGTCTGTCTGGTTTATTAATCCCAATGAAGCTGCAGATATTCTCATTTAGTGCGGTGTGGTGTGTGCGATCAGCAGATGAAGCTCATTGCTGGACATTAACAATTTAAATTGTTTTACTTTTTTCCCTTTATCTTGCCAATTGTAATTTCAGTCTCTGAGAAGCAGACACTAATGAGTTTCCACTTGCAACTCCAGAGACTTTGCCAGCATAGATAATACTCCAGTAAAAAAGAGACAGAGACAAATGTGGAGGTCTATATATACAGCCCAGTCGCTCAGCGATGGGTGTTGGAGAATATGGCTTTAATGAGAAATCACTGATGTATAAAACCACATTGAAGTCTCTGTTTTTTTTCATTCCGTTTAAACAGTGTAAATTCTATTGGTGGTGTTCACGCTAATGCCGTTGCTGTAAATTGGTTGTTTCAATTATTGAACGTGAAGCACACTGGGAATTATCCCATCATTGGTATCGGTTTTGTTCCTCATCTGGGCTGTTTATATGTCTCTGATTTGCAGGATAGAGAAAAAATGGAAAAGCACCTTTTGTTGATGTTTTTCAACAGCAGAGCAGACTTGAGCTCCTACCACAGTTTGAGACCTGAGCCTTTTTGTGCTGCTGAGGTTCATCCCCCCCCACTGACGTTCTGCTACCATGACAAAATGGGAAAAAGAGTGCAAGAGTGAAATTAATGAGTATGTGATTTTTGTGTAATATATATTTTCTAAGGATAAAAGTACATTCATTCAGAAATGGAAGAACAACCCCAGATAACATAATGACTGTCTTTTATATGTGAGACAGAGCTTTTAGAAAATATGAATTGCAGCGCTCTGGAGGGACTGATAAAATTAAAATTGGGAGCAAAACAAGTTAATGGAAACTCAAGTTGACAAAGACATATTACAGAGTTGTGTGTTTCAGTCAAGGTCACCAGAACCTGCACCCGTCCTGCATTCTTCTATAGGTGTGAAGGTTGTACTCATTGTACTCATAACCTATAAATATACATATTTATTAAAGATATTTGTAAATGTTAACCAAGAAAAACATACTCTGTCTATATATGGGCAATCCATTTACACTATTTACCAATAATACGAATGGCTTGCTGTTTAAATCTGCATATGCAATGGAAGTAAAAAGGATGACACGAGAGTCAAAAGCCTGTTTTGTTTGATTTAAATTCCTTATTGTTTATTGAAGGCGTGGAATTAAAAGCGTTATCTTCAACTGTTAGCGGAGAGAAACCGAGATATAAAAGCCCTTCATGTATTATTTAATCTCTCAACACGAGAAACCAAGATAAATTCTCTTTGTGTGCTTTGGCCAGACCGCACCAAGCCGCTGCCTGAGGATTGCTAAGCAGATTTATGGAGCAGGGACGTGCGGGTCAGTGGCTGGGAGACTAGACCAATCAGGCTTTTAGTTTCCATCCCGTTAAGTTGCAGACGGTCCCGCTTTAAGTCCTTTCAGCTCTGGAAAACAACAAACAACAACAACAATAACAAAAATCGCATTACTTCTTCTCCAGGAGGCAATACGACATAAATCCAGCATATTTACATGGCCAGACCCAGGGGGGCTTCATCACGCGCCTTCTCTCTTCATTTGACAGTTCAATTCCAGGAAGAGAAATTGATTTTCCATTAGATAAACAAACACACCAACAAATGAACGTGAAATATTTCTCTCCATAACTATATATTCATTTTAACGCAGGCTCATAGATCTTTTCTGGAACGCATAAAGTCTTCACAACAGGAGCTTGAGAGCCAGTCGCAATGTCTGCCGCTCTCCATCGATTGCGTTTTAAGACTGATCATTCACATGCTAGTTATCAGCAGCCATCTCATCTGTATCCAGGAGGGGGCTTTATATGGAGCAGAGCCCACGTCTCTAAACCCCTGTCAAGATGTTATTCATATTGTTAAAGCTTTGCCAGTATTTTCCTGAGGTATGGATCGGGAGTGAAATGCAGGCCAGGCACTGTACGCACAGAGCTCCCCTCTGGCTTTGAGGAGTTCTTCATTTTGGGAGGGTTCATTCAACCCTTGCAGACAGACTGGCCCTGTGCAGAGGACATTGCTGGGCGAGCCGGGTAGAGCCCCCTTTGCAAACAGACATAAGGAGAATTTCAAAAAGGTTGATTCGTTCATCCCAGGTGATCATTTTAGAAAACAAATCAGAAAAGGAAAGTTAAGCTAAAACGCTTTTTTGTTTGTTTTGTAGTGTTGAACAACAACAACAACAACAACAGGCTGTGAATGGAGGGAGTGTTGATTACATTCACACCTTCCTCCTCCTCCTACCTTCGTCCCGAACCGATAGACGGCTGTCGGGAGCTGAGAGGTGGTGGATTCTGGATGTTGCACAGCTAGACTAGTGAGTCATCAGTTCCTCAATTACCTGTGCTGAGACTCCCTGTATGAAGAGAATAAGAAAACCTGATTCCTAAACATCCACATCGTGTTATTTTTAAAACAGTTGTATTATAATTTCCAATCTGTCACCCGTTGCGTTCGCTGATTCGAGAGCGGTCTTCTGTGTGGCACTCAGAGCTGCGGATTCCAGAGGCATCTGGGAATCGGCGACAGATGGCTCCAGAGGTGAAAAGATTAAGAAAGTGTTAATTGCAGCAGGCCTTCTTCATCTGCAAATCAATTAGCATGCCTTTCAGCCATCTCTGTGCTTTCATTATTCACGCGGGGGGCAGAATTCGCTTTGGGGATCAATGAAAGAGCCATTCACTTAGCCTCCCCGACCGAGGTGAGGCCACTGCGCAGACTGCAGCCCCTCGCCCACAGACACCTCCGTGGGTCTGCCTGCTCTAATTCTGGTTTGTTTTGGATTATTTTGTTTACAACTGGGGAAAAAATGTATTAACCAAATCTGTGGCACGATGCAACAATGTTAGTAAAACAGTGTCCTCCTATGTATGGCGTGTTGCTAAAAGCAGGACAATAGCTGGACTTTTTTTTTTATTAGAGTATGTAGTAGTAATAATAACAAGAACAACCACAAAAGGAGGGTGGCAATTCAAATTAAACGCATGAGGAACATCAGCTTCTAGCTTTTATGATTATTTGAAGGCATCACGCTGGTATAATGGGGGTGTTATTCTGCACATAGCCAGGTGCGACAGTCCACCAGCCTCTCTGGCCCTTGTACAGGTCAATATCAGCCAAACACCTTTTATAACAAACCTGCAGCTGAGAGGTGCCACTCTCTCCATTACTGCGTCTCATGAATTTATATTAGCTATGGGTGAAGAGTCCTACTGGCTGCAGCATGCAACACTAAACACATTTCAGTCTTGTTTCAGTGGTGCAGCAATTCAAATGATCGGCAGGGACGAGGGCAATTCAAATGATCGGCAGGGACGAGGGCAATTCTAATGATCGGCAGGGACGAGGGCAATTCTAATGATCGGCAGGGACGGGGGCAATTCCCCAGACAACACACTGGCCAGCTGGGTGAGACTCTGCCACTTGGAAACCCCAGAATGGATCAGAGTGCTGAGCAAGGGAAGCTGGCATTCATTACAGTTTTTATTTGTGAGCAGCTAATTTTAAAGAACAAAATGAGTATTATTATCGATAATAACAATCATAATAATAATAAACTGTATTTATGTGTAACTCTCTTAAACAGATTATTAAAAACAATACTCTGCACTCAATTGCACATAATTACCTTAAAATGTATTTTGAGTGTTCTATTTTTTCATAATTATCACTTAAGTGCACATTCTACCGAGCTAATATGTTTTGTATTCTGTTTCGTACAGTCTTTTCAGCGAGGCAAGCGGTTCTCAGATGGGTATTGTGAGGAACTCTCTGGGATTCCATTGTGCTTTGCACCTGGTCTCACTTCTGCTTAATTACTAGGCTGAGCACTTGAGTATAAAAATGCATTCCATGGTTTGAAAATAGAGCTAAAATATAAACTTTAATGTTTTCTGGAAGACGTATTTTTCTTCTCCTCCTCCTCCTCCTCCTCCTTCCAGTCAAGGCAGTTATCCATGAGTTTTGTTTGCAGGTCAGAAGACTTGAACACTTAGTCAGCTCCTTTTGCGTTGGGTGTGGCTTCTTTTCAGGTTGCATCGATGATATGGGATTGGTGGCATCTCCTGCAGGGGAACTGCAGTGTCGGGCAGCAGACGTTCAGAGGGGTCGCTGGATTGCACTTGTTTCTAGCAATTGGTGTGAACAGGGGGCAGCAGTATGGAGACTCTTGGTTTTTGTTACAGATCGTCTCAACTAGGTCCTAAATCAGTGCTCCTTACCCTGTCAATCAGAAATCAAAGGATGTGTTAATGGCAGCCTTTCTCTCTGCATTTACTAATCAATGGAATAAAACTCATAACGCTGCTCCAGCTATCCATCAGCGCCCCCGAGAGGCGTCACGGATATTATTCATTAGGTTTTGCATGCCCATCGACTTTTCATTTACATGTTATAGAATATCAATTTGCAAGTTAACTGGAAATCTGTTAAGTCCTTATTTATAATAGAGCGATACCCATTTCACAATCCATTATGAAACGGGATGTTGTCGTAGCAACTCGCGACGCAGCAGCGAATGTAATTTATGGCTGTGTGTGTGTTGCTCTGGAAAAGTAATTCCCTCCTGACAAAATGCATCAAAGAAAGCAGGGCTATAGGGTGCTCAGGAACTCTATATTACCCTGTCAGGTTCAAGAACAGAATTGCTAATTAAAGTTCAGCGTGGTACAACTGATGTCGGAACGGGTTTAATAGTGCAGTGAAAGTTTTAAAGTACATGGAACTGGGAAGCATAATTTGTTTTGAAGCTCATGTTTTTTTTGTTTTTTTTTATGCATTTTATTTGGGTTAATAATTGTCAGAATAAATCTTGTCTGCCGCTTGAATTTAATTAAGAAACAGCATTTTTTATTTTTATGTTGCAAAGATTACAGAACTGCTTCTCATCTTCTTTGGCTGTGTGTCGACACGCTGTCCATTAAGGTGACGTTACCATCCCAGAGATCCAGGGAGCCGAGCCTGCAGCATGAGTGTGGAGGTTGGCAGGCACCATATTGAGCATTAGTAACAGCTAACTGGGCTGAAAGGGAGAGCGTTCTCCTGCAATATTTGTACAATTACTTTTCAGCCTTCATTCCTGTTGCAGAATCAGATCTCTGCAGACAGTGTCCCTATCGTTTCTGTAATTGACCATGAAGAACGTCATAAAAATGAGAGCATTGGAATCTGCGAGATGTAAAAGGCAACCAAGCATTGAAAACAGCGCTTGTGGCGAAATTAACTTTCGGCGATTGATGATGTGAGGACTGTCACATTAGCATAAGTAACAGAGAGACTTTGAATGAGGAAAAGCAACCAGACCTTTGGACCACAAGCCCCATATGTCTGAGAATGACATAGCCCACAATTCAAAATGAGAGAGTGGCTCTTTTCTGCAGGAGTTCATTTGAAAAATGTGGGATATCTTGATCTACAGTTTCAAGTTCAGTTCATAATCCGTGTTGGGTTTTTCTAGCTCCAGGGTGCATGTGTCTGTGTCCCTGTGTTCAGACTGTCCTGCTGATGAACAGTTTCTTCTTATTAAGGTGAATGAACACCACGTAGCAGAGGTGACCCCTTCTGTTTTCTCATGGGGCCTCTTCCAAGAGAGCATTCCCATTGAGACCAGTCTTCACCGGTGAAGCGCATTATATAACCCATTTGGAGGTCTTAAGGTCCAATATTTGAGCAAAATTATTACATGAAGTGTATATATATATGTATATATATATATAATGTGTGTGTGTGTTTTTTTTTTAATGCATATTAGTAAGTGCACTTTTTTCTGCTAATTCCTCTTTTCCCGTTGGGTTTCCTACAGCTTTTAAGTAAAATAAAATACATCCTACAGTCACTGAGGGAATAGAACAGTGCGACAGGAATAAAATTAACACGAGGAGGAAAAAGCACTTGGCGCATACAGGCTTGCATTATAAGTGAATTGGCTGGGTGAAGAGATTGCTCTCCAAATCAGATCGCACAGCACCTGACCACTCTCATATGCGAGGAAATGCATAAATAAATAAGCATGTCAAGATCGATAACTTTCTCCCTTTGATTAAAACTTTTTTTTCCCCTGTTTCAAAGTGTACATTATAATTGTAGTCTAGGGGTGTGAAATATGTGTACAAAACACGGGGGCAACGACAGAACAAGCAAGATAGGCAGCGATGATCCCTTGGGACCCTCAGTCAAAGTGCACTCATCACTCAGGGGGAACTGGCACAGAACGACAAAAGTGTTCAGACCGAGAGCGGCTTATCTCTCTCGCTGGGTGATCACTCTTCATTTGCACATCTTGCGTTTGCACATCACACGTTGTGCCAATTGAGATATTGCTTCTTAAGCTTTCACACTTGACAAATCTGAATGTGTGACCCTTCGTTAGTCAAATTAAATTGCATCTTTCCCATATCAAATATAATGTATTGTCAGCCTCCCACAGACGTTAGCCTCCCAGTCAGCGCCACTTAATCCACTACTCGTCAGCCAAGGGGGAGAGAGCAATACTCAAATCAGTCTCATTGATTGTTGACATTTGGAGACTCTAATGTGTGACATTTTTATTTCTCTTCTTATGTTTTCAAGTTTTTTAAGTTATCTTTTGGAACTTTTTTCCCTATTAAAATCTTCCCATTTTTGTATCTGAGAGTAGATATTTGTTAAACGTAGCGACCTGCTGCTTTAAACACCCATGTGATCATTAGCCAGGACCTCAGCTCTAACCAACAGCAGAGTTTGAAGATAAATACTTCCACCTCAGTTAATCCAGTAAAAACACAACTCTAACCCTAGTAAAAGTCAATGTTTATTGCTAAATGTTCAACTGATTAATTCAATTGAACTGTAACTTTGTTCTATCCTTGAATCAACTCCCCATCTTAAACACAAGGAGAACAGAGCAGTGGAGCATATGTGGAGCAAATAAGTGTGTGTTCAAAGTGTGTGTATATCTATTTATATAAGAAACATTTGACATTTTTTCAGCTTAATTTCCCAGTAAACTATAGTACATAGTTTTGCACAACACAGTTTGATCCTTTTTGTGATGTACTAAATATAACATGTATATAGAAAATGCATTTATGTTATGTCTTTATTGTGAACTATCAGGCTTTTTAATCTGGTTGAATTGTTAAGCTTCAATGTGTGTATGTATGTATGTATACAACTGATATGGACCAGATATTTTCCCAAAACAGTTGAATAGCATGAAACGTGAAGCACAAAACCGCGACTTGCCTGTAGAGATATCTGAAATTACAAAACTGGGACTTTCGTCTCCTTATCTGTGAATCACCTGTGTCTTTTTTGTATTATTATTTTTTGCTGCATGACTTATAACGTTATTACAAGAACAATCTCAGGACAGACTGGAGAAGAAAATCCCATACTCAGATGGCAACATAAAATAAAACAACAAAAAAACAGGTATATTAGGCTCAGGGCAATATCAATAGACTTGCCCCTGCCACTGTTTATTATCACTGTTTGTTTGTTGCTGCACAAAATAAAATAAAGTGGAAGAAAAACAAAAATGGTGACCTACAGGACACTGATTCCCAGCCAAACTTTGAAGCATTGGAGAAACATGTAAAACTGTGTACAGCCCAATGTGAAATCAATACAGTTACTGGTATTGTAAAAATGTAAATAAACTTGGTATGCTTGTGCTTCCCAGGGCATTGACTCCCTCATTCCTGGAGGCTGGAGTCCATGTGGGCTCAATATATCTGGCACAGTTCTGATTGGGCTGACTGTAGAGAAATCAGATTCATCCTTCTTTCAAAACTCTTTATTTTCTTTCATTTTTTCTTGTTCTCTCTTTGTCTGTGGTATTTCCTCCTTCTGCAGTGCCTGTGCTACAATGTGTACACATTGTGTGTACATTTATGTTTGTTTGTTTATTTGCTCCCCATACATTTAATAACTGTTCACCCTACGTGACAGAAAACATAACGTAAACAAATGATCGGTACTTAATTTCGCTGGGACCCTCCCACAATTACAACACTAATGTGCCCTAGTGCTCCTATTGCATATGGTGTATTCCTATGCCATTATGCAAGAGGAATTAGTCCCCATCAAGACAGACCACTAAGCCCTATAACCCCGCACTGACACGCTACCATATATTACACTCCAGTGATGTCTTCAATGTCTGCAGGTTTTCAATCCTCTCGATCGGCAATATGTAAAATAATTGCATGTGTCACAGATCCAGCTAATATTGCACAGGAGTACAGGAGTTTCTACAGCATGAGAGGAAAACATAAAAGCTGGGTAGCTAACAATATTTGTTGCTCTCCTAATTAAAAGAAGACAAGAATATTAATCATCACCTGATCCTTTCCTTTGTACTGCTCAGCCAGCAACACGCTGAGGAAAGAAGTGTACGTGGGAGAGAATAATGAACACAGTGCTCCCATATTTCACCTGCTCCCTGGATTCCTACCCTCTAAATTGTTTCTTGTAGGCATGATTGCCTCAAATGGCCTTATTAATCCTGCTGCTGCTCCCCTATCATGGAGCAGCAGATTTCCAACCCCGCAGCGCGCGCTGTTCACTCAGGGAGTTGGGGAGACGCCAGAGGGATCAGGCAGGATTCAGAAATGCACGGGGAGCTTGAATCCAGTCTGTGATAGTTCCTGCACAGCTTTCTTGGCAGGGCACGGCAATGTGTGAAGTGCTTTCCTGCGATGTGCCGTTCCATTCATTTCGTTACGTTTATTTCTTTCTTTATTTCTATATTTTTGGTTTGTTTTTGCTCTGGCACACCAAGGCTCACAGGACTCTGGAGAGCGAGTGTGCACGGGCTTGAGGGCCACTTTGTGATTAACAAGGTGCAGGACTAATTGGAGCTCAGGGGCACAGGCAAAGTCAGTGAAGTGTAGAGCAGAGAAAATGTGCACTGGGTCACGTTCAGGTTTCTCTTCATCAGATGAAATACTGATATATATATATATTTAAAAAACAGGTGTAGTTTTAATTGGAAAAATCTGAGGCTTCTCTGATCTCATGTTTGCAGAACTTCAAAGCAGGAAACTGTCTGCTCAGGATTCTCCCACAGCTGAGACCCGGAGCTGCTGTCAGTGCGCTTGGCAGAGCTGTGGCAACAGTCGTAAAGCCGACAGCAGTTCAAATGCTGTGAGTCCGTGGGTCCAGGATTGTGTTTTAGTAGAATAAGATAAACAAATAGAAATCACCCTCAGAGAAAACAAAATGGATTCTTTCCCAGTCCTACTTCAGGGGGAGGTCACAGGCTCATCAGCAGACATCTTTCCAGTTACAGATTCGCTTCAGCCTGGGCTGGGGACTGACCGATTGGGTTTCACCATGATGCTGCATATCACCCTTTATTGAGATTGTTTAATGCAGATGATAGGAGTGCTCAGCCACACATTTCAGTTTGATTTCAGGGGCAGATCTGTATAAAATCCCTGGTGCAAAGGTGTGTGTTTGTTCTTTGAAAAAACATACATAATACACGCATATATACAAATAAAGTTTTTACTGTGGCTGTGCAGTTGCTTCCATAAGGGAATTACAAATGGGATTAGCATCAGAGTTTCGGGAATAGCCTGTTCCTCTCATATCTTCAGCACCTGCTATCACCTAACTTTACTATACAAGCACTTCTGGAGCACTTCCCAAACTGACCATTGTACTAAACATAGATGATATATGATCCTCATCGCTACACAGTGACAAGACCCAAACCAATTTCCACAAACAATCCAGTAAGTGTCATAACAAATGTGATCAGCATTAATGCCACTGCCAACTTACAATTGCCGGGGATTAAATTCACAGTGGATATCAGGCTTGTTTAGCCCACAGGGTGCGAGTGGGTCTGTGCGTTATTCATCTTGCAACTCTTAAAATTAAAATTAAATAAAGGGTGTTTGTACAGGAGAACTGGGATTTTCTGACGTCGGGCTTCCCTTGTAGTGTCTCCAGAGTTTGCAGTGTTGAGTCAGTGCTGAGGCCTCATTTGCATGCAGCATCAAATCCTATTAAATGAAGCCTGAGAGGACTTGCGGTTTTACAGCAGCAACCTAGGTAATTTTAAGTTTTACCATCGTGTGCTAGCCAATACTGGCAGCTGGATGTTTTCTAACCGTTTAACCGTACGTTGCGAAGACAGATCTGGAGGCGAAGCATAGAATATCCCACTGTGTTTGTGTATACATTTGTTGGTCTGTTTCAGTGTGGAAAGAAAATCAAATAAATAAATAAAGATTTGATTGTCCTACTGATAAATGCTGTGCAATGGGATTCTGACTCCTGTTCCTGCCCTGTGGTGTGGCACTCTGGGTATCCATTTTCATCTGACCTGCCCATCGTTGCCTGCCAGTCTGGACTCATCTTCAGGGGTTACCCATCAGCCTCCTGAGGTTAGATGTGTGTCAGCCTGACTGTGAGGCACTCTGCAGCTAAAGCATCCATCTGTCTGTCCTCAAGCTGCACTGTTCCCATTTCAGGTTAAGTGCGTTATAATAAAGGGTGCCTGGGCTAACCCAGCCCTCGCAGGAAGCGATTACGTACTTGTGTTCCTCCACAGGGGTGCACAGTGCCTAGTCAGGGTGCTTGTGAATGAATACTTCTACAAGGCTGGAAGAGCAGCAGGGATTGTGTGTGTAGAATAGATCCGGTGATAAAGACACAGCCTGCAGGGACGCTGATGCTTTTTCATTTTGTCACAATTTCATCCTGTGTGTAAAAAGCAGAACACGGCCAGGAGCGCACAGACACCCTCGGGCCTGGATCTGCACTAACGGTTTATTTAAAATTGCTGAATCTGTGTGGGAGGTCTTATTTAATGCTCTGATATTAATAGGATGAATTGTACTTTTCTTTCTCTCCCTCTGATTACATTTTGCATTTGAAAGTGGAAAGTGCAAACTTTAAAGAGGGGTTGAGGCACTGTAATATATACAGTTAGGTCCATAAATATTTGGACAGTGACACAATTGTCATCATTTTGGCTCTGTACGCCACCACAATGGATTTCAAACAATTGAAACAATCAATTGAAATCAATTTTTCTTGGTTGCAAATCCTTTGCAGTTAATGACTGCCTGAAGTCTGGAACCCATAAACATCAGCAGATGCTGAGTTTCTTCCCTGGTGATGCTCTGCCAGGCCTGCACTGCAGCTGTCTTTAGTTCCTGCTTGTTCTTGGGGTGTTTTGCCTTCAGTTTTGCCTTCAGCAAGTGAAATGCTGCTCAATTGGATTCAGGTCAGGGGATTGACTTGGCCATTGCAGAACATTCCACTTCTGCACCTTAAAAAAATATTGGGTTGCTTTCGCAGTATGCTTCGGGTCATTGTCCATCTTGACAGTGAAGCGCCGTCCAATGAGTCTTGAAACATTTGGCTGAATCTGAGCAGATAATATAGCCCTAACACTTCAGAATTCATCCTGCTGCTTTTGTCAGCAGTCACATCATCAATAAATACAAGGGAACCAGTTCCCTGGGCAGCCATACATGCCCATGCCATAACATGCTTCACAGATGAGGTGGTATGCTTCGGATCATGAGCAGTCCCTTCCCTTCTCCTTTATCTTCTCTTCCCATCATTCTGGTACAAGTTGATCTTTGTCTCATCTGTCCATAGGATGTTGTTCCAGAACTGTACCAAAATTATGACAATTGTGTCACTGTCCAAATATTTGGACCTAACTGTATATTATCATTATTATTATTATCAGTGAGTGAGTTAGTTCATTTTATTTATTTGAACCATCCTCCAGTCCCTTGTATCTGGCTGTGTGTTGTGAGAGATGACACATTGATTAAACTCGCATAGTAATAAATAAAACCAATCACAACCATAACCAAAACAAAACATTTAAAAAGGATTTAACTGAACTTTGAACACTTTTTTTGCACCTATTGCAATTAGTCATCTAATTTCAGCCAATAGAGCAATTAGACAGTTACTGTGTACTGAAGTCCCAGAGTGCTAACCTGACAGAGGACAAGACAACACACTGCTGTCTTTTCACAACCTGATGGGTGTTGCCAACCAGATTAGGGAAGCATAAGTTTAGGAGATCAGACCATGAATCAGCAGCAGTCAGTTGTAGACCTTTTCTGCATCAGGTTGCTTTCCAAAAAAAAAAAAATTGTTTTTGCAATAGTGAGATGACAGCGGATAATACAATAATTGCAGAAGTCAGCACAAAGAGCTGTGTGAATTATCGGATGTTCAGAGAGTAAAAGGTCCATGGATTTTTTTTTTATGGTTTTAATAAAATTGAATAAAGCTGAAGCACTTCAGCAAGAGACAGGTGAACAGCCACGGTACGCCTCTTCGCCAGCCTTTTGGAAAATGAGCACATCCTCCCGTAACTCTCAGTATAATTAGAGGCACATTATTAAGGAATGTTAATGATCAGCCATCATTATCACTCTGTGATAATGGCGTTGCCGTTGTGATTGAAATTAACCTGTTGCTCAGGAAAAGTAATTAATATCATCGACTTTTTCCCTGACAACTTCTGAGTTAAAAGGCTCCTGAAAAGTGCGTGGCAGCTAATGAGCAGCGAGTAATTAGTGCTGCATTGGGGAGGGGCGTTATTTTATTATTATTTTGTCTTTCTAATCCATCTATTTCCCTCTTTATGCATGTGAGTAGGAGATGTTAAACAGAAAAATGTGTACAGCTTAACGTCTGTCGGGTTTATGAGTTTACAAGAGAAGGTCCCTGCAGACATGAAGCTGCTCCTCACAGTGGTAACCTCACAGTGTCTTACCCACGCCGAGACACTTCCCCGGCCCTGTACCAAATGGTAACAATGCTGAGGTTTGCATGGGCATCCCTTAGAGAGGTGTAGAACAGTTTAAATGAGAAACTGTGGCATGTCTTGCAGAGACATCCTTGGCTTGCTACCCGCTTCGTTTGTGACATCTACGATAGAGTTCTCTACCTGCATAGAATGTGCCAGTAGCAGATGGCTTTTATTCTTTCTTTCTTTCATCTCATTTTATATTTTGTAGGAAACACAATGCTATGGTGAGAATAACAGAATGAGCGGTTTGGCGTCTCTGTAATTATATGCCAATGCTTTGAGTCAGTGTTGATCAGATATCAGAGCTTATGGGGTGATCTCTGATTGGTTGGTGTAGGGAATGGGACACCCTAATGGCTCACTTCGCACTTGCACACTAATACACTGTATAAAGTGGATCCCTCTGATTAGAGATGAAGCCCTTTTGTTATTTACAGTTCTGCTAAGGGCATTGTTGGCTAATCCGTCTCTCTAAGCTCTGGTTATTGTTACAGACTATCTAAAAGGCTTTTTGTTCTCTTTTCAGGGCTGCAAACTGATTATTTTAAGCAGTAAACAGAGAACAAAATAGGGAAAAGAGGGAAATAATCTTTTAAGTATCATGATTCCATCTGTGTCTTTTTGCTCTTAGTTACGTCTCGGCCACAGTTGAGTGGCAGTCAGGAGCTAGTGAATTCTGGTGCCTGACCCAGATGTGTCTGCACTGAGTTAAGCCATCTTTAACCCACACTGCATAGGGGAGCAGGAAGGCATTGCTTATAGATATTTAAAGATATTTATATATTCCAATGTTTCTAGGCATGCAAAAAGTCAGTGTTTCCGTGGCGTTTTATGACATTGACATCCTCAGTGCTTCATTCCTTCTTGTAATCTCCGAACAGTCATCCGGTGAGTGATGCCTCAGTGTGGCTCATGCTGATGTTTCTGTGTCAGTGCCCCCCTGTTCTCCTGTGAGTGACAATCCCCCAATATGATTAACTACTGCAATAAAGACATCCAAAACTTAAGGCAAACTCCAGAGACTCAACAAACACATTTCCATTCTCCCAGTCATTGTGAACCAAGTGCAATCATTTTTTTTCTCTCCTGTTCTCAAGTGACGTCCTCCCCCTCCGCACAGTTTGTTTTATTGACAAACTCTTTTCTCCGTTCCAGATGAGAGCAATTTAACATTTGTATCATCTTAGCACATCTTTATCTGCATCTACCTGTTCAGCTGTCTGTGGGTATTTCTATATATATATACATATCTTTATCTAACTAGCCATCTGTCTGTGTTAGCGCTTGTATCAGATACCCCTGGAGTAACTGTAACCATTTGTTGTAGACATTGAGCTGTTCTCTGTTCTGTGCCAAACATGAGTGTTAAATGACTACAGGTATATAAAACCCTTAGCAGTCAACTAGTGGGGGGGGGGGGGGCTCAATGGCTGGTGCATTATCTCTTCAAAATGATTTATCACCTGCCCAAGTTAACTGTCTGCTGTGCATCAGTGGAAGGGAGTCCTGTGCAGGTGAGGTTATTACTTTATAAACACGGACAGAAGAAAGTTAGTTTATAATAGTTCCAGATTAGGCTTGAGGTAAAGAGGCCCCCCTCAAAAATAATGACTGTAGTTGATCAGGAAATTGACATGGTTTTGAAGGCCATGATGTGAAGCTTATTGTATGCGGCAATAACAAGTATTGAAGTAGTGAACATTATGTGAAACATTACCAGGGTTTCTTGCAGGTCAAACCTAGAGCATGAAGCTTTTCTGGTGCAGTGTAGAATTTAATTTATCATCTTTGGTTGCTTTGGTCGTTTACCTTACGATGTGCGTCACCGATCTCTGGGGAGTCTGAGAGGATGCATGTGCTAATGAGCCTCTGTGCAGGTCACTAACACGATTAAGTGCAGACAGTGACTCCCAGGGCAAACAGGGTGAGACAGCGTGAAGAAAGAGTCTCTGACTGGAAGGCGCGAGACGTTTCCCAGCTGGAACTGAATGAATTGCGTAGCGGGAACAGCCTGGCGGAGGAGTCGGGGAAACAGTTAACTTTAATTCACGCAGGCTTATGGGGGGGCAGACGGGTTTCCCAAGAGTCTTTTCCAGCACAACCAAGGTGACTTTCTATCACAGCAAGGGGAAGAATACAATCAAACCTCTGCTAATTACTCTCCTTTTAATCTCGCCTTTGTGTAAGCAAACTTACAGTCCACACACTGTACACAAATGGAGGGAGAAATCACTCCCCTCCCTAGGATCATTACAAGCTTTTATTAATGCCATCAATAAGCCATTGCTGGTTATTATTGCTGGTCCCCTCATAAATCCCTGTGATATGTTTTGTCCCATCGTTTGCTCACTAGTGGGCACGGGGGAGGAAAAGGAACAAGTATTTGAAGGAGGAGAAGAAGGAGAAAAAGGAAAAGGAGAAGATTTATTGAGGGGAGACTGGAAAGTTGAAGATTATTGTGCGTGGCTGGAATGCGATATCAGAGGAATCAAGTCAAACAACAGTCAAACTGTCATCGGTGCCCTCAGTCTCTCCTGGTCCGTCTCCTTGAAATACACAACCTGCCTGGTGCTCCTGCTGCACTTGCTGATGGACTCCTGGAGACCTCTGCTTTGCCTTGAGGCAGAGAGAAGATGAACTTCACTGGATCCAGCAGAGCCTAGTTGTTGTCTGCGCTGCTGAAAGCCGAGTCCCTTGTGCCAAGTGACAGTCTTGCCGCAGAAGTATCTGTGTGACACGCTGCCACAGTGCTTGTCACCTTCTGGAGCAGGGCTGGGCGATTCCAGTGTTTTTTGTTCCACCTTGGGTCTTAATTACTTGATTGAGGTCATTATTAAGAGAAGAGTTTCCATCACCTGCTGTCTTTCTAGGTGTTAATCAGTGTGTTACAACCTGCAGGATCCCATTGCCTTGAGCACTAAATGATACTTCATTTTGTGTGAAAAAATAAAATATCACAATTTCGGTTTGACAGGGTTTTTTTCTGGGGGAGTGTATCCAGATGTGCAGGAGATTACCTATTTTGTTCAGAAAAAATACATTAGTTACATTGAATAATACACCTAAATAAGAAGCCACGCAATGGACTGAACTGTATAATGCAGCCGTGTTTGAGTATGGGATTAACTCAACAATAAAAGCCTGGCCCTGTATAAGACCCTTATTGCACCAGGAGGATATACGTTCCATAATGCTATAAATTCAAGACCATTTTCCCCTCTGCACTAAGGGTGTCATTTCAAGAGGCTTATTTTACAGATGTCCATGCAGGAGAACACCTGTCTTTCTTTGACCTCTGGCTGAAGAGAATTAACAGATTAATTAGTCTGGAGACTTTTGCTCAACAGCTGCGTTTCCTTGCCTTGCTGTTGTTGTATTTTTTGTTTCTCTTGTTCGCTACATTTTAAGAGTAACAGTTACAACCCATAGGGTTCAGCACATATGTTTCAATATGTTTGAAATAAAAAAGAGAGAGAGGAAAAAAATCAACATCTTTCCTATTGAATGAGTTGCCAAAACCTCATTAAGTCATCACCTAAGCTGGCTATGTTTGGACTTCCCTCAAGGGTTCAATGTCTGCAGAGAGTTCCTCTGTATTGCTCACTGTGTTCCTTCACGTCACTGTGTTCCCCGCTGGTACACATTTGTAATGAATTATGCTTAGTCGTGTTTGATACACAAAACCACTGCTACAGCTTTTTCATTATATGCTCTGTAATTTAATTTGTATTCTCCAAGTTTAACCTGCCTTGCGATATTAAAGCAAATTGAGAAGCAACCGAAAAACAAAGCTGGTACATTGTGACAAGTACAGAATGAGCTTGGATGTAAATCGGTTTATATTTATTATAAATATAGGTGTTTGTACACGACGACATGAGAAAATGTGGTTTCCATTGCATTACATTAACATTAGCTGCCTCCGCATACATTTTATTTGAGTGTTGTGTATTTTAGATCAATTTATCTATAGAGACTGGGCCCTGGAGGATTCATTAGTTCATGTCCAGTAGAAGCTACAGTAAGAATGGCCAATGTGTTAGTAGCCCTACACTTGCATTACCAATATCATGTATGTGAAATATAAACCTTTGTTTCTGTTTCCGACTGGGGCCAAAATGGTTGGATTCTTGAAACCAAGGTAACGCTGCTCTTGGTGATGTGTTTTCTTGTGACTGAAGTGGAGAATTGGCCTTCAACACAGCTGTAGATCCATACTGTGAGGCTTCCTTATTATCTCCTTACCCGCTCAGGCCGAGAGTCGCCTTCCTATCGACAGAGAGCTCTATCAACCTTTAACTAGCAGGGGCACTTGGCAAAAATGTCATGGTCATTGTTGCTTTTTTTTGTTGTAGCGGAAAGTTATCCAAAGTTTATTTCAATAAGTCACTCCCGGGGAGGCTAATTAAAGTTATAATGCGTTTCTCGAAGAATGGACTGCTGTCCCCATGAACAATCAGGCCTTCAATAATTGTTTCTCAGATCTTTTGGTTTGATCATCAACTTAGGCTTTTACACTTTATACGCAGCCAATTTACTGACTGTAATTGCTCCTCCAGAGTATGCACTACAAACAAACTAAATAAAATGTCAGTCTTTTAATTTCAGATTACACATGGCGTTGCTTGATCAATGTCTCCAGCCATTATGCAATTTAAAGCCATTTGAAAAACAGCAGCATGCAGTGGAGCTGAGTTCCCTGTGCTAAACTGTGTCTAAAGGCACCATTGCAGAATCGAAACACCGTCAAAGCCATTTAATCCAAATGATCATTATGAGCAATATATATGTGTGTGTGTGTGTGTGTGTGTGTGTGTGTGTGTGTGTGTGCAACGTAAAATAAAGCAACTGCCAGAGTTAATTAAATGAATTTGTAGGGTTCATATATATTATAATTTCACTGTCATTAATGGTGAAACATCCAAGGGATCCAAGAGTCAGGCTAGGCCTCTGATTGGCCGTGTGGATTGTATCTGGTGTTTCAGCAGTGGGTGGTCCCCTTGGCTGGGGTCATTGCAGCACTGACACCATTTACAGCTGAAGAAGTCTAACCTTTATCATAACCTTTATCGAGTGGCCATGGTGCCACACTGGTGGTAAGAAGTGAAAGCCAGGCAATAGCAGACACGCACGTTTCGGCCTGCTGCTGCGTGTGACTTTCTGGGTTCAGTGGCGTCAGCTTGGAGAAGCCTTTCAGCAGCTCCTCTTCCTCCCATTGTGCTGGAATAGCCACAGTTAATAAGCTGCACAGCCTCTGCCTGGGACAATGGCGGAGGATCTGCTTGCATGGATGTTGTCTCCGTTCCCCAGCCTGGCCCGAGTCGGATGCTGGCGAAGACACTGGGCACCAACTGTGGCTGATATCAAACACCTCTTTTCTGTGGAAAACACTTGCTGATAAGACTGTCACTTCAGTAGTGTGGCGAGAGTAATGGAGATCCCTGATCCCACACACATACACACACACACACAATCTACACTGACCATGTCCTGCTCTCCTGCCAGGACATGGCACTTTACTGGCAGTGCCTGCCGCAGCACAGCTGACAGAGACAACCCCCCCTTTGCTCTACAGGTCACTGGGGTAACATAGGAGAACGCTTATTCACACATAACTGTGGCGGCCTCCTCTCACATGTCCCTCTTGGCTGTACTTTATTCACGCAATGATTTTGCACAGTAAAACAAACAAGAAACACAAAAGTCCACTTGGGCATACAAAAAAATCTACAAACAAACAGAATGTCAATACAGGAGAAGGTTAGGAAGATGTGCCAAAGACATGCAAGACCTGGATTACATCTGATGCTGTTATACAAATTTAGCTCATTATCTTCTTAATTGAACTGAAGCCTGAAGCTGTTTGCTTGGGAGCGCCATGAGTGCTGTGTCCAGCCAGGCTGAGAAGCTGCTGCGCGTGAAGCCGGGCGCAGCATTTTTATTCAGGGGG
The DNA here is from genome assembly GCF_036373705.1 of Amia ocellicauda. NCBI lineage: Eukaryota > Metazoa > Chordata > Actinopteri > Amiiformes > Amiidae > Amia > Amia ocellicauda. Next base: position 38,464,098 of record NC_089853.1, read on the forward strand.
TCAATACCTGACGTTTATATGCTGCACGAATAGATTAATGCTCTTATAGACTAATGTCTCCTCCACTAAGTTAGTACCTTTCAATATTGATTATCTGCCCCACTGGAGTATACAAGTCAGAGCAGGTAAAAGTTACAGTAAATAAGATAACAGATAATAAAGTCTGTTTTGTAATCTTGGGGCTTCCCCACAATACTGTTGTAAGGCTGTTGATCTTAACAGACAAGGAGGTAAAAGGAGATCTAGGTATTTGCCAGAGCATGTTTATGTTTTAATAGTAAGTTTTTATAAAAATGTAGAATCGTAATGTCTATAAAAGAGTTTACTTACCTTACACATGAGTTTTTAGTTCTTTTCTGGTCCCCTGAAATCTATTATTTAACAGATTTGACTTTATATTACACCCAAGCCACCTGATGGGGTCTCCTCAGTTTTTGCTATTGCTGCTCTGTGAGTCAGAAGGCAGAGAGGCTGCGTGTGGCCAGCTCTCAGGCAGGTGATGGGCAGCGCACAGCCGGGTGAGACAGGCAGGCAAGGAGCAGGAGAGGGCAGCAGGAGAACTGCTGCTGTGGCAACCTCACCTGCAGTCTGCACCGATCAGACAGGCGGCCCCCCTTCCCCTAAGAGCTCTGTATATGCTGTCACTCACACTGTCACCTACCATGCTGCCGCTGACCGGACCACTGACCTGCCACTCAGCCACTCACTTACCGGAGGGTAATTCAGTGTGAAATGGGTCTCGCAGTATTATCTGCAAGGGCCAGCACAGCAGAACAAAGAAGGGCTGCATCCCTAGAGGCAGGCAGGCCTTTACAATGTCTTAAAAAACCCATTATTCTTCCACTTCTTCTTATCATTATTATTAATATTATTTAAAAATGTGTTTTTGTGCAAGGCCACAGTTTTATATGCAGCAATTCTTCCAAGTTGTAGTTTGTGCTGAGCTGGCTTTACCAGTGAATGAATATATTTTATTGATGTGTTATGTCAATATGCTGAGACAGGAGGCTGGTTTGAGTGGAGGCCTGCAGGTCAGGTCCAGCTGATGTGCTTCATGCGTCGTCTCGGCTGAGTCTGTGCAGCAAAGTTGCTTATGGACCCGTCTTTGTATGGGTGCTGGGTACCATGATATCTCTTCTGGTGCCTGAGGAATGTAAAACTCCACCATACTCAATGTCTGATCTCTTGCTTAGAAGCACCTGATTCCTTTGGAACACAAGGCATGCTCTGAGCCCCAATCATAAAGGTCACCATCTGTCTGCAAAAGAACATTAAAATCAGCAGCAACACAAACTGTCAGCCAGTGCAAAATGTTAAGTTATTGAGTGATCTTCTCACAATCTGAAATGCTACGCTGAACCCTGGGATTTAATCGAAGAAAGCTGTTTGAAATGTGTTGCTATTGTTTAACACTATTTTTCCTTGTTCAGGGTAACTCATGATAAAGTCTTTCTTAAGAGAGGTTTGCTGACCATGCAGCTTCCGAGCTGTATGTTTCTTGGCTCCGAGCAGATATTATTCCGGAGTCTTACCCTTTCAGGCACACTCGCATGGCCCAGCTCTGGGGGCCAAAATATTTTCTTTCACCTGTTCTTGTCTGTCTTATTTTTCTTTATCATGCTCATTATGGTTTTGTGTTTGTTTGTGAGACAACAGCGTCCTGCTGTGCGCTCATCCTCAAACCCCCGGTGTCTCACACATGCTGATGGACATCCGCTCCCACAGTGCGGTGGTTGTGTAACTGATGAATGCTGGAAGAGGGAGCGTAAATATTTGGAAACTGCAAAATGAAAATACGAGACAAATTAGACGGAGCCATTGCGTCAGTTGGAAGTCTCTGGTGTGTGTCGGGAGCGGGCTTGCCTCCGCTGCTGTCAAAGACGGGCTGATCTGAGAAGCACTATTACAAAATGCTTGATGGCTTCCGTGACGGGCGAGGTTGTTATTTACAAGCTGCCAAAATGTCCTCAGCTCACCTCTGCTGTAGAGTGTTATTTATCACTGCAAGTACATTCCCTCCACTAATCAATCTCTCCCAAGTTAGGAGATGATTCTGTTGAGTTCCAATCCATAAAAAGGCCATCAAGTGCATGATGACAGTGTGTATACCCTTGAGGTATCATTTCCATGCTTTATTTAACAATGAATGTGTCTCCTGCTAATTAGGAAAATACATCATCATGGAAATAAGCATAAAACACTGACAACATGTAACCCAAGGTACATGAATTTGATATAATTAGTAATTTCTCCTCAGTTTTCTGCAATTTAAGATGGATAAAAAAAGGAGTTTAAAGATAAATTGCAGAAAGTGCTTCAAAATAAAGGTCCAATGGATTGAAAGAGAATGTTCATGTGGATTTTTAAACATGCAAGGAAACTGATATTTGAGGGCTGGTGAGGTTGATGTTGAGCATGTGCAGTAGCACTTTTGAAAGGTTGTCAGTTCTGAAATTCTCATCAGTTGTTAAGGACTGTTCAGAGGTGCGGTAGTGTTAGCGTGATCCACTGATGACAAACTGTGAACCACCTTGACTGGGGCTTGAATGTACTGTACATCCTAAGCCATGAACACATTGTAACACTGCCCTTAACCCTCAGACCACAAAGCTCACAGAGACTGCTCTATGCATCAGGACTACAGCACTCTCACACAAATCCCAATGCTTGGTATAGCGCAGCAAATTACTTAATTTTACATAAATAAATACAATGATCATATGAAACCTATAAAGAAACCTAGATATGAAACTTATACAAGAAACAAAAGACATTTGTTCTATAATTCTTTTTTTTTATGAATAAAGATGTGCATTAGCAAAGAAACCTAAGTTATACAGACACCATTTTTATGTTTTTAATGTTATTTTCAAAATTAACCTGGTTATAAACTTTAAAAAATCATATATATATATATATATATATATATATATATATATATATATATATATATATATATACGAATGCCCAGAATGTTCTTTTTAAAATACCAAAAACACAGATATTTACAAATAATTGTTTAAGAGATATTTCAGTTTAACAAAGGAGCGCACCTGTCTAGAAGCCTGTCAGAATTACAGGCAAAACAACAAAAACAAAACAAAACAAAACGGCCTGTCGGGCTGTGCTGTGTTGAATAAATATAAAACCATCCTTAAATGTGCTTGTTGTTGTCATTATTACTACCAGTAATGTTTAATAATAATAATAATAAAAAATGTACATTGCTTACTATGCAGTGATTGTAAACGTGTGTTCGACTCGGGGAGATGTCATCTTTCTTCTTTGCTGAGAAATCGTCCGGTTGGGTTTTCTGTATTGAATACATCTCGGACTACTACTTCTATGTATTTCTCAATCTTAGTGGATTTCATTTGTGTCAGTTCTGTCATTTGGGTTGAAACGGGGATTCTGACATTTAGGTTGATCTGAAATGAACTAGAAACGTCTTAATCTGTACCATCACCCTCTTGCATTTATGTTCTCGTGATAAACTTCTGCCTCCCCCTCTTCCAAATCGCCGACATAACTGTCTACAATACTAATCAATGTGTACAATTAAAAGTCTCAGAAGCAGTAAAATGTTCAAAACATCCCTCATTTTGACTTCCTTAAAAGCGCTCTCATGTACTGAGCACTTTCAGTGCTTTACCATTTTCCCCATCTCTTCTAATCTTTGTTTTATAAGCTTTTGGATTGGTTAATACTCACAACAAGCCTCTCTGCTATTGGTTAAGACAGTTCATTGCTGTGTACAATTGTCCAATAAAAACATTTTTAAGGCTAAAGTGTGGACAGAAGTTTGGGCCAATAATCGGCCCTCTAGTCCTGTAGCAACATGCCTGCACGGGCCGTTAACCTGCGCTGTAGTCCTCTTTGGGTTATAGTGCAACAGAATATATAGACAATCACAGTCCACTCCTTAACATTTACCTTGAAAAACACAGGGCTGTGGAGGTGTTTTGAGCAGAGGAGGTGTTCTACAAACTCTCCCTTTTCGGGCCGTTCTCCCCCTCCACCGCTGGGACACTCACACACTGCCTGGGAATTCGCATCGGAAGCCCAGGCTGCTTACTATTGATTCCGCTGAAAGAAAAATCTGCCTTTAAGACAAGAAGGAAGAAAAGCATGAGAGTGAAGTGTGCCTTCTGAGAGACGGGGGAGAGGAGCTGCCGGATGGCCTGCAGGTTTGAAGCTCCTATCTGTTCCCTGCAGCTGTACGACAGGTCGGGAGGCCTCGGCTCACACTATAAATATACAGCGAGTCTCGTCTGAGCACTGGAGTGTGCCAAACAAGATTAACCAAGAAATAAATCATATTCTCCCTTGTGGACAGATGAAGCATGAAAATCTGTACCTAAACTAGAACCTTTATTTATTTATTTATTTATGTGTGTATTTATTTGCTTATGAAGTTTTCCCCACTAAGATGAAACATACATTTCCAAACAGGGATGTTTCCTCTCTGAGCACATGTTGAGTATCTACTGTTTCCATATTTAAATGTGGTTTTGATGCGGTTCGTATTTTCTGTGGGCAAATTTGGCCTTTGAACTTTTGTAAAAATGTTTCAGACACAGAGTGTTTGTGAGCCAGTCCAGAGAAAAATGCTTCTAAAGTTAGTTATATTGTTGTATACACTTGCTTTTGTCTCTCTTTATAAAAAAAGAAAAAGCTCTTTTTATCAATTGTGTCTTCAGAAGGGCTTGTTTGGTGTTGATCCTATTAAGTCATGGGCCAGTGCCAGTTTAGTCGCGCTTGGAAGAGTATGCCGTGATAGGCGGAGAGGTAGAGGACGAGTGTGGCTCGATGAGGGCAGTTTGACTGCCTCTCGTCTCAGGGAGCTTGTTTTCCAGTTCCTGCAGAACTACAGGAGAGCAGCTCATGTCATTTCCAAGGGTGCGGCGCAAAGAGGTCACTGATGCGTTCCACAGGGCACAACCCTGAGGATTGTATGAGTCTCGTTGCATAATAATCTAAGGTAAAATAAACAGCTTGAAGTGTCGAGCCACATGCGTGAGACTCCTAATTACAAATGTATTACTACTACTATTTTAATTTTAATTAAATTTTTCTCTTAAATAAATACTGTATAGTGCGAGTGTCTTCAAAAGCTGTTTGACATGAAGTACCATGCTGCTCTGAGATAAGCCGTGTGGTGTTGAATATTAAGCATCTATTGAAAATGTATTTTGTTATTTTCATCCTTGGGATAAATATCCTTCAAATGGAGCATGCCATGCGTCATTGTTTTCAGTTAAGCTTGTTTCCACAGGAAATAACATATTAGGATAAATGAAGTTAAATAAAAATATTTTAATTCTTATTTCTCTTCCTGAATGGATCCTCTAATCGTAACTTGCAAAAGGGAATCTGCTAGAGTGTAGATAACCCATCATATTAATCACCAGTACACCAACATTTGACTGTACCATTTCAGTGTGTGATTTCCAACATTGCGATACAGTACATGCCAATTAACACGGACACAGGCTTATCATTTCAAACCAGCCCTCCTGCTCTGCTGAACGTTCAAGATTTAAGCTACTCCTTACCATATGCCGAGATGATTTTATTTACATGAATCGGTAGCTGCCCATTTCTTTGATGATTATTCATTATTAATGTATTGTTTTTTAAAGCATTAATTTCGCTCGCTTTCCTGAAGTCCTGCTCAACATCAGTTATTTCACTGAATAGGAACCTGGTCATATTGCACCCCCAGCAGGCAAATGTACAGGTGGCGGTGCAAGACGGATCATCCTAGTTGATGCCGGCTTCTCCTTGTGGGGAACCTTATTAGTGGAGACATTCCAGCAGGATGGACCTGGTTCGGCTCAGGAGATCTCCTCTGTTGTCTGTGGGTTAGCAGTATATGGATCATAAACTCTACCCTTTACTTTAATGTCTCATTCTAGTTTGATTCTAGTTTTAATCCTTGTTCTCATTCTAGACCTCTCGATTTGTACATCGCATTATCCAGTGTGTTGGTCATAGCAGGAGGAGGCAGAGCAAAGATTTATAGATTTCACATAATCAAATCTTGAAAGAACAAGAAAAAAAAAAAAAAAAAAGAAAGAAAACTGGGATAGCTACAATTCCAGTTGATGTGCTCCTGGTCATAATTAGTGTTCGTAAGATAGGACCTGGTCAGATCCAAGATAAGCTTCTAGGGTCGCTACCCAAGACTGACAGCTCAGTGAGTCTGGGAGCAGAGCCAGTGACTCTCCTGACTGCTGGCTCACCTTCATGCCGCCTGCAGTGCGCTGTTTTAGTCAGGTGAGCCACTGGGATCACAGGCTTGGAGAAAGAAAACCTCTCTGTTTGATCCAGACCTCTGTGAGTCCACAGGACACTTAGATACTTGGCTAGATGATGCCATTTTTGGAGGCTGTTTAATTGCTTCTCTGGGGTGCGGATACTCCGCCGCAAAAATGTATGAAAGGAAAAGAAAAAAGGCAGAGGTGGTGAATAATGAATTAAATAAAGAAGAAAGATGACGCTGCACTCGAACAGTTCCTTTTTGCTGAACCGGTGCTGGAACCACAACGGTGTTCTGTTGCCAGATAGATGAACGCTAGTGCTCCACTTGGGAGAACTGAGAGCAAGATGGTGCAGTGGAAAGCGGATTACTGCACGTGCAAACTGCAGTAGGTATGGCTCACAACAGCATTGCTGGTAAAACAATTAACAATGTTGAAGCGAGGATAAATATATGCTGTGAAAATAAAATGTGCAGGTATTATATGTGAAAGAATTGAGGGGCATATTTACTGATGCATTATGGGCCACAGATGAGTTTGCAAACAGTGCATAAAGCGGGGGATTCATGTAGGACAGTGACATGAAGGACCAGGGGGCACCAGCAAGGACCTCTGTGGGCAGCCTGGTAAAGATGCCCAGCTTGGAATGAAATAGTCTGCCTGCACCCAGTGGCTCAGAGCCCCTGCCCGGCACATACACAGCACACAGACAGGAATAATAGCATATGGTGAGTCAGAAGTTCTGCATCTGTGTTCCAGATCTGTAATCACTCTCCTCACCCCGTCTGTCTCTCACAAGGTTATTCAGCCCCCCTCCACCACCCAATACATCAATACATTTAGAAATAAAAATACACAGTGTGGAAAACAATCCATCAGCATCTGTATACAAATATGTGTTTACACTGAACTTTTCCTGCCTCACTTTACCTCACAAGATTTTTTTTTTAAAATGCAAATAAACATATAAGGTCACCAGAAAACTACGTTACTATAAAGTTATGCGAAAAACACAAGTTGAAATGCTTAACCCCGCCCCACAGCCTCCGGGCCCAGGTGATGAGATAGCCGGCATCATGCCTAATCAAGAGTAATGCAGATATCTGTGAGAGAGAGACAGAATTACCCCCCACTGGCCTCAGAGTTTCAGCCAGTCCTAATTTCAGCAAATGAGCCCAAACTAGGTGGGAAGACGGAGTCAGCTGATGGCGGAGTCTTATTCTCTCTGGCCTCAATTACCGCGGTGCATGAAAGTCATTTGAAAAATTACAGGAGTGATGCGGTGCATGATTGATGGTTATTTTGGTGATGTTGGCAGGAAATGAGAAGGCATTATTAAGTACAGAGTGTTCCCAGTCGTCTGCAAATATCATTGAGTTAAAAGTATTTTTGATGTATATTATCCCAAAGTCATTATTTTTTATTATTTATTTCTTATCAGATGCCCTTATCCAGGGTATTCTCGTACTGAGTTTACCATATGTTAATGACGCTAGTTTATTAGTCATATTACATTAGAAATAGTCAGTAATTACCCGTTATTGCAAACACACACATTTAGAAAGGAAGGGGATATATTTCGTGGAGGTGGGGTGGGTCTATTAGAGGTCCCATCATTGGCAAATTTAACGCTGAAACTTCCATCTTTATCTTAGTAAAGTACATTTCAGTTCCACAATTCCAAAATTCTGCTACAAGCTTTGCCTCATAAACCTCACCATCAGAAAAATATCACTCATTTAAACAGGTATTTATATATACATATCTATATGCCACCTAATTTCAACACACAAAGAAGTAGAAATGCTTTCTTTGAAATAAAAAACAAATAATTAAAATGTTCACCCAACTAAACTCTGGAAGGAATGTGCGCCCAGCCCCTCCGGCTGCATTATTTCTTTGCCAGTGTGAGCTATTCTTTTGTGGATTAATTCAATAAGAAACAAGAACGGCTCTCCAGCACGTCTCTCTTGTTTGCTCTCTGTTCTCGCCAGCAGCTGTTTAGAGAGAATCATGTTTTTAGGAGCTGGTTTCAATCCAGTCTAATCCGATCTATTCTTTGAAAAACGCTTTGTTACCGTTTTAATTTAGCTTGTTTTCCGAGTAATAGGTCGGCGAGGTGGTTTAGCAGAGAGCAGGCCGTGCGTGTGCAGGGCGTTCGACAGACTCGGTTTCCTTCCGTTTATGTTCACACTGTTAAATTTCACTTCATATCATCGCCTGCCCTGTCTGCAGGAAGGAAAATAACACCTGCAAGATTGTGTGGATGAGTCACGCAGCACTGAAAAAATATTTAAAGGTGTACTTCACTCTGCTTCTTTATCAGAAGAGACGGCTTCTGAACGGGGCACGGGGCAACCTGAGTGAACAACTGCTCACAAAGAAGTAGGCGCATGGCACCAGTTTTTGGAGTGCAAGTGATCAACCGTGCACATATCCAATGACGCTTTCTTTATGGCAGGACCTGCTTAGGCGTACTTAAGTGTACTACAAGTATCATTAAGTGTAAGTATAGTGTGCTTAATGGAACTTCTTATTCATGCATGTGTGCATTTGTCTTAAATCATTCACGGTTGCAACATCAAGCTCCAAAACATGAGAACAACAACAGCGTTCGCTCCGGGTCTCTGTCACGCTGCTATGAGGACTAGGAGACCTTGGTAGCATTTTAGTTTAGTGTTTGCAAATGATACCTTATGAATGCATAGTTAACAGGCTTCTAACACTGCATTATACATTTACAAGAAGTATCTGTATGTGCAGTAATAAAATGCAATTAATGATCCATAGATATTGGTTACTGTTTCCTGCGAAGTTCCTTGATGTGTGAAATCTTCAACCCGGCACACCTAAGATGCTTCAGTGCGAGCCGGAGCAGAAGGTTGCACTCTGGGGGTGTGGAAGTGGCCAAGGGGTTTTGCTTTGAAGCAGATCAGAGCGCAGGAGCCCCAGACAAGCTCAGCCCTTCTGCCTCACTGTGATCAATGACCACTGTGATCAGGTTCCTCTTCTGCACCGGGTTAATGGGAAGAATTGAAAAGGATGACCTGTGGATGTAAATGACGTATTTTGCAGGGTTTTAAATTAATATAAGCCACAGTCAGGATAAAAAAGGATAAGGAACCCTACTGGAAATGATGACTTGAATCATTTCCAGGTTGGCCGTAACATCACTGTAAAGCATTTATACAAGCCTTATTGTGCATTTTATTTAATTTTATTCTTTTAAGCTCTACCCTCAGGGCAATTTAACACTGCTTTCTCTAAAAGGAGAAGCTTGTTAATGTTTCGAGACTGAAGCAGCCTCTGTCTGAGGTGCCAGAAATGATACACGTACTGTCTGAGGAGCCTGCCTTCTCGCGTTTCATCCCGGGGAGCAGTACAAGGGAAGGTTAGACGAAGGGGTTTATATTCCTGAAATGCGTTTGTTTTTCTAAAAGGCTTCTCTTTAAAAATGTATTTTCTGTGCAGGCTGTCAGTTTAAATACATACACTTTCATATATACTGCATACAGTCCCTGAAAACACGTCCTTTGTCTTTGTGCAAATTGGTGCAATGTATTTAGCTATGCAGGCTGTGAACCTGCATTCAAACTGCAAGTAAATTCAACAGGACATCTTTGGCATCGTGCTGGTGTTTGCCTCCAAAGCCCCATTGAGATTTTAACAGGCTTTCATCGAGGGGAAAATAACCTTGTGCTTAAGAGAAAATGAAACACAAAAGATCTATAGAGATAGTCTGTTTCACTTGTCATATAGTGGTTACAATTCAAAATATCCTCACAAATCCGGCAGCAAGGTCTCGGTCTTGGATTCATGCACTAACAAAGCATTATTTACATACAATTTATATACAAATTGATATTCTGTTTAATGGAGAATTGACTATTTTCCTGATCTGTGGCGATGTCTTGTGGCAAACTCTACCTTACATGTCACCATCCAAAAGTATTTATTGGATCCCCTTAATCACCACTTAATATATGGTTTGAACAAATGTACATTTTGTCTACAGATGGGTTTGTAATCCATTCATTTAAAGTCAGGTAGGACAACTTTGATCCTGGAAGTGTGCATGGAGGGTGTAGTTAATTGAACAAACTTGGTTGCAAGTTGTAGACGAAGGAGAAATGGAAGGGTAGCTTTTACAAAGGCTATAGAAAGCAAAACAGCTCCTAGCGCGTGCACAGTCCAGTGCGGCTCAGGCAGTGATTGCCTGGAAACTCCAGGAGGTAGAGCTAGTGCCTCCTTATATATCACCTAGAGTATGGAATAACCAGTTGTTAATCAGCTCAACTCCCTGTTTGCTACGAACCTCAATACAGCAAAGTAGAGATGAAGACAGCATACACAGGTCCTGCAGAACAAGCACCAGTGTGACATCTGCTTTGCACATTGTCTGATTCCCCTCCCCCTTTCCTGCTCGGGCAATTGTGCAGCTTCCCACACATTATCCTGGTTAGTTGTCCATTGACACAACCCACACAGGAGCCCAGTGAACTCTAGAGTAACGGGTCTGACCAGTGGTGCAAGGACTTAGTCCCCTAGGAGCCCCTGGATTAATACTTCTACGGGGAAACGGATTGTTCATTTATAACAAGAATGATGTGATTCTGCCTTTGCCACTCTTCTCATTTGCTCTCGTTTGTTTTGTTTCATTTACTGACGCAATTCACAGAGAGAGGCAATATAAACACAATTGATTTTCAATGGTGTGTCATCCTATTTGATTCCGACTGGCTGACCTTTCCTCAGTCCTAAACATCGGTCTTTCTTTCATCCCGAGGTGCAGGGATCCGGCCTCAAAACCAAAGACTTAATGACAGACAAATGCCAGGTGAGGTCAGTCCTGTGCTAAGGCAATGATATAAATTCAGGCAATTTACTGACGGTAGCGGCTGAGAATGAGTATAAATAGATTTGTGCTGTAGCCCTGTCACCGAACGGAGTGACCCCCGTGCAGTGCAATTTTATTGGAATTTTCCTCTTATTATGTTACAGTGTGGTAACTGCTCAGTGCCATACCTTCATATAGCTTCTAAATCAGTTGAATAAATGTGATTGTGTGCCTCTGTGACACCACTCACTGCCTGTGGCCAGCCTGCAGTCTGGGCTTTGCCCTTTTCACAGATTATTTATATGCATAGAGAAGAGACGCTGAGCACTAGAAATTATAGCAGGAATAAAATCAGAAATATTTTATGCATACACAAAAAACTAATATCTGTCTGTCTATACATACACACATAGTCATGCATATATATATATATATATATATATATATATATATATATATAGTGTATACACACTGTATATAAAATGTGGGAAACTTGATTTCGTACTGTATATCCTTTCATCTCCCCAGGGTTCTCCCTCTGCCCTTGGACAGGTAATTGCCATGAAATACTGGAGGCAAAATTATCTAACCTGCTGAGGATGTTAGCACTGCACTAGCCTGCACATCTAGGAGACAGCGTGGTGGGGCGAGAACAGCCTCTCACACATGCTTTAGACAGTAAAGGTCTATTCAGAAGCGGAAAGTGTTTAGTTGATTTTTGTTTTTGCTTTGTATAATAGAGGGGGCTGCAATGGGGGCAGGAGGGGGCAGAGTGATGGTTCTCCTGTCGAGAATAATCACTACGAACAGGGTCATGTCCAGTCGGGCTATTTCGCTCTAGTAACACTGACCCACACCTGGTGTGTTTAGCGCCTAACATCTCCTATGTTAGGTCGGGAGGTTATCCGACTGCAGCCCTCAAAGTTAAAGCTTGGGAGGGGGGATTTGTGTGATCCTACATCAATGTCATGGCTAAGTTTGCAGCGGGAAGAAAGTCTGAGCTTTGGCACTGCAGCGCCGATGTGAACACTGAGGCAGAGGGACTGGCCGGGCAGGGTAGGTCATGGGGTCCGCTTGAGTGATAGGGACACATAGGGAGCTGCAACCACTACAGCTTTGAAAGTGATTACAGAGCAGGGCTTCATGGAGGAGCACACCTGGAAGTAGCTGCCGATGGAGCAGTCGTCCTTAGCTGTGACCTTCACCGAGCGCAGTGTGTCTTTACCACAGTGGAGCTATATTACAGTGTGACGGGCCCACACTTTAATTAGAGCTTACAGCTTTCCTACATGCATGTGAGTCAAGTTTTGAGCATTTTGTCAAGTTTTACATTTAAACATCATGCACAATAGGAAAGTAGTAAAGTTATTTATTCATTCATTCATTTATGTATTTATTTCTATAGCTGTCAGTTTATGCATCTTTGAAGAGTCAATCATAGTGTTGCTAGGAGAAAGAGAGCTGCCTCCCTCCCCAGATCACAGACTCGTATGGCTGAGCATATTACCTTACTGTATGTGTACACTGTGTGGGCTGCTGTAGTCTGAGCTGGGAATTACAGGCCCATATAGGATAACCTGTTCCATTAGGGCCGTTTCGGAGTATAAAGCTCATGTTCACATATTCAGACGTGGAATTCAAGCCTCTTCAATAATTCAGGCCCAGCGACCAGCTTCCCTCTCATAGCCCGGGCCTTCGGTGGCGTGACACAGTGCAGTGACACAGCGCAGCCTCACAGGCAGAGCGCAACGACAGCGTGACGTCTGTAGACACACTGTAGACATTAACCCGAGAGAAGTGTTAATAGTGGAATGATGTCGCCAGCCTGTCACTGTATGCCAAGTCATAATGCTATAGAGTGACTGGCAGTAAAAAGAATAAAAGAAAACAGTTCTTCATTGTAATCTATCAATTTTATGTATTTATTTATTAGTTTATTTGTGTATGTTTGTATTCATTTATTCATTGCTTTTAAATCCTATGACCGTATGATAAAGAAATTGCTTTTTTTCTTTTTCACACATTATAGTAGAACCCAGGATTTGTGCCCCATTGTGCAGTCTGGGAGGATATACTTTATATATATATAACTGTGCAGTTGGAAATTCCCAAACTGGAGCAAAAGACCATTGTCCTTGTCAGAGTGAATACTCTGGCACAACAGATTTGAACAAGCTGAAAGCAATGAGTATTTCTGAGTATTTTTGCTGTTGTAGTGTTGGTAAAGAAACAGCGGTAATCAATTCAGGGTAAACCGCCATTTGAAACAACTGATAGTGTCCTGCAGTCTGAACTGTACAATTCGTCCCACTTTGCGTTGACACTGACACATAGACATTTGATCATATACATTTCTTTAAGTGTTGTATCTACTACACAGTAGCAGGAGGTCGTATCAACTGGAGACTTACTGCTGAGTACATTTGATAAAAGTGAGCAGATAAAGCTTTAAGCAGCTGGGAAGTGGCTGAGAAAGCTGTCTGAATCCTGTTTTCTCATTGCAATAAATACATAAAAGCTGCAATTTGCTATATTTCCTGTTACAGATTTTTTTTTTACATCAAAATGCATTAAATGTTTCCAGTCACTGGGAACTGAGTTTTCAGTCCCTTCATAAAGCTTTCCTTGTGCTGTATGTAATCTAATGCATTTTTCCCGTTAACATTTTGCGCAGCAGATGGGAGCTTTCTCCTAATGCATCCATGTAATCAGAAGTCACCAGGCAGGGTTCTGATCACAAGCAAATTAATGGAAATGTATCTTGTTATCATATAAATAAGAAAGCTGAAGGCTTGGAGCTGGAATGGAGCGCATTATGATGTCTCCATGATGACACCAGCGATGCCCGTTTGAGCTTTAGGATGAAGATATTTCTAGATCTAGACACAATCGCACTCGCCCAGGCTGGACTGTGTTTAAACAAAACTCATTTTGGGCCACTCATATTTTTATAGAAACATAATTTACTTTAATGGGCAGATCCAGTGAGTTTCTACTTAACGTCTAGCACCACCCTGATTACCCCCAATGCTGGAGTTTTTCAATGCGAGGCAATTAGTTTGAGTCATTTATTTAAAATGTCTCAGTTATGGAAGGTCTTGCATCCTAGGCCTGTAGTTTTCAGTGGATTATAATGTGGTAGGTGGTTGTGTAACTGTTGTATTCTCAACATGATATTCTACTAGACATAATAAGGGAACAAAACTGCTGTCATTAACTGTTCGCTTTTTAATTGTAAAAGTGTGCAGCCTCCTGAGGTGTATAAACTAATCTGAGAACAGAACTAAAACCCAGCTAGGATGTGGCTTCCCCTGACCCATGACCCCTTCAACTATAACAACTATATTAAGGTGCTGCTTATTAATGTGTTAAGTATTTAGTATTGTTTAATATATTATTAATATTTCATTTATAAAACATCAATAATGTATTATAAATTAGATATAATCCAGTTATAACAATATGCAATGGTCAAAAGGCAAAAAAGGGTGGCTAAAAACTGTCCATCTTTCAAATAATTTATGAACAGGTTATAAAGAAAACGTCAGTACTGCTTTCACACATTCCCAATAAATTATTTTACACTTTTGAAGATGGACTTTTTTTGAAGAGATACCTCCTACCTGATAGACTTTGTGGTCAGTCCATACATCAGTTATAACTCATTTATTATGCATTATTAATGTTTTATAAAGTATCTATTACACCTTTATGAGTCATTAATGCATTAATGAACAGCACCTTATTATAAAGCGTTTCCACTTCCACTTCCACTCAAGGGATTGGCTATCATTATTCCACAGTAAAACAGGTATTCGGAGCACTGATAGAATGAACACCATGAAAGTCTGCGAGCCTAGGGTGACTCACGTCTGTATTATAATCCAGGCTGGGGTTGGGGCAACACTTGTCCTCTTGGTGTATGATACAGTGCTGCCCTTTGCACATTCGCCAAGTCTCCTCCCCAACATACAATACTTATACTTTTATTTTTTATTTTTTATTTTTTTAGCTTTGCTTCATTTTGTCTCACAGTACACTGCCGCAGACACATGCACTCGCACACGTTACTGCAGTAATGGCAACACGGTCACTTCGATATTTACACTTTCACATTCCCCCTCAGAAACCCAATAATGGATGCTGTTAGGAGTGCTGCTGATTCCATTCCCTTTATTATTTTCCCATTACCTTGACCACTGGGGAGTCTGCAGACAGTCACAGCGCACAGAGAAATCCCTGCCTCCGGTTGACCTGGTTCGAAAGCCCCTTGCTGGTGTAGCAGGCTGGTATGGCTCTGCCCCCCAGTGACTCTGAGATGAATCCAAACTTTGAGACATCTGCAGAATCTAAATAATATTTTAGCAATAATACACCGCCCAGTAGGAGAGATTATACATACACCCTACTGTTATGTACTCAAGGCTTTGAACATATGATAGAGATAGCTACGGCCTGGTATTTATTTAAAAACAGAACATAGAAAAGTGTATTTTAGTTTAATTAACACAGAATTGTTTTATGATCTTATATTTCCATAGAACCCTCTTCTCTGTGTTATAAACTAGCAAGGCATTATTACCACTTTCAACATCTCCAGTGTATTTTAGTCTCCCTGCATGTTTTGGGTCTTCACATGTGTGAAAGGAAATATTTGTGTTGCCTCTGCTCAATGCTTTTACAAGGTTTTATCAGATCTCTGGTATGTCTGGAATTGTACAGAGTATGGGCCCGGCTTGTGTGTGATCTGAAAAGCTGGGATATGCGTGTTCTCCTTTGAAGTAAAAAGGTGGATAAAAAAAAATGTGGCCTTACAGAGTGAGGCAGGTCCAGAGGCTCAGCATTCGAGACATTCATCCTCAGGGGGCGTTATTATTGGAGGGCGGGTTATAATAAAAGGTAATAATCACTTAAAGATGGAATTAAAGCATATGTAATGGCTATTTCTGAAGGCACTTTTGCTCAGTGCTAGCTCAAATTGGTGTGAAATTAAAATGGGCGACAAACTCTGACATTCAGCTTCCCAATCAATGGAAACAACACATCAGACAGCTGCAATCATCATTCCTCTTGTACCCTCATAGCTCTGAATCCCCCATGCAGTTTCTTTGTGAATTTTTCGCATTTAGCAACAGCTTAAAATAGAAGATAAGGGAGAATGCAGCTTCATCTTCTCAGTGTTTATGTGGTGATTTTCCATTATCATTTGTTCCCTCATTTATATATATTTTTTAACTTCAACTATTAGATGCAAACACCTGAAATTGAGTCAAAAACATCTGACAATCAGAGGCATACTTTTGAGAGCAGGATAGTATTTAATCCAATTAAATGAATAAATAAATACATACACACCTAAACAAACAAACAAACACATACATACATCAATTCATTAAATACATAAATGTGTCAGAGACAATGCACAAGTTTGTAATTAGACACGGCAGCTGGAGCAGTAGAATTTATTTTTTTCCCCCCATATCATAGGATCATAATATCCTTTTGTGTCTGAAGCAATTTGCATCAAATATATATTCTTGTTAATTTGCACCCAAAGACATGTGCACTGAGTTAAATATGCAGAGCGTGTCTGCATTAATAGTAGTGGAGATAACCTTATTATTTTTCACCAATGTCACCGTGAATAGATATTAATGTTGCAACACCTGTATGTAATGTTAATGTTTATGGGCTCTAAGCACATTAAATACAAAGCAGCCTGATTATTCTATAAACATTTGAGGACAAAAAATGCATGAACAAGCGCAATGGGAGCTGACCCCCGGGAGCACTGCCGCGGTTACAGTCACATGTACCAGGAGCTGGCTGTCAGGGCTTCGTCATTGGTCCACTCTGAAGGAATGAGCAGCGCTGGTTATCTAAAGAATAAATTAAATTTTGAGAGCACTCCTGGATTTTAATATCGCCTCATCTGCATAAGACCTCCAGGATTCCTCCAATGACCTCTACGAATCTTTTGGGTTTGCAAACTCATTTTCATTTATGATGCGTTTCAATCTTCTTCAAGAGTTTGACATTTGCTGGGAACCTTTCTATTACACGCGGCTATCAACCTTGCTAATGTGAACGAGAAACCAGTGGATAAGCAAAGGACTTATTGGGCTTTAGACTTAATAAAGATTGGCGCTTACCTGTGATTTACCATGCCTGTGACATGTGCTCTGACATGACATCGAGCTCAGTCTGACTCTTCCACTAAAGCATCTGCTAACTCCCGTTGAAATTGTGAGACTGGAAATCCAAAGTTATCTAGTTTCTTTACAACGAAAATCTGAAATCTCCAGCAGATGAGAGTGACATAAAAAGGTCACGGATAAAGCCATCTTTTAAGTGATGCAGCTCTAAATTGCCTAATGGCGATGCTTCCTGTGCAATTTTGTGCAAAGATTACAGTCGTTACAGATTAGTGTTGGCGACTGTTCTTCTCACACTGGTGATAATGACAGTAATGCCCTGTGAAATTGTGTTATTAGATTGTAACTCACAGCTAGATCGGGGACTGCTGTTGTCTTGTGTTCACCCACTGGCTTCGACGTGCAGAATATCTGATGGACTATTAGAGTTGCAGAAAGAAGAGAATGTTTGGGCTTCTTTGAAAATGCACACGTTGGTTTCCAGGATACAAGCGATGATGAGGAGAATACTGTCACGGCTTTGTCCTCCGCCATCATGCTCTTGTAAAACAATTGTGTGAATATTCGTGTTACCCAAATAAAAAAAGGCAATGTGCAACCAAGTCACCCAGAACCTGTGTAACTGGAGGAGAAACACTCACCATCACTTCTCAGTCTGTTGCTTTTAAGAAGAGTTAGCAGACAGCCGTAGATTTTGGAGGACAGAGATGAACGTACAGTCGGCCATGTTATACCAAAAGGGTTGCAGTTTGATTGCTGTGATTCTGGCAGGATTAAGCTTGAATTGCGTTTCTTTCAGGATAAAAAAAATAATAATTTGTCCGATGGACAAAAAACAACAATGTATCCCAGGTAACAGATTATTAATTACTCATTGACTGTGCAGTGACTGTCCAGATTCCCGTGACCATTTCTGTCCCTGCTTGTGCCAGTGCTGTAAACAATCCATAGGATTTGACCATGCCTCAACTGAGAGCTGAGCACGCAGCAGTAGGTTCAATTGCAAAGGCACTGGAAAATGGATACGAAGTTTTAAAACCAGCAAATCGGACCGGTAAAAAATCCAGACCACAATATTTCTGGGAGGATTGGCAGGGATGTCAGTACATAGTTTTCTAGGACGACCTTCAGTTTGGTTTTCGCATGCTGTTAGTCCTTATAGAGACTGGATCACAAAGTTGCTGTAGACTGTTTGCTCTCTCACCTGTTCTGGCTCGTTTGATTAGTTCATGAATTATTCCAGAATTCCGCTTCCGCTTGTCAGTTTTCCATAACCCTTTTAAGCGTGATAGATCAATGTAATATTCACATGCAGAGGGGATATTGTAAA
The DNA here is from genome assembly GCF_036373705.1 of Amia ocellicauda. Taxonomy (NCBI): domain Eukaryota; kingdom Metazoa; phylum Chordata; class Actinopteri; order Amiiformes; family Amiidae; genus Amia; species Amia ocellicauda. The sequence goes on from NC_089853.1 coordinate 38,482,683, forward strand.
AGCACAATTATGTCACGTCAACACAGCCTGTCGGGCTTGACAGCTGTGAATGAACTTGTCTCCGTTCCTAATGTGGGATAACAGACAGGCCTGCCCAAGCTTATCATATGAATTTTGTTATTGGATTTATAATTAATTGTGGGTTTTTTTGTGAGTTGAACCTGCACTGTGCTCCCACCTCCGCATTTTATACATTTTAATAACACACTCTCAGTCCTCTGCCTTTTTTGGTTTTCTAATTTGAATCTGAAAATCCAGTCTGGTTTTCTCCTGTTTCCTCCAGAGCACAAAGCACAAAGCACAATAGCTCATAACTGCTCTGGCAAGTAATTCAGTCCAACTCCATTGAGAACATTTAGTCAGCTGACGCATGTTAACCAGGCAACCAGGCTTCCTGCTGATACTTTCCCATTATTATTTTGTTAAATGGTTTTTAACATTGTAGAAACCTGAGGTATTCATTTTAGTTCAGCATTGCACACATATAGATTACTGTGGATACATAAGGCCAAAACAGTAATTTGCTGGTGCTGAATGAGAGACACTTTGCTGATTGTAGATACCTTAAGTTTAAAAAGCTCTGCAGAAATCAATACTGAACCCGTAGGCAGCATACCAAACCTTTGCAAAATCAGTGTACTCAAAGGCTGTCCTTAAGGTTGAGTGGGTAAATGACTGACTTCTATTGCCTGTGTTTCTAGAAATGGAAGAATGGACTCATTGCTGTATCTCTGGAGACACACACATACAGGCACATACACCTTTGCAAGTCTGGTACCTTCAGACTTCAAAAGCAGATGGTCAGAGCAGACTTTTTGTCTATTTGTTTGTTTTGTAGATTGAGGAAAGGGAGCCCTGTATATTTTTTAGTTATTTATTTTTGTGCAGCACAGAACATATTACAATGCAGTCATCCAGTAGCGCCAGGCTGGGGGACCCAGGTGCCCAGGCCCAGCACGGCTCCTGTATGTAAGACACTGATGGTGTTCTCCTTTTGTAAGAACAGCCCCTTTGGTTCATATCAAACACTGCCTGTGTCTGCAGGGCTTCTGTCCTCAGGCTGAGATCCATCTTTCATGCTCTTGATGTGACTCACAAAACATTTGATTGAGTACATTATCGAAGGGTTACAAAACAAAGTCGTAAAGACTCAAGAAATATATATATTTGTAGTACATTTCATGTGAAACAAGAGTAAATTGTCTCAGAGGCCTCCCTTCAGTGTGGTGCCACATCCAGCACTATCATGTCTTCCTCACTCCACCTATGTGGAAAATTCATCAGTGAAGCATCTTCCTCCTGTAAATCCAGTCACTGATTATGCATTTTAAATAAGTAAGCCTTGGAGTATTGCCCTTCTCATTCTCTTTCATTTCTGAAAGTTCATGCGTTTATTCAAGCTAACGTTTTCTTAATTAAATCTTCATCATTTATTAAATATCACCTATCAGAATGTCCACTGAGGAGCAGAGACTCTCTCTCTCTCTCTCTATCTATCTCTATCTCCATCTCTCCCTCCCTCTCTCTCTCTCAGATCCATGCAGCTCTGACAAGCCCGCTATAGCAATAGACTGTTCCCCAGACATGGCAGAGTTTTGTACACTGTTGAGAGTGACATCATCCCAACAGGCTCATATGTAAATAGTAACTTTCTTATTCCAGTACAATCTGCACAAAGTAGTGTGTTTTCTTTTGCAATAACAAGATAAAAAATAAAAAAATAAAGCTGTTCCAACACTTATTATTATTATAATGTGGAGTAAAAAACAAATAATTGTTTTTCTAGATTGTTTTTCATTGTCTGCTTTCAATCTGTTTGGATACCTACAGAAGTGAATGTTTTCATTTCAGTTTGCACAAAACATAAGTAATAATATCTACAAACAATAATTATTTTTTTAAGTGACCTTTGTTATTGCAAAAGACTAAACAAACTACTTTGTGCAGATTGTACTAGAATAAGAAAGACACACACTGTAACACACATTACCGTGCATTAGCCAATTCACCAGCGTAGGCGAGTGGTGTGATCAGGTGACGCAGATGTGGAAGGCACTGCGATCAAAGCGATGTCTTCAGATTGCTGTTTTTTGTTTTTTGTGTTTATTGCAAACAATCTCCCCTGTGGATTAATCTCTGGTTTTGGAAAGCAGAAAGTAATAACGCCGTCTTCACTGATTTTCCGCAGCCGTGGGCACATACACTTCATGTTGTTAATGGAAACTATAATTACTATCAAGGAGTAAGACCACGATGCTGAACCACAGTTGACTTGATAATAGTTGCCGTGGGGAAGGCAAATCTGGCGATTCCGTATTTTTTTCCGCTCTCCAGGAAGTTATGACACGACACATCCAAATGAACCGCCACAGCAGCTTGAATCTGACATGCGCCACTATTTGGGAAGTTTTAAATCTTACATTTTTAAAAGTTGCTTATATGATGAACTCTATCTGGAAGACTGTATCTTACTTATACTCTATAACAACAAATTAAAGACACACAGAATGGTAGGTCGCAAATGCAACCACAGTTATCTGAGGAAGAGCATACTACCCAAACATAACCGTGAATTTAAAACTGGTGGGACTTTTCCTTTAAAATCTTCAGTCAAGGTCTCTTAAGTTTGTCTGTAACAGAATCAATTGCAGAGTTATCTCTGGAGAGCAAATAAACTTTTAAGTAAGTTTTTTTTCTGTTTTGTTGTTTGTTCACTTTCCTGTGTACTCCAGTCATTGGGTGGTGTTCTTGCCGTCCAAAACAGCAAAGATAACATCCCCCTGCCATCCACAATAAGGATAAGTTATCTCCGGGGCTGCAATGTGGAACTGATTTGACTGTGTTTCCATTACACTCTAACCGGGATTCAAGTAAATCTGCAGCTGCTGATGTTGACTCATGAGGTTCAGATAACTTGGTAGGGAAAAAACGCAGAGAACTAGCAATAAAACATGATAACAGCTCAGCAGATGCTTTCAGGATTTAGAAAACGTTCCCGGAGAAACCAGATCTAACGGCACAACGCAGCCACATTGTGCTCCCTTGAAAGCAAGTGGAAATTTGTATGATCAGAACATTTTAGTCTCCAGTGCATGGTTCACCCTCGGCAAAGTGTTAATTACAACTAATTTGCACAGCCCAAGTAAAAACAAACTTTGTTTTTTTGTTTCGTTGATCAAAACCTTTGATAACGTACACAGAATTTTTTTTTCTCTTCATATTTGTATTTATTTATTTATTTTGTTTTAATTATTTTAGCCTACGCTGCCAAGTAAGTACACTCAATATAGAGGGGAAAGAAAACAAAGGGTAACCACATTAACATCCCAGTGATGGTCCACAGCATGCATTGCTCAGTTTGTTTTATGTCTGTGTCTATTTGGCCCTCTCAGGCTTCGATAAAGTGGTTGAATATCAGTGTGATATCGCCTGCAAACTGTAATGGTCATTGATCTCAGGAGCTCTGTTCCTCCATGAATCATAGATGTATAATGGCAACAGTTTCCCCCAGTCTGATAAAATAAGAAATCAAAAAGAATGAGCATGCATGGACGAGAGATCAAGAGGCTTCATTTTATGTATTAAAACACCCTCCTTTAAGAAAAAGATTTATATCAGTTAAAAAAGAAATCCAAGAAAATATGTAATGCAAACTTTTGAAAATATATATATTTTTTATATAATATGCAATTTCTTTTTTTTTTTTTTAATTAAATTATATTTCTGGGAAGACGGTGTTTGATATGCCTGAATCTGCACTGATTCTGTGGGCCGCTCTTCCCTCGGAGATGATAATAGTCTCGGCACTCAGCGCAGAGGTGCTCAGGGTGAGCCGCTGCGGCTGCCGTGGGCCTCTCCGGTTTCGTGTGTGGGAGACGGCGAGCGCAGTGGGGGGAGGGAGGGAGCAGGGGGGGTGCAGGGGGGGCAGTGGTTCGAGCTCAGAATGAAGTGAGAAATGCTTTACATTACAGGCTGCAAACAGCTATTCATCAAGGCGTTATACATTTGCAATGCATTACTGCAAATCTGCCCCTTTTAACGGTGGTGTTTGTGAGCCACAGGAGAGAGGTCACATGTACGTGAGGCATGTTTCTATGCAGTGTCGATTACAAAGCAGCGCCTGTTGTATGGCTGAAGTGCTCATGTATGGTAATGTGTGATCTCTAAAGCAGCAGCTATAGGGCTTTGTTTCAGCAGCTCTTGCTCTATAAGGTCTTTGTCCAAGTGCCCCAGCGTTCGCTCTGCTCTATTGACTCGGCACGTCCGGTTTCTCAAGAAGAACTGGAGCGATAATGTTGCTTTAAATACATATAATCGTGAATCTATACCTTTTCTAGCCTTCAAAGCACAACGATGAGTGACACTGACCTTGTATTACTTGGGTGTTGACGTCCCAGAGTCGGCCGTGACTCGCATCCCACACGGGGGGCTTTTAAATGATGTATCAGCGGCGGTTGCAGTTCTGGGGCTGGGGGCTATGACTAGCAACTCGTATAAAACAGCAAGACAGGCTTCAGAGGTGAGGAGTGCTCCTTCTGGGTCTCCTCTTGCTCTTCTCTGTAGAGGAGGGGTCGATTTGAATGGGGAAGGGGGCGGGGGGGATTCGAATAACAAGACACATAACCTTGTTCTTTTCTTAAAAAAAACAATACATATATATTATTGATTCTTTTTTCTTTTGTTAATCCTTGCAGTTGTCAGTTACTCAGCGGCTCGGTGCCAGCCTGGAGCCGCAGTGCACCGCTGATCTATTACTGTGATGGATAGACAGCGTGGACTGCTCTCACAGCGGTGGGCAGGGACTTCAAGAGACAGTTAACAGGTGTGTGGACAGACCGAGCCAGGAAACTGATTACCTGCGGCGAGTGACTGACAGCGGCTGCGGCTGCTGCTGGTTTGATTCTCCGCAGAACAAGGCAGCGATTATGTGTGTGGGATCAACGTCCCATCACTAGTACCTGAGCCGCCCCCATCTGCAGAGTTATTTTAAGTCCTGTCAGGTGTCAAAAAAACCAACTCATGCCCAGAAAGCTGAAAACACAGCTCCAGGCAAAGAAACCGAATACAATTAATATATTCATTGCAGTACCGTTTTCTTTTTTGGTTTGTTTGTTTTTTAAGGTCAGAACGTTACTCGTACGCTTTAGGTGCGAGACATCTAATGAGCGCATTGTTTCTTGCCGTAGGAAAAGCATGAACACCCTTGGTAGTTCTCCTGACGCTGTTCAGATCTGAACTGCCGCCCGCTGTGTGAGGTGCTGTGCTCCCTTGCCCCACCCTGGGTTAGCCATTTCACAGCTGATACAGGCATCTGCTGCTAATACATGCGTCTCTGGAACCCACGCCTCTGGCTGTTTAAGTTGATTTAAAACATTAATCTGAAAGTGTTCTTGCCTGATTCTAGATATATCTGTAATATGACTAAAAACATAGGTAGCAATCCGCTTCTCCATAGTAGTCCTGATTTACCTGGCCTTGCTAAACAGTGAGAATCAGATGAGAGTGTGTGTGTGTGTGTCTGTGTGTGTTTGTCTGTCCCACGCACACCTTGAGATGGTGTGTGTGAGCAATAGCAGCTGTAGAAAGGACCTGTTTGAATGTTTGAATTAGGATGCTGAATAACAGCGATCAGAGATGCAAGGCGCAGTTAGTATTCTGGAGTCGCACATAGTCTACTTCAATTGCACTATTATCTTCTCGGAATTCCAAGACAACAGTAATGTCCTCAAGTGACCATTTATCCCAAGATTACGCCTCCAGACTCCTGTCGCCATTCCCTCGTGCACAGACCTGTTGATAAAAAGTCACCTCCTTTGTCATTACTGGGGAAGTGTCTTTCTGGCGAGCAGAGCTTTAAGAAAAACCCATTCCAAATTGAAATGAAAAATAACATAAAAAATACCCTTTTATGTTGGCAGAGAAATAAACATTTGGTGGTAGATTTGTAGTGTTTATAGAAGTATTTTCTCTTCCAAATGCAGTCAGGATGAGCTGCAGGCATTTAGTGTGTTTCAGTGGTTTGAAATACAACCTGATTGCGCAGCTTTGTTGGTAAATAATGTTGTGTGTGTGACAGGTTAGGATGTCTTTCTAAAAAGCTCATGAGAATCACATCCTCTGATGCCCACAGGACTTCCCCTGGGTGATTGCAAGGCTCTATTGGATGCACGAAGTGAAATTGGATGGGATTTGTTTTTATTTGCTTGTGATATTAAAAATGAATCAATTAAGCTAATTACCATAAACAGCCATGAATAACATTGTGCCTTTATGGTTCACTCGGTAATTTCTGTCTGTGTGGACACATTTGTGGATAATTGCCTATGAGAAAGATACCGAGCAGATGGTGAAATTTCAGAATCTGGGTTTACCATGTGGCGGATTACTCTTCTGCCTCGGGTCAAATACTGATCAGTATCGTTGGTGTCACGAATTAGAGTGCACACACTGTCCATTTCAAGCGTTCATAGAAATTAATCTGAACTAGATTTGGTTCATAATGTTTAAAATCAAGATGCTATTTCTGCATACACAGTATTACCTGGAAACACTTTCCAATTATCAAACGTGACAGTTTTCAGATTTTTAGCGGAATTCCGACATTTCGGCAATACCATATGCCATGGGCCATTTTTGAGAAGTGCAAATTCATTGAAAAAATTTGCAGGGGGGGTTCCGATCCCGATCGTGATGGACTTTCATGCCTATATATGTGCATGGAGGCATGTTGTGGACAAGTCAAACATACGTGAGGGAGAGAGAGTCGTATGTCGAAACTGCTGATTTGTCATATTGTAATATGTACCGATCGGTGGTTAGGCTGTCAGTCCATTGTGCAATGGTTGATTGTGACCAGGACTGATTTACTCCTAAAGGTGAGAACATTGCGCATTTTTTACATGCTCTTGTATTGGCACTATAAATATGTTTTCAATATACATAAGAGTTGCCCTTTAAATCTTGATGGCAGGCACGCTTCCGTTCCACCTGCTGACTGCACTTGTATTCCTCTCAGGTTTGCAGCAGAAGATGTGATGTAATGAGACGCCTCACTGCTCTTTTCATTCATACCTCACCAGCTGCAAATTATACTGAAAGAAAGAAAAAAAATTGAATGCATAAATCACATTGTGTTACACTATTTGTTTTCAGGTGGAGCTTGGGTTAATGTCTGTCTTTTTCACTGTCTTGTTTAGGATGAAAAATTATTTTAAGAATGCTTTTGTGAAACCAGATCTGGGCGTGTGGGGCGTCATGACACAAGCACGGGTGTGTGGGGTGTCGTGACCTGAGTGCGGGTGGGCGTGTGGGTGTGGTGTTGAGGAGCAGTGCATCAGAGCTGAATGTCACCAGCGGGCAGTGGAGACAGGTGTACATGCTGCAGGCAGGAGGACAGGTATTACAGTGCATCCTTGCTGAGACTGTAGAGGCAGTGGTGTATTTTTTTTCTTATCACTTTTTAGCCCCAGAAGCCCAGAAAGGTTGTTGCATAGCAACCACTACACCTGATTCAACATCTGCAAGGACAGTGCACATACAGAAGACCAAAAAAACAAAACAAAAAACCTAAAAGAAACAAATTCAAATGATTCCTGGGGGGCGGCACGGTGGTGCGGTGGCTAGCGCTGCTGCCTCACAGCTCCAGGGGTCCTGGGTTCGAGTCTCAGTTAAGGGTGTCTATCTGTGTGGAGCGTCCATGTTCTCCCTGTGTCTGCGTGGGATTCCTCCGGGTACTCCGGTTTCCTCCCACCATCCAAAGACATGCTGGTTAGGTTAATTGTCCACACTAAATTGTCCTGTGTGTGTGTGTGTGTGGCATCCCATCCTGGGTGTATTCCTGCCTTGCACCCTATGCTTGCTGGGATAGATGGATAAATGGATGGATGATTTACAGGTGCCGTGGACACTTGTAGAGGACACTTGTTGAAGGGCAAAACCACTGCTGCAGACTTCCATGTATTTGATCGTTAAACACCTTCTGTCCCTCACATACAGAATACAGAATCTGGGTATTGCTGCCACAGCTTCTCTCACTGTTTTATTCTGAGCACCTACAGATCTGCTATGTTCCACCCTGCTGCTACGAGCGGTACGTACCACATGCAGCAAAAACACCAGCTGCTCTGTGCGCATGTTGCCAGAGGAGCGGGGTGGCTGTGTGCACACAGTGTTCAAGCACACGCACCGTGTATCCAAACAGATCAGGGCAACAGACACATCTCTGTGTGCTTAAGGCCGTCTGCCGAGCCTTGTCCTCACTGAGTGCTGCTCAGTTTTTGAGATGTACAGCGGAATCCAGGGAAATCCTTCTGCTGTGCAGAGTCTGGCACAAAGTGAAAGAGGCTGGTCTCTGTCCTGGTTTTGCAGATTCACTCTTCCAGTTCATCTCAGAGGTGTTGTGTAGCACTGAGGCAGTGAAATCTCTTCACTTCCGTTCACCTTTGAACAGTCCCTGACTTCACAACATCATAAAACAGGCCAGTTTGAATAGTGCCCTTGACAAACATGCAAAATGAAAACAAATATAGATAGAACAGGATGGCTGGTGCAATCTACTACCAGCAGAGAGAAGCTTTGTCCATTCAATCTGGTTCTATAGAAAGGTGTAATTGAAAGGTATATTAACATGATTTTCTGTAATGAGATTTAATTGAGAAGTAGATTGTGCGATGTACATGTTGTGGTAAGGTGCTTGGTATGGTATGGGATGGGCAGTGCATCAGGGCACAACGTCTCTGAAGCCCACACCCCATATATGTGACACCCTGTAGTTTTTCAGGGCTGTTAAAATGGAGGACATCTAAAAGACTACAGGTCCCAGGAGGCCCATGCACAGGTTAGTCACTCAGAAGGATGTTGCTGATTGGGTGGGGTTCTTATATAAGGAAGTGTTTGGCTTCAGTTTGGAGTTCAGGAGGTACAAATAAGTCCTGCGATCTGTCTATGTATTGTTGCTGGTTGATTGGCAATTGTTTGTATGAGAAGAACCCATCTTGTGTACTGACCTTTGCAATGTGACCCAGAGTACGGACGTGTTTAAACCCAAAATAAAGGAACAGGCTGCTGCAGTGCTCAGGACTAAACCTCTAGTGTGAGTGTATGTAATTTCTTAGCGTTGAAGAGTCTGAAGAGAAAATATAACAACTTACAGTGTACCGAACAAGGCTGCTTTCCTACAAAATGGATAATAATAATAATTATTATTATTATCAAGCTAGTCTTCTATTGACAATATTCAAAACTTATAATTATAAATGTGCAAAAATAACAACACCAAAAAAACAACAATGCTACAGGAGCAGAGGACAACAGGGCACTGTGGTATCTTCAGCAAATGGATTTATTGCTTATTACAAATCATTAAAAACTGAATGGAACAAGTACACCCTTGCATTCATAATTAATTGTAGTTCGGTATTATAAAAGAAATCACTCGTTATAAGATAATTACTGACTCAATATTAATTATACAGATAATTAGTTTATGTGCAGTTTCCCTGATTACAAACCAATTAACTTTTCATATTGCCTTTCCTTCAATAACTGTTTATAACAATGGCTTATCAGATTGCCAGCGATGGCGTGTGTGACTTGTGTGACTCATGATGGATAATGCACTAGAGTACAGTTGCAAAGGAGAGATGCACCAACAAAATGCTATAATTGGATAAACTCACCTGCACGATTAAGGGCTACAGGGCAACAGGAAAGGCAACAATTTAACTGCATAGTTACACGGCACCCAGAGCAGGAATCTCAGGCACAGGAACTGTTATGCTAGTAAATCTGTTTGCAGAATAGGCAATTACAAATTCAATTGAATGCGTTTATCCTTCGGGATGTCTGGTTTTAATATAATTTCCCAGACACACAAAAAATGAAGGTGTTAGTATGTTTTATATATATATATATATATATATATATATATATATATATATATATATATATATATATATATATATATATACACACAGTGCATCTGGAAAGTATTCACAGCGCTTCACTTTTTCCACATTTTGTTATGTTACAACCTTATTCCAAAATGGATTAAAATCTACAAACAATACCCCATAATGACAACGTGAAAGAAGTTTGTTTGAAATGTTTGCAAATTTATTAAAAATAAAAAACAAAAAAAGCACATGTACATAAGTATTCACAGCCTTTGCCATTACACTCAAAATTGAGCTCAGGTGCATCCTGTTTCCAATGATCATCCTTGAGATGTTTCTACAACTTGATTGGCGTCCACCTGTGGTAAATTCAGTGGATTGGACATGATTTGGAAAGGCACACACCTGTCTATATAAGGTCCCACAGTTAACAGTGCATGTCAGAGCACAAACCAAGCCATGAAGTCCAAGGAATTGTCTGTAGACCTCCGAGACAGGATTGTATCAGGGCACAGATCTGGGGAAGGGTACAGAAAAATGTCTGCGGCATTGAAGGTCCCAATGAGCACAGTGGCCTCCATCACCCGTAAATGGAAGAAGTTTGGAACCACCAGGACTCTTCCTAGAGCTGGCCGCCTGGCCAAACTGAGCGATCGGGGGAGAAGGGCCTTAGTCAGGGAGGTGACCAAGAACCTGATGGTCACTCTGGCAGAGCTCCAGCATGTCTCTGTGGAGAGAGGAGAACCTTCCAGAAGAACAACCATCTCTGCAGCACTCCACCAATCAGGCCTGTATGGTAGAGTGGCCAGACTGAAGCCACTCCTCAGTAAAAGGCACATGACAGCCCGCCTGGAGTTTGCCAAAAGGCACCTGAAGGACTCTCAGACCATGAGAAACAAAATTCTCTGGAGGAAACCAGGCACCGCTCATCACCTGGCCAATACCATCCCTACAGTGAAGCATGGTGGTGGCAGCATCATGCTGTGGGGATATTTCTCAGCGGCAGGAACTGGGAGACTAGTCAGGATCGAGGTAAAGATGAATGCAGCAATGTACAGAGACATCCTTGATGTCTGGACCTCCGACGGGGGCGAAGGTTCATCTTCCAACAGGACAACGACCCTAAGCACACAGCCAAGATAACAAAGGAGTGGCTACAGGACAACTCTGTGAATGTCCTTGAGTGGCCCAGCCAGAGCCCAGACTTGAACCCGATTGAACATCTCTGGAGAGATCTGAAAATGGCTGTGCACCGACGCTCCCCATCCAACCTGATGGAGCTTGAGAGGTCCTGCAAAGAAGAATGAGAAACTGCCCAAAAATAGGTGTGCCAAGCTTGTAGCATCATCCTCAAAAAGACTTGAGGCTGTAATTGGTGCCAAAGGTGCTTCAACAAAGTATTGAGCAAAGGCTGTGAATACTTCTGTACATGTGCTTTTTTTGTTTTTAATTTTTAATACATTTTCAAAGATTTCAAACAAACTTCTTTCACGTTGTCATTATGGGGTATTGTTTGTAGAATTTTGAGGAAAATAATGAATTTAATCCATTTTGGAATAAGGCTGTAACATAACAAAATGTGGAAAAAGTGAAGTGCTGTGAATACTTTCCAGATGCACTATATATATATATATATATATATGAGATATCTTATTAAAAACACCAACTTTGCAGTACTCAGATACTGGCCATAAGGTAGACCCAATGTGTGCAATGTCTCTTCCTTTCTGTGTCCAATGCACACAGCTCTGCCATCCACAAGCAGGGCTGCCACCTATGAGGTTGCTCTGGTGTCTTCCGCACACACCTGTAATATTGCTGAGGTCTGTGCATGTGTGACAGGCAGTATCACACCTTACACAACAGGGTCCTGGCCTTTAAAGTATGACATTGGAAATCATTCTATTTATATTCAGTTTTGAAGTAAAAAAAAAAAAAGAATGTGAATTTACTTTACCAAAAAAAAAAAATGTGTTTGTTTTTTAATGAAAGCTGGCCAGTGTTATCAGAGCCGCCTGCACCCCGGTGACAGAGCATGTTTAATAATTCCAATTAATACTGAACGGATCCTCTGACTTGAATGGAGAAATGCCAAGAGGAATGCTAGTTAATAATTAAAGCCCTGCCTCCTCTCTCTGTTTGATTCTCTGACCTTTTCCTTCCATAATGGCAATAGAAAGTCAGAAACTGTTCTCTCTTTTTTGCAAATAGACCCTCTGAGATCTTTGCTGGCATGATGGAAGTTCCATCTCTGTTTTATTAAATCATCCTCGTCCAGATTTTCATTATTTAAGAGATGATACAGAAGCAGTGTGGTGCTCTTCAGTGCAGGGTAAAAGATAGGAAATGTGATTGTTTTTTAATAAGTGAGCAATGTGTTATAACATGGTAATGGCTGTGCCATTACCAGTTCACACAGGTACTTTCTATGTATGTAAGCATATGGTCCCAAGAGGATTAGTGCACTGTAAGATAACTTGTGTCCTAGAATGGTATGTATGTTTTTAAGCTTTTTAAAACTTCTATTTTTAATTATCTAATTACTGTCTGGCGAGTTCACCAAAAACAAAGACTGTATGGTGTGTTTTAATATATTTGAAGAAAACACTAGGCTAGGCTTCAGGAGGAATAAACACAAACAGGAAAACTTTTTGTTTACATGTTGTTCTATTTGCAGCAGCAACAACTACAGAAACAGGCTTCCGAATATCAACGGGACAACTTCTGAAAGATGTCCTTGTCCTGAAGCTCTTCTCTTATATCAAAGGAAGCTTAGACTAAATAAATAAATAATGTAAACCCGGTAAGAGATGAGAATGTCCTTGGATTGTTTTTGTTCTGTGGAGTTTACTTTTTCCTGTGTAATATCTTGCTCCTGGTGTGCAGTGTGTCTGCTAGTCAGGGGTTTCAGAATTACATTTAGGCCAGGGCTTTCTTCACTGTTGGTTCAATTATGCATGTTCTGCTGGTGTAGACTCAAACAGATTGCAATCTCTGCGTTTCAGGACCCATATCCCCCATGTCCGGAGCCCATGGGAACATTTGTCCAACTCTGGGTGACCAACTGGCGCGGTTGTTCTCTTCTGGTAACATTTGTGCACATCAGCTCCTCAGTGTGTGGACAGGGCACACTGTCTTGTAGATGAAACATCAACCCAAGGTCCTGACTGCTTATGGTCAAGAGACTGCACTCTGAGAAAGAGTAGAGGGATTCTAACCTGGTCTGTCCTACCTGTCTACACAGAGGATTCTTTGGGATGAAAAGCACATGTGAGAAACCACTGAGCAACATTTCCAAACATTCCTATACCTCTTCACTCTGTGGTCCTGTCACCCAAACTGCACTGGATGACATCTCTTAAACAATAAGAGACGCACTTCACACATCATATTATCTTAGATTATTATTAAATATGGAACTATTCCTGTTCCTTGCATTAACAGGCCAGGTAGCACTATCTGCATTGGGCAAATCAGTGCATAACTAAAAAAGCATTAGTCTTGGCGACGGGGGAAAGATTCCCCGTAGCCCTCTTATGCATGATGCTGGGTGTAGACGCTCGTTCAGAAGTGGGCGCCCCTTCCTGGCTGGCCCGAGCAGCTGGCATGATATATAGTGCTACTGCGTCACGTCCCATTCCCTCAGCTCATAAAGAACTCCATCCGTCTTTCAGCAGCTCTATCTCCTCCTGTAGGATTTATCTCCGGTGTTTGTTGCCAGTTAGTCATTAGGATGCATTCAGTGCGTCCCAAGGTGCAGTGTGCTTGTCAGCTCTGACAGTAAAAACCAATGACTTGTGCCAGGAAATCAAACAAGCACATATCCATCAAGTGTGCAACGTTTAAACACCTACTGTGACTTTACTCCACTCCGGGCCGCTGCGGAACATCCATTAACCGCCGCTACTCCTGCGCGGCTGTGGCAGGGAACAATTAGGGCCGGACCATGGAGGCTGTTGAGTTGTCACACGGGAGAGAGAAGTTACAGTCCTTACATCAAATTTCATAAACGAGCCACGCTCTAATACACCCGCACTGTTGTTCAGCTGTGGAATAATAATAATAATAAAATCAAAAACAGACACTAATCCAAATGGAGCCTGTTGCTGTGAATACATTGTCACTAATACGTGGTGCACGGTGCTCCTCAACCTGATGTCAGTATGATTCACATACACAGTCTCACTGGACACAGGAAGAACGAAATGTAAGCATGCTAAGGGAAAATTTAAAATCATGCAATTTGAATGACAGTAAAAAATATATAAATAAATAAAAAATATTATACTACCAACTGGTGGAAATCAATCTAATTTCTATTTGTATTTGTTAATTTATTTCTCACTCTCTCTCTCTCTCTCTCCCTCTGTTTCATTATCAGATGACATATCCAGTACCAAGCTGACATGAGGCCAGGATAATACAATTCTCATTAAAGTTCATTATTATTCCTTTCTCTATATTTTTAATGTCATCCCATGATTAATGGGGCCCTGTACATTCCCTGGAATCAATACCTCCCTGACTGTAGTGAGAGTGCTGGGGAGTGTGTGTGTGTGTGTTTGTGTTGAGTCACACTGCTGGTAAAGATGCCACCATCTCCCACACCGGCCTTTTTGCAGTCTGACCCCTCAGTTGCTGTTTTTCCAGCACTGAAGTAGAAGACCTTTAATTTGTGTTCATTGATTGATTGGTTTCCACAGAGAAGTGTCGGAAGGCGATGAGGGGTCACTGACCTGCTCGCTGAGCTCTGCTGACGGCAGTGAGAGTAGAAGACGGTGGAGCGCTAGTGCGAGGAGCGTCGCTCTCATTTGGTCACTGCCAGGTAACGAGCCCACAAGTTCATCTAGCTGTTCATGGATGGAACCGAGAGCTGCAAAGCTGGTTAGTTTGTTCCAGACTCCCACAACTCTGTGTGTAAAGACAGAGAATGGAAATGGTGTCACCTAGGTCCTTACGTGTCACCCCCATCTATTTTCCTGTGTTATAATGTGATGCATTATTATTATTATTTATAATAATTGCATCTTTGTTATAGTTTAATTACTTTGTGAGTTCTGGTGACTTGTGGAAGAACACAGTTTTCCTGACAGATGCTGAAGCTAGTTCTACTGTAGCTTCAGTGAGTGGGAAAGTAATTTAACATTAGTGCTTAATGCAAATTGGAGCTACTTTTAATTCAGCACACATCTCACTTATGTACAGTAATTAACATGTCTTGCAATAGTAATGTAATATTATGTTTAAAATTAATCTATTGAAGCATATTGTGGAAAGGATTATTCAGGAAACTAAAACAGAAAACACTTTGAATTGCAGCAGAGGAGGCTGACAAACAACAATAATGATAATAATAATACATAATTGACGTTTAATGACATATATGTGTGTATATATAGTGTGTGTATGTATATATATATATATATATATATATATATATGTATGTGCACAGTGAGGGAAAAAAGTATTTGATCCCCTGCTGATTTTGTACGTTTGCCCACTGACAAAGAAATGATCAGTCTATAATTTTAATGGTAATTGTATTTTAACAGTGAGAGACAGAATAACAACAAAAAAATCCAGAAAAACGCATTTCAAAAAAGTTATATAATCTCAGCTCATTACCTGTATAAAAGACACCTGTCCACAGAAGCAATCAATCAATCAGATTCCAAACTCTCCACCATGGCCAAGACCAAAGAGCTGTCCAAGGATGTCAGGGACAAGATTGTAGACCTACACAAGGCTGGAATGGGCTACAAGACCATCGCCAAGCAGCTTGGTGAGAAGGTGACAACAGTTGGTGCGATTATTCGCAAATGGAAGAAACACAAAATAACTGTCAGTCTCCCTCGGTCTGGGGCTCCATGCAAGATCTCACCTCGTGGAGTTTCAATGATCATGAGAACGGTGAGGAATCAGCCCAGAACTACACGGGAGGATCTTGTTAATGATCTCAAGGCAGCTGGGACCATAGTCACCAAGAAAACAATTGGTAACACACTACGCCGTGAAGGACTGAAATCCTGCAGCGCCCGCAAGGTCCCCCTGCTCAAGAAAGCACATGTACAGGCCCATCTGAAGTTTGCGAATGAACATCTGAATGATTCAGATTCAGTGGTCAGATGAGACCACAATCAAGCTCTTTGGCATCAACTGGCCGTGTTTGGAGGAGGAGGAATGACCCCAAGAACACCATCCCCACCGTCAAACATGGAGGTGGAAACATTATGCTTTGGGGGTGTTTTTCTGCTAAGGGGACAGGACAACTGCACCGCATCAAAGGGACGATGGACGGGGCCATGTACCGTCAAATCTTGGGTGAGAACCTCCTTCCCTCAGCCAGGGCATTGAAAATGGGTCGTGGATGGGTATTCCAGCATGACAATGACCCAAAACACACAGCCAAGGCAACAAAGGAGTGGCTCAAGAAGAAGCACATTAAGGTGCTGGAGTGGTCTAGCCAGTCTCCAGACCTTAATCCCATAAACAATCTGTGGAGGGAGCTGAAGGTTCGAGTTGCCAAATGTCAGCCTCGAAACCTTAATGACTTGGAGAGGATCTGCAAAGAGGAGTGGGACAAAATCCCTCCTGAGATGTGTGCAAACCTGGTGGCCAACTACAAGAAACGTCTGACCTCTGTGATTGCCAACAAGGGTTTTGCCACCAAGTACTAAGTCGAAGGGGTCAAATACTTATTTCCCTCATTAACATGCAAATCAATGTACAACTTTTTTGAAATGCGTTTTTCTGGATTTTTTTGTTGTTATTCTGTCTCTCACTGTTAAAATACACCTACCATTAAAATTATAGACTGATCATTTCTTTGTCAGTGGGCAAACGTACAAAATCAGCAGGGGATCAAATACTTTTTTCCCTCACTGTATATATACATAGGTGTAGGTCTCAATGTTGAAAGAACGTTTAACAGTCCCCCCCAATAAAGTGTGCCTGGCTCCATAGGCATAGTGGACGCGTCCCCCCCAATTTTGAAACCAAACCTATGCCTATTCCATGACTCTGAAGTGACAACCTGAAACCTCGCTGCCTGAAAGTCAATGAGTGACTATCTGAAAGCTAAACAAGGAAAGAGATGATTTCCTTTAAGCTATAAAGCAGGACAAGTTCAATTGCTAGGTGAACAATTGAGCTGTCAAAATTCCATTTAATCATCTATTTGCAGACAGCATAAGTGTCACATGTTCAAATTAATAAAGGGTTTAAAATCAGCATAGCAACTGCATTGAGCCGAAAATTATGTCAGTTTAAATTACTGTATCCAGAAAAGATGAGCTCAGAGAACATAGCAAGGGAAACGGTATTATGGAAACAATCTAAATGTGTCATTTGGACCTTTCTGTGCCTGCCTCAGATAGCTGTTTTTAAGTGTTTAAAAAGGAAGACGAAGAAGCATCTCAGCAATTATAAATTCCTTTTCATGTCTACGGACCTTCAAAGATCGAAGCTCGCATTCAGTCACACTGTACTAGTAATCTGTAAACTAGTACTTCTTTTCTTGGGGTGGGGGGTTCTATATTATCATTCTTGCAGTTTGAAAATCCTATAGCATTGCAGTGCAGTACGGTGCAGCTATTTACACCAGACACCTGCGAGTGCGGTTAGTATGAATGATTGTATTCAGTGTGCAGTGGAGAGTATGTGTACATTAGGATCCGCAGCAAATGGCAGCCCAGAGGAGGCTGTAGCGTACTGCACTGACAGACTTTAATCCAGTTTATTAAAAGAAATCAAATGTAGCCGGAGTCTCAGCGCTGCACAGGCAGGTACATTAGATCACCATGGAGACATAAGACCCCAAGCCTTGGTATCTGTACCTGTACAGTAGCAACAATAACAACAATAAAAACAGTAGAAGTAACAATAATGAGAAGACAAATAAATGATTATATACCAGGATACACTGCATTTACAACCAAACACTTGGCACATGTTAGACTAGTAGATGTACTAAGCCATGTGCTTTAATCTTCAGAAGTTTTGCAAAAGTGTTTTTCTTTTGTCTTTTCTTTTTGTGTGCATTTAGTTAGAATTTTCTTAACCATCACTCAAAGCTTTATTGCTCCTTCTCGTCAGTGTTTCTTGGCCTTCAGGAAGGAGTGTGAAGCAGTCCCATTAACATACAAGACGTCCAAATAAAAAGATTAGCATCTTACTAATTGCTTATGAGCCATCCTGCTGAGGGCCCCATGCTAATGGCTTTCAAGCTGTCAGCCAAGAAATATTCTGCAGCCTACCTTTAAAGTCCGCAGGGATGAAACGGACTGTATCAAGGCTCTGACACGGGGTCTGCTTCCTTTTGAAACCCCCACCCCGCTTTCATTACCACAACTCCATTCGAAAAGGTTCTGGTCTCCAACTCGAGAGCAATTTGCAATTTTTTTTTAAGATCACTGACAAACGAAAGCCCTCCAGGCTTCCTCCTCTCCCTGTGATGTGCAGACTTCATTTGCACTGCACTTAAAAATAAAACACTCAAACAAATCCCTCAAAACACTCTGGTGCTCATAGCAGTGTTTTAGGATATGTTACAGTATTCAAACCGGCTTTGTAAAATAAATCTTCAGATAGACAACCCCCAAAGCCCCTCATTTGTTACAACAATCATCATGATGCTGGAATGAATGATGAGGAGAACTAAATTGCATTAATCAAGACAGGCTGTTGTTTTCAGGAACAAAATACAGATCATTTCTGCAGTCCATCGGTGACTGTTGACTGGAGGTTTGATAGGAGTTATATATGTAAATATGTGTTATGTTTAATTTAAAGAAGAAGAAAAAGTTGAATTTCCCTGCATCAGTCTTATTCAAACAGGTTTCCTCTCTGAAAATATTATCATCACAGTTTGAGTCATAAAAATTGCAAGATCTTCACATAGACTCTAACTTTGCCATGCATGAAAGCATACATTTATTTGAAGTTTGCCCAGACTTCACAAAGTTATCAGTGCAGAGACCATGCAATCCGCTGGGTGCCAAAACATCTAGTGGAAGTCTAGTCCACTGGGCTTCCTTTTCAACCTGACTGTCATCGTAATTTACAACAAGAACAATAATAATATTGACAGTTTTGAGGTCGAAAACCATTGTATCTGAGCATCAGATACCGTAATAATTTTTACGTTGACTGCAACTCAGAGGGAAAAAACGTTCGCACACGTCTCATCGTCCTCCATGGCTGCACAGAACAGTCAGCGCTGTAAAGATGTTGTTAACACGTGTTTTCGAGTGGCTCCAGTGTTGAGCTACACAGAAAAGGTCTTAATCCTCACCAGGGATGTCATTCAAACTCCAGGCTTCACATCCACTGTGCAGCAGAGTGAACACACCACCACCCCAACCCAAAAAAAAGAACTGACTGCAAAACTGTACCTCCTGTTCAGATCCGTTCTTCTCCAGAAATGTGTAAACTGATTTCAGGTGGAGTCATTATAAATGTGCACAGGCTGGGGTTGCCAGTGCGAGCTCGGTTAGATGTGAACTGCATTAGTTATACAAAGTGTTTTTTGGCACAGTGTAATGGATATTTCCTTAGTGCCTAACTTAAAAATAATTACAACAAAGGAAGGACCCCCACACGCTGCACGCAAGGCCGCCTTGGCCTAATGATGCGAGGCTGTGAGAGCGACATCTTGGAATAATTTTATTTCCTGTAAAATCTAACAGCCAGAGCTGTCCTCTGCCTCCACTCCCTGCTGACAAAGCAATCGTGTTTGGTCGCAACTTACAACTGTTTCATAAGCTCTCCGTTTTCCAAATTAACATTTTTATGGAGGGAAATGTCGAATATAATTATCAGAAACATAACACTATTATTAGTTCTGAAAGGCAGATGAATTTCCCCTCTCCGCCATGGCCTACCTTCCCCGCCCATCACTGTATGGCTGTGTCAGAAATTAATAATTTTTAATCATGTTAAAGCTGAGAACTTGAACAAAAGCCATGTTTTATTCATTTTTCTGACCTAAGACTGTTTCATGTTTCCTTTTCATCCTGTTGTTTAATCTCAGGAAGTCAAATCGCAGCGTCTAGGGACGTGACAGTGCAGTCCAGTTCAAGCTCCCACACCACAAAAGCAAACGAATTATATTATTATTATTATTATTATTATTATTATTATTATTATTATTATTATTAAGAGATGCCTTTATCCAAAGACTTACATGATGTGTATTGTGCCATATTGGACAAAATGTAATGCATCATCTACATCCCTTGTCTACACAGACTCAAAGGGACTGGGCCTCCCTCTCCAAAGCCTTTGTTTCATCTCTAAAGAGTTTGTCTCTCGGTGTTGTGTAGGGGACACACAGCTCAGGTGTTTTGTGCTGAATCCTGTACCACAGGACTATGGTGAATATGAATCCTCCACACACAATTAGACACTGATGATAATTAGAGGGAAGAGGGAAGGCGCGCCTGCCCGTGATCATTAGTTGGTACAATTAGATCTATCGCACGCACTAGTGACCAGTAATGATCCGAGGTGTGTTCAGTGTGACAGGACCCGAGCTCACCTCTCAGCGACGAGTTTATTCAGGAGAAATGAGCGCTCAGTAATGTGTCCTCATCTTCCGCAGAGACGATCTTAAAATAACCCATCATTTAATGGCACTAAATGCAGAGCTTAGGACAGAAATGAAAAAAAAAAAAAAACGGCCTTATTTAAAGAAATATATATATCCAAAGAGGTCATTAAACTTCTCCAGAAACATGTAAACAGTCCAGTGGGGTGTGATTGTGTGCATGTGTGAGAGTGGAGTAGCCCAAATGTGTATTAATGTCTCGACTCTCATAGCATAGAAATGGAAATTCTGCAGAGGTGGGAAGAAAAAAACCTTTGGTAAAATCAATTCTCTGGATTGCAAATTCCCCGTGTGATCTTTGCTCAAGTCTCCCTAAAGCTGTGGCATTACTTAACCAAAAGTAAAGTAGAACCAATCCCGTGTAAAGGGCAGGTTTTTAAAGTCATGCAGAGCTGGCACATTAAACCCTGGTGGAGTGGAGCTGCTGCTCAGCCTTTAAAGTGATACATTACAGCAGCATCAAAGGTGGAAATAGCACCTTTTCAATGCGTGTTTAAAATGTCTGTCTTTGGCTTCTTTTCTGCCTCCCTGGAACAAAGGTTTCTGGATCCTCTTGTGTTTTCATTACCCCGTATAATGTTAATGTGGATAACAGTAGCTATCTTGCAATTACAAGTAACACATTTATGCAAGTGTGTTTTAATGCATTAGTGTCACGTACAGCGAGCTGGATACGTGCACAGTTTTTAAAACGTTTAAAAACGAGGTATAACACCAGCACGGCTTGTGTGTTTGGCATGACACGATTATTTTTTTTAAATAATAATGCATGCTGCTGGTCTTTGGAGGGTTGGGAGGCGACTGAGTGTGGATGCTACTTACTGCACATCTGTTGGCTGTCTGTGACTTTTCCCCACTGCGACAGGACCCCACACATATGTTCAGTCTCATGGTGTTAATTGGCATTCGAATTTTGGAAACAGATGGGTTTGTGTATTGACGTAATTGACATGGCAAAATGAAAACTTTTAAGATTTAAAAGATATTTGTGTATTGCACTGTACTATCAGTGTGGTAGGAGGGGAAAAAACAGCACTCAACATTATAAAACATATTTCAGGTGTGAGGGAGGGGAAGCTTGAAAACACAGACTCCACACTGTTGGCTTTATTTTTTACACAACACCACTAAATAAACAACACAGACACATGATTTTATACATTTCGTGAGCTTTCCCAAAATGGAAAATTTATATCGTCACACTTCAAGGGAAAATACGAACTTCAAGAATCAATTTTCAGGTTAGTGCTTCCAACAGCAGTGACTGTTAACATTGTTCCTCACGCTTGGGTGGAAATTGGCAAACAATCTGATATTGCAAAAATCACCTTGATTTAGATTTTAAATATATAAATCAACGAATGTAGTTATATGAGAGGAGCAGATGCCGCTGCTATTGAGACCAAAAGCATTAAACCGATCTGGGTTGAAAGAAGCCCAGAAAAAAATCTACTCACTCATGGGCTAAGTGACGTTTTTTCTCAGTTGAGAGAGAAGTGTGGAGAAGCAGGACGAGACACTCCAATTAAAACACTCTCTTAGAAAAGGAATTCAAATTTAAAAAACAACAGGAAAGGAAAATTCCAGAGACACCTAACACATGGATTACAAGCATAATTACCATTTAGGCTAATGCATTTTGGATGTAATACTGACATGTTCATTAGGTCGAGTTTTATAACAAGGCGTCAACTGTTGAGCAGTGATGGGCCACTTGAGAATCTCAGTGCTTGGGACTTTTTTTTCCTTCCTTTATCCTGAAATGGCACCGTACAGTAGAGACAATACTCTTTCATTTAGTATCCTTCTTCCTTTTCAACAGTAAACGAGTTGATTTCAGGCTGTGGGTTATTAATGTGACATCACCGCTTTACATTCTAATGAAGCCTTTTCTCTTTTCTCGTTGTTTTTTTCTTGGTTGCCTCGGAATGATTAATTCCTTCCCTGGAGCCCCATCCAGCAGATGTGTCATAATTCTGTACAGGTTAAACAAGAGGCTGCTGGTGTTGGAAAGCAATTTATTGAACAACAGGCTGGAATGTTCTGGAGCTCTTTTGTGATCATTAAGCCACTAAGAGCTGCATTCATGCACAAAATTGCAGAAATTCTGTAAAGGTTCTCAGCTACAAACAAGACCTGTCTGCTCCGTTATAATTGTTCTTCCGGATATTATCATGAGATTAACTTGTTGTAGCTCTAGTTTTATACTTTTATCATTGCCCCTTAAAGTTTGTCATGGTTTATTCTGAGCTGTACACTTCCTGAATTCTGGGAATTGTTAAACAAGTTACTTTGTATCTGTTCCCTTAGTCTGTGACTTCACTCAGAAGGAGAGGCGTTGGAGAGCGAATGTTTTGTGAGGATCTGTCGCTGTTCCGCCTTTCTCGTTTGCGTAACATCTGTGGCCCCGAACTCTTTCAAGTTGTTCTTTCTGTAGTCGATTATTCTAAAGCTGGGCGATTTACAGGCTGTACATATGAGGCCTCTCTGTGTTAATGTTATCCCCAGTGAATGAGCCTGTGACAGACTCTCCATCTTCCTTGTGTGTCCTGATATGATGTGGAGATTAATTCCAGCTCCCTTCGCTCATTATCAGTTACAGTTTAGCCAGCACTAGTCCTCCACTCTGACACTTTGACAAACTCTCTGTTAATTACTTTCCTATCAAGGTGTTACCCCTAATTAATGTACACAGCACTGAGACTCTCCCGTTAACTCTTTCACTCTCATTCCCTTTCTTTCTATCTCGAATGTAAGTGTAGTTGTTGTATATAAGATCTGTCTAAAGTTAGTCAAATGCTATATATAAATGCTGTAGCACTCTTTTACAGCTGTTAAAATGTCTCAATGTATTAAGACAGAATCAAGATGGAAACCTTGTGATCATTAGTGATCTATTTATTTATTAATTTTAATCTATTAATTAATTCTTCTCTATTTTAATCTCTGATTGGGAATGATTGGCAGATTGTTCCCACCATTTAGCATCTCAGGCTCAGGACAGGTTGTTGAGAAGGATGAGGTAGTTTGGTGTTTGATAGTTTGGGACTGGTGAAAGCTTTAGAGATTGACTATCGTTGAGACACACAATCTTATAGCCAGAAGCCCAAAGATAACCCACACCAAAATGCAAAGCCACATCCAGTCTGTCAGTCATACTAACACCAAGAGAAGTGTACAGGATGATCTAACACTAAGCCTTGCCGAACACAAACCTGGGCCCCAATATGAGTTTTCAACTGACTTTTAGCTGGGCTTAGAGTTCGATTACCTTGAAAACGTACACTTCCCTTGGTGCCGGGATTGCATTTCTACTGGCACAAAGTGAGGCAGACTGAGTGTATCTCCGTATTGTGCATTTGGCTAGAGATGGGGGTTCTATATTTAGCCTTATTATTAGGTCTTACTTAGGCCTATTTTGTCTAACTGACAAGGTCAAGGTTGGGTTTGACAGTTGTTGTGGTTGATTGTTCGTTTCTTACTTGTTCCTTCTATTTCTCAGTTTGCTTTGCTGCAGGCCTAAGCGCAGTCTCTCTGGGACGAGGCTCATGGGATGGCCGCTCGACAAAGCCTTTGTGGAGGATGCAAACTAAAGCCGCACAGCACGCCCGCTCTGCAGAGTCGAGCTCCCAGCCGGCGCCATGCATTGAAATGAGAGCCGGGGTGAAATGTTAGCAGGAGCTGTCAGTGCTGATGGAGGAATACAGAGATGTCAGGTCGGTCTCGTTCTCATTCTCCCTCACCCATCAGGCATCAAAAAACAAACCAAAACCAAAAAGCATGGCTGTGTCAAACTGACAGGACAAAAATCGCAACAATCACAGAGGAAAAACACAAAGTGAAAAATCTGCACAGATGAGACAACAAATCATTATCCCCTATGTGTTCATAAAGTACAGGCTGGTTTGGAAACAAACACCGGTTTTGTCGCTGATTTTGATTGGTTTAATGAGCGATGACACCAAACAGCATCTCTGTCAAACACAGCGGGTTATCTTGTTAGCGTCTCCCTCACAGCTTAACTGTGCACAACATTCGGGCAGGTGCTTTCACCTTAACTTTAATCACACTGCATTCTCATTATGTGCTTATCCAACTGAAACCTGGAGCTTGGAATTTATATTATATGATATATCTCTGCGTTAGCTTGCCTTACAGAAGACACTCATGAACAAACAAGACTTAAAAAAACAAGTCACAGATTTGCAAAGTAAATAAAAATGTTCCCCCCCCCTCAATCACAAATAAAACATTTCACACAGTTGTCTAAGGCTCAGTTAGGAGGTTAGCAGGGACAGTCAATGCAATTTAGTCCCTGATAAAATGAAAACACGATTGTATTATTAATATTGTTGTTGTTATTATTTCTGACTTTGCTGTTAAAATCTCCGATGTGCCTTTATAGACAGATGCACTGCTGGAAGGGCTGTAATTACAGGAAAACACATTTCATTGAATTAATAAATAAGCTAACAAACGGCTGCTTTCAAAGGAATCTTAAGACTCTAAGAAACGCTAAGTCGACACCGAGTGTAAACAGGCGGAACTAATATGTCATTGACGGCCCTAACCAGCATGTCTTATTAAGTCATAAAATGCAAAACCTTTGATGTCTTTAAAGTGTTTAGAAACATACTGCTGACTGAAATTCCTCTGGCAGGTTTTTGAATCATTCTTCAGTTGTGTGAAGACTAGGTTGTATAAGCTTTAAGGTCAAGGACTTATCAATAAGAGGTGCAGAACTGCAGTGGTGTACGAATGGTGTCGTAGTAATGCTACGTAGTAGTGTTCAGACCAGGCTAGAGCACAGCAGTGTGTCGCCTGTGTTTATGCTTTTTTAAGGGTTATTTTCCTCCCTCTCTCTGGCGCCCACTGCGATCCACAGTGCATTGCCACAGCTTATGGAGCCATACTGAGTTGCCCCTGAATCCGAGTCTCGCGGTGATAGTCCTGTGATCGCCGCAAGTCAGGGCTGCCGACATGAGGCGATCATTACTGTCACAAACCTCTAAACCACACCGCCGCTAAAGACAGCCGGAGTAGCGAGGGGAAGAGAGGAAGAGAAAAAATGTGTTTTTCAGCTCGGCAGGAAGTACCATTAAACACACGGGCGCTGAGAATATCGCTTTCATGAAACCAAAGGAGCATTGTAATTATAACCCAGCAAAGAGGCAATTAAAACAATGTGCCTGGCTTTTGTTATGTACCAGTGAAGGCAGATCACAAGATGTTAAGAATACAGTCATTTTCTTTCCCACCTGGGCAGCCTCCCTGTTAGTCCTTTTCATGTCTTTGCCAGGGTGCCGTGTTCCAGCTAGTCAGGGTGTCATTCCTGAGCTCATTAAATACACAAAGGCCTCATTTGCAGCAGATTGGGATTCCTTTGCATGGCTGGGCTGTATTATCCACCCCTCATCTCTGACGAAAACAAAAAAACAATAAAACGTTCATTCACGGCAAACCTAAACCCGATGCTTTAGGAAGACCTTTGGAGTCTCTTTCTCTTTCCCTCCCTCCCTCCCTCTCTTTCTCTCACACACACACACCCTAGTTGAGAGCTCTTGTAACCCTTCTCTAGGTATTATCCATTCCGCCTGTTAATTAGGAACCATGGCTGAAACACTGACGGTCTCACTCCTGTGACACCTACACAGGCTAATAATACAATTTGTCAACAGTTGCCACAGCAAAGAATGCCCCTTTCACCCCTGTATAGATATCTCCACAGTCAGTTTGCAGAACCAAAGCAGACTTTAGCAGAATATTGATATACGTGTGTGTGCAGTAATTTGCACTAAGCAGGCTATTAGCTGGGGTGTTGCGATGCTCCAGGGAGCTGCTACGCTGCTTCCTCCACTTGCTCTCTCTCTCCTTTTTTTTCCTTTCGACTCTTTTCTCCAATGGTCTACACATCCCTTAGACCCCTCTCATGAAAATCGCATCAATAGCTACATTTAGACAGACTGAGATTAATGTTATCACTTCATTTCTCTGGCTAATCTGCCCAAATGTCAATGAATCTGGAACTCTGTCCTTTAACTTCAATAAATCTATTGACACATTGTTAGACGCAGGAAGAAAATTAAGTGATTAAAACAAATTGCTTCCTGTCTTGTCCGACAACCAACAAAACCTGATTTGCAATTCACTGCCTTGGCAGAGGCTCATGTCAGCTTCCTTTTCATGCTCTTCCAGAAGCCTCCGTCAGAGCAAGGGCAACAGAAATCAATGGCACCAACTGCTCAGCATGCACCATACAGGGCAGCGCAGGGACAGAGTGGCTGATGGATCTGGTTTGCAGATCGCCATTATAAGCAAGTAAGTAAAAACATTTGCACAGTAACATGGCAGTTAATCAGGCATGTTTATTATTATTATTCTGTATAGATTTTTTTCTTTACCTCCTTTTGCTGCCCTAAACGTTTGATATCTGTAGACTTTTTCCGTCTCTTTGCGCAGTTCGGACGGCAGTTCTCTCTTTTGGGGGTTGATGGGCTCCAACAAACCCTGATAAATTGATCCAATAATTAATAAACCTAAGAGCACCAAACAACACACAGGCACGAGTGGTTTTGTACGGTTTTATTAACAAAAGCTGGAATGAGTTCATTTCATGTTCAACATTTGGTCCCTTTATTGGTTTCCACATTTCAAACAATAAAACGACCATGTTAATCACCAGTTCTAAATATCACGATACTAGTAGGACAATAAAATAATAATTATAATAATAATATGTAAAAATACCTTACATTAATTTGATAGGAGAAAGAAAAGCATGACAAGACTGCAGAATATGTAAAACCCCACCCCATAGAAACAAACCTTAAAAATAAAAGGAAAAGCAATTGCACTCACTTGTCAGTTGGAACATTTGTTTTGTTTTTTCCTTGCAATGCGATATCTCTAGCTGTGTAACTGTATGTGTCTCACAGTTTACAGTTTTCCGATTCTCTGTCCTATAACAGCTGACTGTCTCTCCCACCACCGGCACGGCGCTCCAGCTTAATGAACAGAGACGAGCGCGTAACTCTCTCACCTGAAACAACAAAATAACTCACTCCTACTTATTTCAGTTAAAGGTGAGAATCATAGCCAAAGCTTTTTCAAAAATATCCTAAAACCATTTGTCTGAAAGGTTAATTTCGTGTTTTCCTTTTAAATACAAATCGGTGGCTATTTTTTGGTTTTCAGTTCCTATCAGATTGAAATGGTTACCTTGGCCTTCTGCTCTGACAGACAGCGCTTGTCAGTATCTTGATTGGGAGAGGGTGAAATGTTTCTATGTTTCCCCCCATAACGGTTTGCATCCGGTTGCAGTTTTATTCTGTGCTGCTGACATCCCATGAGTGAAAGCGAAAGGTTAATTATTGGACATTCCCACAGACAAAAGAACAAGAGAAATTAAACGAAACAGAAACAAAACATTACCCCTTATAAAAACACAAAAAATGTGAAAAGAAATCACGGCCGTAGATATTATTTAGGAAAAAGACTACGTTTAATTTAGTTTGCGTTTTATTATTATTTGTGGGATTTGGTTTAGTTAAACGACTTGCACAGATGTGTCACTCAATTCGTTTTGATATGTCTTAGAGAGTTTGGTTCAGGTTTAGTTTTGCACGTTGAGCTCTGACTACCGTAAAAATTCAATATGGCACTATTAATTAAATAAAACAAAATAATAAAATTAATATTTAAATTTGCATGAGGTAACAAAGGAGTTTCAACAAATTAAAGTGCATACAGAGAGAAAACACAGGAGTCGAAAGCAGGGCAGACGGAGGCGTCATCTCTTCAGCTCATTCCAGCTCCAAGCGTACACAGTCCCAGGCGAGCCACGGGCCGAGCCAGAACAGAACCGAAAAGCTTCTCCGGGACCTCCTGAAGAATCCCCATGAGTTGGGCTTTGTTTTTGTTTTCCTCCAAACCCAGAAACTAGGCCAGCACAGGACAGGAGTTGATTGTCTGCACAGTACAGCAGGCAGCAGGACAACAGGACATGAACAATGAGTAACGTGACCGACAGAATCAGCCTCCCGAGAGATGGCCATTGACAGCGTGCGTGTGTGTGTGTGTGTGTGAGAGTATCAGTATGTGTGTGTCTACAGCAGATGTTGCAGGAACCATAAAATTCCAAAACAATTTGTCTTCTATTTCTGCATTTAATACATATTTGTTTTGTTGGAAAGTTTAAAATCCAGGGTTGTTTGATGAGCCGTGAGGCCCCAGACAGAAGGATCGGTTTGGGTCGTCCGTGCTGCTTTCCAGTGTCTTCAACAGGGCGGGAACACTGACGGGATCACACTGAAGGCATATACCTAAAGAAGAAATTACTGTACAAGGATCACATCTCGGCCCAGGGATGCACACGTTGACGTTGACATTGAGAAACAAACCGACGAAAAAGAAAGAGAAGTAATGTATTCACATGTTGTCCTTTACAGACTGACGGGCCCCAGCCATCCGGCAGCGCCCCTCACCGCAGCAGAAGGGTACCTTGGCCACGAGCAACTCTTCAGCTGTCGGTCTCTGTTCTCTCGCACAGCCAGCTCGCTGCTCCTCGTCTTTAATGCAGTCTGTCTGCAGGTACCAGTGCTTCAGTTTGCAAACTCTTCTGCCCACAAGGGACCTTTTAGAAAGAGCTCAGTGTCTCCAGTGCAACTTCATAGCAGAACTTGTACTGTTCCTGAAAAACAAAAGAAAGCATTCAGAAATAAACCTCTTGCATATTTATTGTTTTCTGCACAGACAGGCCAGATTTTTTTATTTTTCCCCCATACAGTCTGTACACATCAAATGAAAGTAATTAGAGAGCCGAGCAGAAACGCTGCCCGGGCCGTGTGAATGTGAAGGCACCGGCGGCTCAGCTGTGTCTGTGGAATCACTGAAGGAAGACGGACTAATCACACTCGCTCACTGTTCATTAAGACTTCACCCACTTGTGCGGTGGCCTAATAGGAAACAAAATTACAGTCTTGATGGTTTAGAAAATTAAGCCATGATGGGATTTGTATTATTTATTTATTTGTGTGTTTAATTATTTATTTTTAGACCGTATATTAAACGGGATGTAATCAAAACCACAGAAAGACTGTAATTGATTGCTCAAAGCACAAGACTGTAATTGATTACAAACTGAAGGTGTCTTCTGGGTGGCTTGAAACAGAAATGTAAAATCTACTGCAACAAAAATAAACCCAGTCCTGTATTGAGTGAATGGGCTGGACTGAGCGAGTGGCATTTAAGAATTGCACTCTGACCGAAAGCTGCCACAAAAGCATCCCGTGAGCCAGGACTCTCGGTGCAATTGATGGGACGCCATTTAAGACAGAATCTCAGCATGTTCAGGATTCCTGGGGTGAGGAACCTTGCCTCTACTGGGAGTCATGTTTACACAGCAGGGGGTGTGTGTTTAATTGATTAATTGATTGATCTGGAGAGTTAGGGGGTGGTGGTGGAGAGGGATTGCCACTTGCCATTGTCTCCACCATGTTGGCCTTGTTGTTCCTCAGTGTCTTGACGGTGTGGAACACGTCCACGATGTTCTGCTGCTGGATCATCTCGCTGATGCTGCAGATCGCACAGAATGTTCCGCTGCGGCCTCCTCCGGTCCTGCGCTCGGAGAGAGGGAGGGATACAGGTAAGAAAAAAGGCACAAACATTATATTACAGCTCTAATACACAGAACGGGGCAATTGGACGAAATGAAAACGGTTTCCGTCTGCATCAGAATAACTGAATAGCTCGCCCTAGATCTGCTGTTGATGGCATGTGAGGGTGGGGCTGGGGCTGGTGGTGGAGGTCGGGGTTATGCAAGTCATCCAGACTGACATTCAGAGCCACAGTGTGTAGCACGGATGAGCTGTGACTCTGGCAATTCGCTGTGCATATGCAGCTGTTATTATTAGGTTTGTCCAACACACTGTTATTGCCAGAGAGACTCGCAGCCTGCGAGGGGGGGTGCTTTTTGTCTTCCTATGCTAATCTGCAGTCTGCGTACTCCCTCCTTGAAGCACAGTCCAAGGCCTAACACACTGTTCAGCACTGGGATATTTAATTGTTGGATGTTATGTTTTTTGGTTTAATGGATTAATTAAGGGCCTTTTTGGAAAGCGATCAAAGCCTAAAACAGACTGAGGAATTCAGAATCAATCTCTCTTCCCACGGGGCTGTACAGCCTGCTGACCATAACAGTGATGATCTCTCGCCCTTAATGGCAAGGACTTTAATCTAATCTAAATTTGAACACAAATGAATCAATGAATACATATTTTATACTGCTGGAATATTGCACATATTGCAAATGTGAGACATGTTTATGATGCTACTGCTTGTAAAACCCATGTCTGGTAAAGATTAAATGCATCCAGTTAATCAGACCAATGAATTCACCTGGAAGTAAAGCCAGACAACGCTGCGGCCTTGCAGGGAATCAGTGCCTCTGCCCTAACCCTGCAGGTATCACCCCCCACAGCAGATTATAATGGGGAAGGTAGTGAATAACAGGTCTTGGATCATTAAGTTTGTAGACTTCAGATAAATAAGATGGGTGACATACAATTGCCCCTCATTTGTAACATTTCGAATGGTAGCCCCACACTGCAGCCATCTTCCCACTCTTTCCCATTTCTTAGCCTACTGCCTCGTTAACTTAAATCTTTTGTCCTTGACGAAAGATAAACCTCTGGTATCAGGCAGTGTCCTGAAGACAGATAGTTCTTGCAAAATTGAAATAACAAAACAAAAAAACTAAACGCTTAAATTCTACCCAAAACAGTTTTGGATGCTTGTAAGAGGAACATTTTTTATACTTTCCCATTGATTTGTTTTATCAATTTTCTCTCAATTTATAGCAGTTTGCACCTGCTGATTAATTATTCATTTGTCTCGAGCATGAGAAGCAGGTATTTCAGCAAGATTTTATCCATATGGGATTCTGGGATAGCGATCACAATACAGCCGAAATCTAAATATGCAGACTTGCTATATAGGGAGCAGCTGTGAAATTAAAAACCTGGTCAGTCTGTGAGTGGCACCTCTCTGTTATCAATCTCTGCTGGTAGGTAATCGTGTCTGGGAGCCAGGTGTGTGGGTTGACCCACTGGGCAGCTCAAAGCTTTTCGAGCTGTTTGTGTTTCTGAATGCATCCCCAGAATGCCTGCTGGGTTCTGAATTCCAGAAAATAAATGTAATTATTTTCTTCAGTTGGTGCGCCACACAAAACTTGCTCAATGGAGGCCTGATTGGCATCTGTGCGGCTGCACTAAAGAAGTGTTACTCTGCATTTTGTGATCATAATTGCTCTGAGCTCTAATCAGGCGTTCATTATTACTGGAGTTAGCTGCACAAAAACGGATTACACTGTGGATTTTGCAGTATGGTCTTTCTCATTTTCAGCTTCATTTATTTTAGTCAAATGCGCTCAGTACAATCCCCGTAATTCACAATATAAATAAATAACCGAATGAATGAATAAATAAATAATACAAGCAGCGCTGGCAAATTGTCATATCAGTCTCCATTTTCCGCTAAGTACTGAGACACAATGACAGCACACTTTACCAGCTTAAATCCCACAGTAGGTGAGAACTGACAACATCTTGATACACAGCGCAGGCAGCCAGAGTAAGAGTTTTAGCACTTAAAATGTTCCTCCAAGGAGAACTTTGTGAAAAGTGTGAACCAGAAAATTCAATTGAAGCCGGCTGGCTATGTTGCTGTTAGTGACTTCGGGATCTGTTTCCTTGGACAAAAGCACAGCTGGGATCACCTCTGTGATCTGAGCTGATACAGACTAGAGCATGGGTGACAAAGACCGGGTTGGCATTGTAATGTATCTAGACAGACAATAGTTACTCTAGACCAGTGCTGCAGGTTGTAAAGGTGTCTTTACATCCCCACCTGCTCACACTCTGCTGGTTCAGTTGTAGCCAGTAAGTGGTACAGCTGAAGTGGAACAAAACCTAGAGCCTACGAGCCCCTGGAGGACAAGGGCTGCCCACCATCGACCCACACAGAAAGGGCTGAGGGAAAGTCCGGATCAGCAACGAGGAACTGAAATCAAGTGAGACGGGCTGGACGGCTCCTGTGTAACTTAGTCCAGAGGAAAGCCGATCCAGGCTCTGTTGGCCTCTCACACTCCTGCTCTGATGCTCTTGAATTACTGCTAGAACAAGTGAAGGGTGGGATGACGGACTACTTACAGGCAGTGCACCACGGTTCGGCCGTCCCCGCCATCGTACTGCTCCTGCCACTTGGCGAGGCGCCGGACCAGCTGCAGCACGGAGCGTTTGGACAGCGGAGTGTCACGGTAAGCCGGCCAGCCGATGAACTGGAAGTGCTGCACCAAGCGGTAACCGTCCTGAGGCTGCACAAAAACACAGACGACCATAAACGTCAGGAACATCCTCCACCACCACAACCAACGTCATCGATGCAGGAAGGCACGGGTTGAGTCCTCTTCACGCACACAGGACTCGAAACGCTTGAATGCTGATGGAACTTATTAATATGATAATACTGTTATTGTAGTTGGTTTTTCACAAGCCTTTCCAGCTACAGAAATGTATAAGGAATAAAACAAGGAAAGGAGATAGGCACACAAAAGGGAGCTGTTTGTATCTGTGAGGTATCGAATGCTGTACAACACATGGTTTTACACAAGCGCCTTTTTTCACTGATGTAAAATATTTGCCCTAGTGGCGATGAGTCAGTTTCTCATAATTCCATTAATTCATCAGATTTAATAAGGCTCAATTCGTCCCCTGTATCTATACATAAACGCAGTTATGGGTGTCTTGTCTTGTTATAGAAAAATATGAACCAGCGTCACAAACACAGTCCAGCACCTCGTCTCACTGACACTTTGGGGATCTACAAAGTATGTGAACTTCACAGTCCCAATATCACTCCATAACCAGGCAGTTCAATTAAAGTTTTGACAGATGCCTGACATAACCTTTAAAAGCAATCTAATCCTCAAGGTAATAGGACTAAACAATGACAGCCAGCAGATTCAATTAATACTTTTTTATTATTATTTCTCCCCACATTTGAAAGCCTTTTTTAAAAAAATACCTTGATACTAAAGTATCTTCTTTCTTTCTTTCTTTCTTTCTTTCTTTTAACTTGACAGTGATTGTGGTGTGCACTTTGCCTATTCTCATGAAGCACGGCTGATTGCGGTGTACGTTGAGGTGGCACTCAATACCAGAAGGTGTCACGATGAGACAGAAATGGATTGATTGACTAATCCAGCTAACTATCTGTACTGAAGCTCACCAATTCATGCTAAGAGGCAGACAGTACAGACATGCTCCTGCTGGCACCATTTCGCCCTGCTGTGACGACCCTCAGCCCACAGTAGGCTTTGTCTTTGGAGTCATCACAGGGCTGAGGCTACTCACCGCTTCACAGCAGACATATGCATTCATGAAGCCATTCAGAGACATTTTATTTTTGCAATATCTTCATAGAGAGAGGGGCCACTTAGTGCATTTCCCTCAAATGTAATTTCTATGCTCAAGGCCTTTATTTGCAACAGCTACAGTACTTTTTGATTGCATTTCCTTTCAGTAGGCAGTCTGAGTGGTAGGCGGCGAAAAATGCAGTAAAAACAAAAGCTTAGCTTTACATTACAATGCCTTCTCTGAAATTGAAATGAAAATGAAAAATCTCTTTGATAGGTCCAAGATAAAAGCTGCTTCTTGCAATCTAAACAACCTTTCAAGTTCTTCTTGAGACAAATGTTATTTTTGTATTTTTTTTGCTCAGCTTAAATTTGCAATCGATATTTGTTTTTAATGCTGGGCATGGTGTGACAGTATATATTTAAACCACGCTGAGAGCCTGAAGAGATGCATCACAAGCTGCCCCAGGTAATAAGCAGCTTGGATCTTATCAGTGCTTGCCTTACGAAGGCTGTGGCTGGGCCTGCAGATAGAGATATCAGGGTTAAAAGTCACTGGCTGTGCCGAGAGGCAGGAGACGAGGGCTGTGTTTTACACGGGTCCGTGTGATACGCTTATCACTGCACTGATGGAGCGATTTCATGGTAAATTTGTGAGAACATTGCATTTTACCTCCGCTCCAGAGCATAGCCTCGCAGAGATGGCAAGCAAATCCAACTTGTCCACACCTGTTAGGGCAGCAGTCTGAGGAGAGTCATGCAGGAGAGACACTTTGTGAAGAGCTCCTGTGCTGAGCCCTGAGCACGAGCACTCGTCTCCCCGTGTCTCTGCCACTCGCTTGTGCATTTCGTGACAGTTTCCAAATGCAAAAGCAATAGCTTCCAACTTTATAATACTGTTTTCTCTTTTGTAATAATTATTTTTGTAATGTTCTCAGAGCCGCCTCTCCCACGAGGAGAGGGTCGCAAAGACAGTCCTGCACCTGACTGCGGCCAACACACGAGAGGCGTCCTTACCCGCGCCATGTTGCAGATCCTGAAGATCCTGTTGATGATGTCTTCATCGATGTCCGCAGAGATGAACTCCACCTGGATTGGTCCGTAGCAGCAGGAGCTCTTCTCGGGCCAGTACTGCATGCACAGCTGTGGAGAGGGGACAGTCAGCCTGGAGAATTGACCACGTGCACTGCGTCGTACTAGAGGGTCTGTATTCTGTCTGTATTCTGCTTCATTTCGAAATACCTTTACTTAGTAGTAGATTACTGCACTGCACAATGTAATTAGTGTGTTTAAGTCTTGTTCAACTCCACATCACACATCATGGCAGCAGGTACACTCCCCTCACGATGAGCCTCGAAACAATTACACTGAGGGTTTAATATCGAATAGAATGGAGGGCTGAAATAAGTCCAGGCACTAAAAATAGTGTGAAAATCCTGAAAGTGTCATCTGCTCGAGCCTCTGTTGGCTTTCTAAAGTTCATTTTTTGATGGTACTGACGTGGGTTTGGAAATTATATTTTGGCAGCTGTTTCAGGGAGTTCTTCGGCTTATTTTAACGAACACCCACAGATGAAAAAAAATAAATAAGAAAAGACAAAGCAGTGCCAGTAAGCCCAGTGAAGTCAGGTGTAAGGCTGGGTGAAATTACGGAAAGATCATGAGAAATAAGTTCATTTTAAAGAAATTTTAAAGACACTAAAGCGTGTGGTACCTGAGAAGCGTCCATCTCATTCAGCATCACGATGGATGAGCAGTTGTAGTCGAACACGAGCCTCCAGAAGTCAGCCACCGTGTTGGGCAGGGGGTGCTGGGTAACAATGAAGGCAGCTGGCTGCTTGTGGCTCTGGAAGTCAATAAAACAACAGCTCGGTCTCGGCAGGCCTGAGTCAGGGGGCTGGGCATTAACAGTCAGGGCAACAGAGGCTGATGTCCAGAGTGGATTCATAAAAAAGTAGAATTAGCCAATTTGAATCCCCCCTGTAAAACACTGATGTGAACACAGTGCCATCACAGATTTCATGGCTCTGCTTTAGGTCTGGTGAACACACTGCAGAAGGCCTGTCCTCAGTGACAGCTCAATGGTATGATTGAATAATTGCTGAATAGTTTTGCTTGGGTTTTTTTTTCCCCCAAAATAAATATCTATAAAACCTGACGCATTGGAGACACCCTGTATTGCACAGACAGACAGACAGACAGTTAGTTAGTTACTTGGGGGATCCTTACATCCATGAGGGCAGCGTTGATGTAGTTGCTGGACTCTCCATCCACGGAGATGAGGAAGGGCAGGCAGCGGTCCAGGGGCAGCACGTCCAGGCTGCGGTTCTTGTCATGGTTGCGGGGCAGCAGCCCCACACTGCAGTCCTCCGGCCGCACACGAGGAGTCACAATGTTCAGGGTCTACACATTGGAGAGAAGGAGAGGGGCAGGGAGAAAGACAGATGAAGAGAGAGAGGGGGACATGCTCATCATTGGGGTCAGCATCAAAGCTCACACCGCACTATACAGCCACCTGGAGTTGCTCTCTGATGGGTTGGCTTAGTGTTTCATTTCTAGTTCTTGCCTAATAGAGACTTCCTTCCTGTTTGTAACTCTACCTGGTGTCATGGTGTATTTTTCCCCTGTGCTGGTGCTACATTAATAAGATACAGCTTAACCCTTTTCCCATTTTTTCGGGAATGTGACTGTAAGTTTATGCAGGTCCTGGACAACACATATCAGTGGGTGTCTTAGCACCAGCTGGTTTTTCCTCCTTGTTAAACTCAAAACATTAGAAGTGTCGCTCACACAGTTATTTAAAGAAAACCAGTTTGTTTGGTTTACTCTCCTCAAGGTCTTTTACAAGAGGATATAAATAAGTTGGTCTCCGTTTACCTTTGTTCGGCTGTAATTATGAATGTTTCCACCTGTGAAAAGTGCCTGCATACAAAAATAAATTGTTTTTTCTGTCTGCTTGTTTTTTTGCCAAGGCAGTAGGTTCGATTACCTTAGACAGATTTTATGATTTATAATGAGAAAGAGAGACAGAGAGAAATCTCATGATGTATTGCAGCGGACAAAGATCGAAAAATTCTCGCTTGAACAAATAAGGCTGTATTAATTCCAGAAGTGCATAGCTAGAGGGACAATCATCCCAGGAAAGACCTTCTATTACAGGACTTTGAGCTTGTAACAGCTGTCTCCCAAATTCACAGTAAACAACACTCTGCCACATTACAACGAGCATCCTAGCGATTTACAATGCAACTGAGAGCTGTGACTGAAGGCTGGAGAGTTCTAGTAGTTTCAGGGTTATTTTCACTCACAAGAGGCTGGACTCTGTACTTGCCATGCTATACACACACTACGTTCCTCTTGTAACGTGGCTGGGCTGGGCACTACACATTCGACAGCAGCAAGACTTGGCTTACCTGGAATTCGTCCTTGATCTGGCTGGAATTAGTCTGCGGGTCCAGTCTGCTGATGTTGTAGTAAATGGCTCTGAACTCGCAGACCGGGATGGCGGTGTTGCCACACAGACAGGCTTCCAGAATGGCGTCGTGGACAAACACATACTGTTCCTGCAACACAGCCATAGTCATCACAGGCCAATCTCACTGCCAGCACCCTGCCTTTAACACTCTCACTATTGCATGTGCTGTACAGCAGTCTGGGCAGGCCATAAATATAGCCCTTGGCACGACCCAATCCATTGTGGTGGCATGGCCCCTAAGTTGAAAAGGGTTTTCATCACGAGGTGTCATCTCAAAACCATTTTTCATGACGTTTCGCTGCCGTGTTGTGTGTAACTAACTGTGGCTAGACATCATTTGGGTCTCTGTATACGTCACAAAGCCCAGGATTGGTGTCAGAGAGGCTCGTGCCACCAGACTGCATGGTTTATTAATACTCGATACGCGAACCATCTGGTTTTACTGATGATTCATATTTTACTCCAGTAAATGCACCCAGGCCTGGCGATAAAGTTTCCAGCCTCGAGACTAAAAATGTGCACAGGAATAAGTCGGGTCTCAATACTCTGCTTGAACGGCAGCTTAAAGAGATCACTTGGGGCCAAAAAGATTGAACTAAAAGCGTTTGATAATTCAGGTAACTGCTATTAAATAATCTCAAAGCTGGCCATCACAGCGGAATAGATTTTCTCATATTTGGTCCAACAATGCTGCAGGCTTAAGGTTTTGAATGTTAATTGCAGCCCTTTGATCCTCTCTATGCTTAATCCATCTTGCGCTGACCTCCCCTATCCATTACCTTCTCTCATCTCTTCTGCAGAGAGCCTTTTAAAGGATTAATTGTGTTTTGTTGTTTTGTAAAGGATTATCTTCATAATTGTGCATCCGGCTGACACACCGAGCTGCACAGTGGTTTTGGCACTGACACTTAGCATTGTCCTGCCCCTGTTGTGAGAGCCTTTTCTCTCACGCTTCACAGGCCAAACACGCAGGCCGACGCCACGGCTCACTTTGATCATGGAATCACATCTCGATGCATCATCAATGCAAAAACTAAAATGCATGGCACTGACCTCTGAGGCATGCAACACCGTTTATAAAGCAGTTTACACAAAGTCATCACTTAAGACACCTCCACAGCCTGGCTTATTGTCCTGCTACTGTACAGTTGAGCTTGTGTCCTTCACACAAGTCAGTTGCTCCTGTAAGGGATTGTGGAGTGGAGGCGCAGCCACAGTAATCACGGCTCTATGTTCTGAGAGCAAGTCCTGAAAGTCTATTACCGAGCAGCTCCTTCACTGCAGAGTCGGTGGCCCTCTCCCGGCGAGAGGGAACAGAGAGTTAAACTGGCAAAGTGTTCGCAGTGAAGGAACACAAAGCCTGTATTAAACTGGCTTGACCACAGAGTCTGCCCCGCTGTGGGGCTGAACTGGGATTTGTCTGGTGCTTTAATTCGATGCTCATGCAGCCTAGTTGCTGGAGCTCTCTCCCTCTCACAAACTCTCGCTCACAAACACACACACAAAAGCGACATTTCGTGCAATTTCTCTCTCCAGCACTACCTCCTAATTTGGGCAGTTTGGTATGATTCCTACTTATCGCTATGAAGTGTGGCAGGTCTGTGGATTTCATTACTGAGCCCCTGACATGCAGAACAGAAACTAGCTGAGAGGCACTAACGAGCCCGGCTGGCTGACACACCGACGGCAGGCTGAAGCCAGAGGGAGGCAGGAGGTTTGGCCCAACGAATCACCCAGAGACCCTGCCCAGATTCTCCATGCTCGTCAATCAGGACACCTTGCCTGAACTCGTTTTTTTTTTTTTTTTTTTTTATTTGTATGTGTTAAAGAATACATTTTCATTTGAACGTGATGACCAAACCAAAGGTCTACTTTCATGACCAAGAAGAGGAGGATGAAAACAATCCGGCTACATTTCAGTATTGACCACAGACCTCACAAGAGCTTCTCATTGATTATTTGTTTGAATACTTCATTGATTGATTGAGTGAATAACTGATTAAATAATTTTGCAGTGGGTGATCTGAGAGCAGGGGGACTCGGTGGCAGTTACGGGAGAGCCTAGTGGCTGGGTGTGGAAGGGTATGGTCCCCTCCTCCACTCCTCCCCTCCTCTGGCAGGTACACCCACCTCTGTCTGCACCATGTTGACTCTCTGGGAGCGCAGCTCTCGGATACAGTTGAAAATATCCACCACGCCCTCGTTCTCTGCCATGTCCAGCATGATGTCCACCGCAATGAAGCAGCCCGTCCTCCCCGCGCCAGCACTGCGAACAGAAAGCCCGGGAATCAGGAGTGACGGAGAGGGAATCCGACAGTCACCGCTCACTCGCTCGCCCACTCACCGACTCTCCTCCTCACAGCGCCACACATTGCTTGTCTGAGACCTTGATTAATGGGTGACTGGTGAACAAGTTAGTCCTGACAGGGCTGCTGGGGAAGAGTGCTAAAGGAAATTAGAAATTACTCGCAGTCTGTCAGAAACTTCGCCACGCAAGGCGAGCTCTGTAGTGCTGGATAATCACACGGGGAAATTAGGAACTGGGTAATTAGGATTTTATATTCTGTCTCAATGCACAGGATTAAAGAATGGTAATCCACATTATTTGGGGAATCCATCAACTCAGCGGCGACTGTGTCTGCTGTTCCACAGTTTTAGAAAGCTATTGTGCTCTAGTTTAAAATTGTATATATATATTTATTTTTTCACTAAGCGCTAGAGAAACGTTTCTGTTGCTAAATGAGTAAAGCCTCATTATTAGAGGAGGAGAGATAAACTCTATTTAATGACCTGTGCTGTGATGTTTAATAGCACATTCTCAATCAGGCTTTTGTGTGTGTGTGTATGTGTGTGTGTGCGTGTGCGTGTGCATGTGTATGTGTATGGGCTGAAAATAACAGCATGCTTGGCACAGGTACACCTAATGACCTTGAATTTTCATACTTCAGCTTGTTTGCTCTTCTGTTCCGTGTTTTTGTTTTAAATCTGAACCACAGCGCACATGTGGATGCCTCTCTCCGTCCCCATCGCGTCTCCCCTGCCTGTGTTACTCAGCGCGTCTCTTTTCTTCAGCCTAGAGGGAAGTCTTATCCTGACCTTCTGTATTAATTTTTAAACAAAAGATAAAACAGCTGAGCTCTCGGCGGACAGTTATTTATATGGTGAGAGCGGAGCAGGCCGGGCTAGCCTGTAGCTCATCTCCTTGGAGAGCTTAGGGAAAATGTTCGCCGAATGAGAAGAGAGAAGAAAAGGGTTTGAGTCTCCCGAGCTCCTGCGCTTCACAGTCACACGGAACTTGTATAGTTGTGTATCGCTGTGAGCTCTTGTGGTTTACATGCAACCTTTTTTAACAAGACAAGTGTTTAGTATTTTCCATCACATATAACTCATCCACACCTAAAAGTGCCACGGCGAGGTAACGGCCTGTTTCCTTATGGGCCTGTTTCCAGCGCCAAGCAACAGACTACCTGCTCAGCACACCTGGTGCTCTACACACCTGCGCTGCGCAAGCTGTCCCTCACCAGCTGTTCAGTCTTTCAACTTGCACTGTTCCTTTATACCATCAGGGAAAGTTATCTGCCTATTCCAGAAATAATGATAGGCTCGCTGTGTGTTGTATACTCTGACTGTAGCTTTCCAATTATATTATTATTACTATTATAATAATTTGGGCTGATGTGCCTCAATCCAAGACATTTTCATTTAATAATACAACTGCATGTTTGTGGGTTTTTGTAATGGATTATTAGGTCACAGATAACTGTGGAAAGCATACACAATGCAAAGTGGTGTAAAAGCCTAATGCCATTAGTCACACGGTGAAGCAAAACTGCAGGGCAATATATAGACTGGGACAGCATTACAACTGCAACGCACCGAGTCACTGTTGCAAAATAATTCATATTTTATTGCTCTTTGCTGCTGAGCACTCACAGCCAGACTATTTCCTGTGAAGTTATAAAACCATCTGGGATTTTACCGATTTGTTGAAACCTTATGTTTTAATGTCATTTTAATTTGCATATTTACAGCCTTTCGACATCAGAAACCTCTAAAGTCTTGGGCATCTGCCTTCCTGAAACCTCCAAAGTCCCTTTAACCTATTTGGTGCGACAACTGCTGTCTGTCTGTCCAGCTCTCTTCCACTGGCTTGACTGTATATGTACCTGTCTGATGCAATATTAAGTCATATATTTCATGCTATCCGCACGGTTACATTTCACTAAAAGGTGGACTAACCTTTCCTTCGGGGAAGTTATCTCTCCCATTAGCTCGGCAGCTGACGGGCCCTACCAGCGGTCGCTAAACGTAATCTGACATTTTTTTCCACGTCAGTTACATTTAAAAGACTCTGATAAGGATCTAGATCTTGGCGGATGTCGCTTCATCTGCAGTGTGCTGCGCTTTAACTGTGTGTGAAATGATGCTGGGTTACTGTGTTGCATAGTGGTGCAGACTGTCTGTCTGAGCAGCGCAACTGTGTACCAGTGTCCTGTAAAATTTGTCTACCTAAAAAATGTATTGATCCAGCCATTGAAATTAAAGGGGAGGTTCCTACACTTAAGGGATAGAGCTAATTTAAAATCACCTTTTAAAGCTTTTGTACCTTTAATTTACATAAAGACAACACAGCAAATTGAAATTTCCATTCTTATCTCACAGTGTCTTTAGACCAGAACATTGTCAAATTACAAGTTACAAAAACAGCAACTGTTGTGTTAAAGTGCTCATATTACACTCTGAAATGCATTAAGAATGGCACTCATGGCACACTACAGTCTTTAAAAAATAAAGGTGACAGACTGAAAATACAGTGAGCCTTCCCTTTAATTAAAATTGGGACTGTGTCATACAGCAACTAAGCTATTGGCTGATCGACACACTTTTCTAATTAAGACTAATTTTATGGTACACTGGTCTTCCCCCCCAGCATCCCAAAACTCTGGGCCTGAGGCTTACCTGCAGTGGGCCACTATGGGGCCAGCGTCAGGGGGGTTAAGGAACTTGACTTGACGCACAAAGCCCAGCAGCCCGGTGGCGTAACAGGGGACCCCGTGGTCCGGCCAGCTGGTGAAGTGGAACTGCCGGATCTCTCGGATTTCATGGTGACTCTTCTGAGGAGGAAGAGAAAAGCTTTAATTAAACTGAGAGAGAGGCTCAGGAACGGCACAGACAACCGTGTGGTTGTGTTGTGTCTGTGTTTGCTGTATGTGTGTGAGAGGGATTGGGACATTACAACATGAACCTACTGTATGGTACTCCAGGGCATTTGATTAAATCTTATGTGTGTGTGTTGAGTGGGGGTGGGGGGTATTGCAAAAGCACATGCAGGAGAACTGCAGGTGGGGAGTCAAAAGTTGATGAATTTCCTGCTCAATAATAAAATCCATGTCCACAATCAATGTTCGTCACAGTACCTGTTTTAATAGAACCGTAAGCATCTTGCTGTTTGTCTTTAAAAATAGACCTTTAATTACCCTGATCGAATATCGACTCTCTCCCAGGGTGTCTTACTGAGCAAAATACAAACATCGATTTCCACACAAACACAACACACTTGTGGAGTACAATCCTCATTCGCACTCCAAAAATTACCATACAAGTGCTTGGAAGGAAATATCTGTAGTGCCATTGCCATGAACGGAGGGTATCGCTCTTGCTAACAGGGTGATTGCAGTTTGGGTTTCTGAGCACACTAGGCTGTCCCATCTGAGCTGAAACACCTCCAAGATCCCAAATCATTTCTGCAGCTTTCTGCCAGTAACAGTAGCCCTGTAATAATATGTTTTTTGCTGGTGCAGAGATAGGTGTCTGCTTACAACTGCAATCACATTCTCTCTTTTGGCTCTTAACTTTGTTTGGAAAGCACAGTAGATAAAACGCATCCACATGGTCAGTAAAACACGGGAACCTCACGGCAAGACTCGGAGAGCTTAAACCTAACCAGTTCTGATGGCTTGAGCCAAGTCAATTCATTGTGCTGTGTAATGGGTATTTCAGATGTAATTAGACTGCATGCAGTTCCCATGCAAGGTAAGGTGAAAGGTCAGGAAAGAAGTACTGTATTGGAGAAAACACCTAATTTGCAGGCTGTGTGGCTTAGATGACAAAATGGAAATATCTAATGTGTTTCGAGTGAGTCACCCGTGGTCAAATTGATAGACCATACACTGCACACTAATGCACTGTCATATTTATTATACAAATGGCTTAACAACACACTCCACAAAATACACAGAATATGGAATTAAAGCTGGTAGTGTTTGGATTTATTTCCACCTGTATCTCTATCAGTGCTCTCGCTCTCTCTCTCTCTCTATTTCTCTCTCATTCTCGAGGTGCATATAGTGGAGCTGCAGTCAGGCTATCTGCAAATATGCTTCAGCTGCAATGAGTGTCAGCTTAATCTGCATTAAAACTATTTATAAAACACACACACACAATTGCTTTGATAACAGCTTCAGAAGAAGTTCAAAATCAGAAACCTGAGCTGACCTCAGCTTGGTTTTACATCTCATTATTATTAACCACGCCAAGCACAGCCGGTAACGATACTGGATGTTGGAGCGCCAACCATCTTTTGGAAGAATTTTTCTATGTTGCAATCTTCCACAAATGCTGGCGATCAGTTTATTTTTAACAGAAAGACTGCAGACTAGCCTCCTCCTGCATTTCTGGATCAGGCCCTGCCTCCTAACAGTGTAGGTTCTTG
The DNA here is from genome assembly GCF_036373705.1 of Amia ocellicauda. NCBI lineage: Eukaryota > Metazoa > Chordata > Actinopteri > Amiiformes > Amiidae > Amia > Amia ocellicauda. Next base: position 38,526,779 of record NC_089853.1, read on the forward strand.
CCTCCTGGTCTGAAACACAATGTACCCTTCAAGCTCTGCATAAAGCCTTTCCAAACGCTTAAATATTAATATCCTGACAGAGCATTTGCTTGTTTTTCTTTCACTCTGTGGATTCACCAACACACACAACTATCTTCGATCTAAGCAGCGTCAAACCTTGGACAACCATCACCCAGAGAAATGGTCTATTTCCAGAAGCCGAAACTGCAAGTTTCCTTCCGTGTATGCACAGTGGTTTGGCGTTGTTCACAGCAAGGAGGGCAAACAACAGTAGTACAGATGGCAACTTTGATTGTTATATTAATACATTTTTAATTTTGTATTATTATTTTGAAAGTAATAACATTTGATTAATAACAGTTCATCTGTAGCAGAGGACAGTCACATGCAGGTTATTGAGACTCTTCTCATTCATTCCAAGTTATTCTATACACAACAAAATGTTCGTATTCTGATCTAAAGCACAGCACAATACTCCAGATCTGAGCAGCTGTGCGTGGCAATTACCTTCTGAACAGTGAAGGTCCGAATCACGTACTCGGCCAGGGGCTCTGTCTCGATCAGGGTCACTTTAATGTCTCCGTAGACCTCTGTGTCATCTGGCCAGTATCTGACACACTTTACCTACAGAGAGATGAATAGCAGTTTAAAGAAGACACTCTGAGACAAAACACATACAGTCGTAGTAAATTCTATTGAATATATATTGTTCATTAAACTGTTTTAAAGTGTGTTTGTTTTTAAAATCAATTATATATTTTCAAAGGTGTGTTGATTACTGACCCTTATAGGAAACCAAAAAGATTCCAGTTAATCAAACTGAGTGAAACCAGTGGGTGGGTAAACTTTCCACCTTGACTGTTTTGTTTTGTTTTGGTAATGTGATATGGACAGATACCACATATAATAAGGTATAATAAGGAGCTGGAATAACCCTCTGCCCAGACTGACAGAAAGGCTGACACCAAGGCCCGGCCTGCTCACTACCTGTCCAGGGATACATCCACTGAATATCGACCTACCCTGCCCACCTCCACCAGGTTTGTCACCATGACAATGCTGCTGGAGTTTTCCTGCCAGATCATTCTCCAGAAGTCTCTCACGGTTTCTTGCATCGGACCTTAAAGGAATAAACAGACAGAAGAAATAGTTCTCATCAGAACTGGACACCTGTCCTCAAGAAGCCCTTACACATGAACACCAGCTGGGCGGAGTCTAACATTGTGCAATTGTGTCAGCTGGGCGGAGTCTCCCCCACTTACCTTGTGTAGCAACGTAATGTCTTGGTCTATGATAACCCTAGAAAAAAAAAAAAAAAAAAACAACACATAAAATGACTAATGTTTCAGGGTGCAGATTTGAAGAACACTGATATACAAGAACATGTCTGCTCAGCCTCCCACCCCCCCAAACACAGACACTGTGACAGGGTGCACTCACGTCAATGTAGTTGGCGTTGATGTAATCGGAATGGGGGTCTCCGTCCAGGAGCTGCAATCGGACACGAGTGTGGTCATCTACAACACAGAGAGACAGAGAGACGCCATCATGTGGGAGCGTGACACAAACTTAGAAGTGAAGAACATATCATCAGCAGATAATTAAGTGCCACAGATTGTTTTCCCCATCAACACATCCATTTCTGGGCACTAAAGCACTGTAGCACTACTGCGCACGGCCGTATGCTCCTGGGAAGGATTATAAACTATATTTGCGCACGTCGTCGGAGTAATTTCATACATGGCGACACCTCACAAATTGCCGACGGCAGCGTAAGTATATAACATGCATTGGCCTTAATGCATGATTTAATTAATTACATTAACAGCAGCATCTCTCCTCTCCATAAATGTATGATCCATTAATTCAAACATATACAAACTAATGCACATCTCCCGGTGGTATCTGCTCTGAGTAATTAAGTGCATTATTTGGGGGGCTGTAAAGTGGAGGAGGCCTGGTAATGAGGTAATGTTTAAAAGGATCAATCTTACACACTCTACATGAGAAGATGACATTTGCCTTTGATCTCTGCGAAATGCAAATCCTCTGTGGCAGCCCTTGAATGTTATCCATGTGCTCACGGACGCTCAAGCCGCCAGTCTGAAGAGCAGCGTTTTTGTTCCTGTAAATTGATTGCGATTCTTGGTTCCTGCTGCCGCCTCCCAGGTTGTAAAGACTTTTAGATTTAGATCTGCCCATTACACATTCCAACATGTACATACGCACATACACACACACACGCACATGCACACGCACACGCACACGCACACACACACCTTTGTCAGAATAATGGTGATTATGCATCTGTCCTTCAGGAAAATAAGCAGAAGCAGGGACAGAAGTACACTATATATTGTGACTGGTCTACAGGGATCTTCACCATGAGTCCAAAAACAAGAAAACAGGTGCAAATATGCCAACTCACAGACCTGCGCGAAGCAACACAGACTATTCACACAAGAAAAGGCTCAGCAAACACTCAGAAGAGCATGTAGAAAAGACGTCTGGTTGAGCATTGGAAAATAATTATGAATGCACAACCCAGAAAGACTCTCAAACCTCTGTCTGATTTTCATTTGTGTGTCCCCCCTTCCCAAATCATGACTCTATCAATAGCACGATGCAGAGCGGGAGAGAGGAGGCGAAACTGCCGATGCAGTCAGCACTGTTCACCTGCTCTTTGAAATCCAGAAGTAATCTTTTGTGCATTTACTTTGCCTCTTACATCAACATGGGTAATTGGATTACGGCAACGTTAGCGTGCACCTTTCGACTCCTGCCCTGCCACCTAACAGAGTGATCGGCTCTTCTGTGAAGTGTGGCCATGTGGCTGAGCACAGTAATGGGCACTTGCTCTGGTGTGCCTCTTTCAGCTGCACTGATTATACCATGAATAAAGAAATAAAGAAATAAAATGCCCTTGGTGTGGATACAGGTAACAGCTTCTGCAAAATTAACAACTGAATACTGGGTGCACTGCGCTGCTCCCATGGCTTTCAAAACAAATATAAAGGTGTCACTGCAATCGTTTCATTTATAATACTAATAGAAAATCACTTCCAGGGCCTTTCCCAGTCCAATAAAATAACACACACACACACACAGTCTCATCTTTTCTCAAGGCTGGCTTCTGAAGGACACTGATAGTCCAGGTTGTAGTTAATCATGTACTGTCTGTCTCCATTCATCAATATTGTCTGTGCCGAGTGCCATTCCCTGTACAATCTGTGATCTTGTCTGTCAAAGTTTAGATCAAGCCACAGTGTTTCAGTATGTATGTTTCATATGAAGAACATAAAAAAGAGACCGGGGGAAGAAGAAGAAGAGAAAGCATGAAAAGAAGAGGAGAAAGGGGGAAGAAGTATAAGAAGAGAAAGGGGCGAGAAGAAGAGAAGGGGGAGGAGGAGAAGAATAGTAAAAATGAAGAGAAGGGGGAAGAGGAAGAAGAGAAAGGGGGAAGCAGAAGAAGAATCAAATAAATGTTATATGAATCTGCCTAGAGGCAGCAGCAGATCTGAACAGCAACACTTTAAGAATGTCTCAGATATTCCCAGCATGTGTGAGTGGAGAATTTACACAAATTAAAAAAATATTGCCAACTGTTCTTGCTTTGACATGAAACAGACAGACAGACACACAGACACACACACAGACACACACACACAGATACACAGACAGCACCAAAGCTGCCAGAAATTAAACAGACTTCAGCTGCATTGCTGAGCTCCTGCTGGGGGGGCACTGTGGACCCTTGAAGGTTATGAAGCTAAAATAATCCCAGTTCATTTTGCTGTGACACAGACGCAGTACACGTTTTAAAAAGACTGCCCTCTCCATTACAGGTTATTCATATCTGCACGTTCACTCGCTCGCACACAATGCCCTCATTCAAAAGTCCTGCTGTCTGAAAGGACAGGCATCTACCGAGTTAAATGCAGTGCCCGAGGGAGGACAAGCGTAACAAGTTGCTCGTTATCAGGATGAAATGCCATGGATAACAACTTATTATACAGCCCCGGTATTCCTCCACTCCTAGCTGTGTTCCCATTTCTGTAAAAGGTTATACAATATTTAATTTCTACTCTGGGCCAAAAGTGAAATCAAGATGATCAGAATAAGCAGAGCTCAGTAATAACCCTCGGATGTTGAACCCTCTGCTTTATGTCTCTGTTTATCTTCTCTCTTCTTCTTCCACTGGGTGTCAGTCTTTAGATCCCCCCCCTCCCAGATCCCCTCTCTGCAACAAGAGGAGCTCGCCTTGCTTCAGATCAGTGCTTGCCTTGTGAAAATGTAATTTCTCCCGTATTAATCTGTTTCGGTTTGAAGTCCCATTGAATTGAATTGTGTTTAACTATGGCTGAATACTCCAGCTCCCATAATCAAGAATTTAGTGAGTTATCTCTTTTTTATTATTCTTTGTTGTTGTTGTTGTTGTTTTAGACTGGAAAGTTTCCACCATAACTAACAGAAACACTCAACACTTGCCCCAAACCTGATTGTCAGTCATGAAGGATCCTCTGAGAGTCAAGCTTTTTCAGTCCCGAGTGAAATATAAGTTAAATAAGTCATGCCTTTGAAAGATCTCCAATAAATTGCCACCAACTGCTCGGCTTAGTGGCAGCTAGGTCTCCACACTGATGATGTGGTGTTATAATTCAATGTGTTAATTTTGTCTGAATTTTTTTTTTTCGACATCCAGTACAGATAACTCTGTTGACTGCAACTGTGTCACGTTTCTGTTTGCATTTCAATGCTGCTTTCCTTGAGCAGAGAAAGAGCTGTGTGGAAATGTTTCAAGGCAAATCAGATGGAATCTTCTGAAGAAAGAGGAAAAACCCAAAGTGACAAGACGTTTTGTCTGACAGCAAAAAATAAATAATGAAAAAACAACAACACACATATATAAATAAATAAACAGAAATGTGCAAATGAACAGTTTAAACAATCAGCACACATGCTACAGCTTTATCACTGCAGCGGACTGCTTTCCTTCTGATATGGTAATGCCTGCCAATAACTCTGCTTATTTTTGGTGGCAGACTCTGCTGAATTATATATGAGCATATGGGGAACTTTATGTTTACACAGTCTGCAGAAACACTCAAGGAATGTAATGGGACAGATGTCTTTAAATCCATAGCACTCTTTATTTATCTTCCCTACGTTCGGGCTCTCTTTTTCCCTGATTCAATAAATTGTCACAGGTAATTACGCAAGCTGAGCATTTCTGATAAGAGTTGGTATTGATTTGAAAACTTTCGGAGAGTCTCCCTGAGAGCTTATGTTTATTTGTAAGCCTGTTCCATTTCTAATGCGCTGCCCTTCTGGTTCCCTTTGGCAACAACTCCACCATCAATGTATTGAAAACCTCCCGATTGTATGTCTTAAACAAACGTCCCCTACAGTTTTCAATGCTGTATGTCCCCCTGATTCTCTCCTTCAAACAGATTCCTCTTCCTTCCTTTCATTCAACCATACTCCAACGGCCTGCCTCCACGTGAGTCCACCGTATGGACATTTTAATGTGAAGTAATCCAGTGAAGTGGCACAGGCAGAAGTGAAACCACAACAGAGGTGAAAGTATTTAAAGCAGTGTAAAACTCAGAGGAAACGCAGGGTGAAGGAGAAGTGAAAGAACCGTGTAGATTTTTCATAAAGGATCCCCTTAACTAGACTTGTGCCCCTGGACAGTGTCAGGACAGCGCGCTGGCTTACTCACAGGCAATGATGTTTCCGTATCTGTTCTTGTTGCGGTTTTCATCTTTCTTGGCTGTGTCCCAGGGGGCCGTCTGTCCCTCAGCCAGGCCCTGGAAAGGACAAAAATTCAGTCAGTGTTGATGCTCTGGAATGCAGAGAACGCACCACAAATAAATAAATTATTTCAGTCAATAATACAATTTCATCCAATCTCACAACCTGCTTAAAACCAATAACAAAAACAACGATGCCAGCCACACGGTAAGAACAGGGCACGGCTATAAAAGGTAATAGAAGGTTATAGTCAAAGAAAATATTTGCCCCAGCTCTCTTCACATGTGCCCGGCAAGATAAGACAACACCAGTTCCCTATTCAACAAGGCTGGTTTTCACTGGGGTTTGCAGAGACTAGCAATGCTTTGATTGTTAACCTTTCTGCCTCTTTGCAGCGGGCTGACTGTTCTTTGACGATTAACCACTTTTGAAACATGTTGCTGTAGCTAGAGGAAGCTTCCTGTCGTTTTGTCCCATAGTCCCCCCTGCCCATCAGCACACCGGGCACAACCCACTCTAGATAAAACTCGGAGAGAAAGACAGAGCGAGAGACGGGGATAGGGATATATTATTTGCTAAATCCAAAAGGTTCTTCAAATGAACACTTCAAAGGGTTAAATCAACAATTGTTTTCTTTTTTTTCCCCAGTGTTTGATATTCATCTGTTTTGCATCTTCCGAGAATCAGTTCAGCTCAGTTTTACTGTTGTAACTCTGTGTAATGAAAGCAGGGTGTTAAAACAACAAAACATGAAGCCCTTAATCACAGAGGAGCAATTGAGTGTGAGTCAGCGGAGAGCTTCCAGAGCCATAAGTCTGCGGGGTGACTACAGATTCTGATCCATATGGTGTCCAACCCGAGCTCAGTGACAAGCAGGAAAAACCTGTCAGTGGTGTCTAATTTATTCTGAATTGTCCTTTATTATCTGTTGAAGGAGATGTGGTTGAGCTGCCAGGACTACTTCTGCAGGAGATGCTGATAAGCTTGCAGTTTACTGAAGAGGCATATGTCCTCCCGTAAAGCTGATTTTCTCCACAGCCGTCAATAAATCCACTTTTTAATGAAAGCAGTCAGGAAGACAGACAGACGAACACAAACACAGACTGACGGACAGACATAGGCAGAAGGAGAGATGGATAGGGAGACAGATCGATAGATATAGAGAAAATACAGGTGGATGGAAAACTAGCCAGAGAGAGACAAATGGATAGCTACACAGACTGATCAATAGGCTCTTGAAGTTAGATGGAAGGATGACTAATCAGCCCATCCAAGAAAAGCTTATTTTAAACTCGCAGGAGGCAACAAGTACTCTACAAGTCTAGCCAGTTGAACTCCGCAGCTCCTGGGAGCTTCGGCGGAGAATCAGAGAGGTAAGAAAAGGCAACCTGACCGCCAACATTTCCCATTTCCTCCTGACCCTCATGCTTGCTGGAGCTGCGGGGGCTTTTCTTTAAGACGTTAATGGCTGCAGCACAGGATAGCCAGGCAGGGTCTTAACTGGCAGCAGGGACATTTAAGCCACATGGAGTTAAGCACAGATCTCCTGCATCATCCTCTTTCTTTTAACCATTTACTTTACTAAAGAGGTTAATTTGCCCAGGTTTAGCGAAGGGCACGGCTTTGTTTGTGGGAAGACAGACGGTGAAGTAAAGGATCATGGAAAGGAAAGGGAGTTAAAAAAAAGGAATGGCACGGAAAGGGTTGTGGCAGCAATTCCGAGAGCAGCAGGCATGCTGTGAGCTAAAGGAAGCTTGCAAACATAATGATCAAAGGAGGAGAATGTACAGAACTTGGGATACAAATGAGTCATTGTGTATCCCCCAGAAAAAAACTAAAACAAACGGTGCATATATATATATATATATATATATATATATATATATATATATATATATATATATATATATATTACAACATAAGATTTGCCACTTTGCAGAATCTCTACAGAATCGCCCGTGGTTACAGTTGTGCTTTGTAATTTTGACTTTGCAAAAATGAAGATAAAACGAAAAAACAGCAGATGTTGGTTTTGTTCCATGTTGCCAACACCCCCCCTTCTATATTACAGAACGGTTGTACTCGCTGTATCTACTAAAAACACTTAAATGTAAAAAAAGACTATAGCTGGTTGGCAGATTGTTAAACATTTATTTTCTACTAAGCAATTATTTTCACTGCAAGTCATTTCCTTTACTTTCCAATGGTGCGGAATGGCATTGACTGGGAGAACAGCGATTTTTACGGCCAGTTTCTCCGCTGTATTATTTAGTGAGGAAGCTCATATGACATTTTGAGGCCAGCAGACCTCCTCTGGACAGGCTGAGGCTGTGCCCACAGGAGGTGGTGGTGGATCAGGCGATCGAAAAATATTGAACGACACAGAGCCCTGTGTCCAGAGGTACTAGTTTAATAATATTAATATATATTAAATAGTGCTATAACTTTAATAGTGCTGAATAATATATACAACAATAAATCAGAAAATACTTTTTGCTCATGAGTCAGGAGATTGAAGTCACAACGAACTACAAAAAAGGCAGTTTTACTGTGTTGTACTAGTTGAAGCAGGCAGAGGAGGGGTCTGCCTAAGTGACAAAGCATATCAGTCTGTAGGCAATTCGTTAGACAATGCATTCCCGAGTTCACAGGGTGATGACAATATCCCATCCCTTTGGGTAGTGTTCTCGATTCGAAAGATAACCTGAATTTGTTAAAGGCTGTGGCAATGGGGAGATAGTACTTCTTTCAACCAAAAACTGTTTCTCATCACTCTTTGTCTTCAGTGCAACTTGTCCATGGGATTTGTATTTATTGTAAGACAATATGGCAAAGGAGAATTTGGTTATTCTGTGCATAGGGAAACATCCACAAAGAGCACCCTATAGATTAGAGAAACGTTTGATTCATTACTTACTGCACATAATGAAACAGACAGAGACAGAGGTGCCTAATTACATGCAGAGTTGCAACCCCCCTGCCATCAGGATTCACAAGTTTTCTTACACTTTGCTAGACGAAAAATATTTAAATTTGAATAGAAAAACAAAAAGCCCCTAATGGAGTCTCTTTCATCTCAAAGCTGTTTTTTGTTGTGTTTCTTTTTTTTTTTTTTTTACCAATTAATATTCAAGAAAAAACAATCCTCCCACTCCAGAGGGCCACAGATGAATCAGACATGTCAGCTGGAGCTGCAGGGGGACAGGCGGGCTGAGGAGAGAGCGGCGCTGCTTCTGCACGGTGCGAGGGCAGCCGGGAACAGTGCGACACTCTGCCCACGAGGGAGCTGAGGCTGACTGGCAGGGGAGAGATGGGAATTCACACGGAGTAGGAGACAGACTCGCCATGGCAGTCCGCTTCCTTGGCAACCACAATAACACACAGGCGCACACAGCAGCACCAGTGGGTATCACAGGCCTTCCACAGAGCTTTAAGGTAAGTGTGTTGATGCTAATTAATCTACTCAGAGAGTCATTTCCGGCTGTTTGTGGTGAGTCACGGAAATGAACGACAGAAACACAACACAAATGCCATAGGATTCACATTAATCTGCTGTATTACTGAAGCAGAAACTAATATTTGAATTAAATAGATTTAGTCAGAAATCCACTTTAAATATATATATCTATATCTATATCTATATATATATATATATATATCTATATCTATAGATATATATATGTATATATATCACGTATTTTATTTATTTTCACCTGTTAATACAGTAAACTTCAGGAATGCAGAATAACACAGTTACCATTCCTCTATATGATACTGCAGGAAGGACGAGTATAAGTTCCCACTGTGCCTGTATCCGTTTCCACAGGAACGTCGGAGAGGTGATTGGCAGTCTCCTTGCACACACCTCCCCACCTGTCCTTGGCCTATTGCTAACCGAGACCCCACGCACCCAGCTGTCAGCGGGCGCAACACAACTGCGCCTACCTGGCTGACAGATGATGAATGGGTGAAAATAATGTTCACAGCACACAAATCACATCATACTTTTAAGGTTGTTGATGTACCTTAATGGTGCCCTGCACAGACTTTCTCTTTTTCTCTCTTTATTTCCTCAACATAGTTTGAAAGGCTTATCGCGGACAAAATGTTGGCCATGATTGCCTACCGCAGTGTCTCGGTCTCGCTCCCTCTCTGCAGCCCTCTCACAGGCTGCCCCCCCGTCCCCGTCCCCCTCTCTCTCTCTCTCTCTCTCTCCTCCATACCTGCCCTCCCTTCGGATGCAGATCCCTCAGATGTGAACCACCACCTGATTGAGAAGTATGGAGGAAAAGAAAAAAGAGAAAGACACCCGCAGAGGAACAAAACAGTAATCGCTTGCCTTTAATCAGAGACGTGTATCTTTTTTAACAGACACACTGATCTAACTGCACAGAGGAACAAGACCAATTTTGCCAGCCTGTATACTCATCAAAGGAAGCCTGATTCTTTTATGCCGAAATCGTTTGCAACAAAACAGGCCTCATTATAAAAGCCTTCTAATTTCCCGTTGTCTGTGACCCTCCAACCTGGTAATGTCCCTGCCTCCCAGTCTCCTGGGTGCTCTAACGTGTCCCCGTGGGAGTCTCGACTCTTGCATTGTCTGGCGGCTCAATGTGGGGCCTCGGAGTTGCAAATGCATCTTGCGGCTACACTTGTGGAGCTCTGGTATTCATGTTTTTGAACCGGGATAAACATGAAGAATGATGAAACAGGGCTGCCTATGGGAGGGATTGTGGGGGGGAGTAACATGGAATGATGCCTATTGTGCTCCAAGTTTGCAAATTGTGCCAATTTCTTTTCCTGTTTTTTTTTACTGCTGCAGGAAGATGTGAATAAGAGGATGAAGATGAAATAAGATCATCGGCTTAGCAACATGGAGGTCACCTCGCCCCCTCTCCACCGACCCAGTGACTGCCAGCTATGTCGAAAGCAGAGCTCAGGGGGAAGCACAAGGCCAGGGCCCTTTTAAAGTCGTAAGTGAGGGAAGTCAAATAAAATATTAGCGGCAAAGTGAGTGCCTACTTAATTTTCACCTGCATGGGCCCCCAACCCGAGAAGCAAATCAGGTTAGAGGGAGGCGATAAGGAGAAGGCAGAATATAACTGATGACCCTCTCACTCACATAGCGCCTAATGGAGGCTTCCTTTTATCAGCGAGGGCACAGTTAGCCATGAGAACAGGCAACATATCCAGAGTTAATAGCAAAACAACACAGAGGGGATGGGGGGTGTACAGGTTCATTGAAATACACACAGGAGCAATGCAGGGAGGCTGGAGAGGAAACAAGACCCTGCTTCCACTGGGGAACTGTGCTTTGGTAATTGACAGTGTTTTTTCCATAAAACAAAACAAACCAACAAACAAGAAAATATAATATCTCTCAATGCGAGGCGTAAACCATTTGTATATTTCCTTTCCCCAGAAGACAAATTGTCAGTGGGGTTGTTAGAGCACAGCTGAATTATGGCTGGTTTGTGGTTTTTCTTGAATAAAAAGACTTGTTAAACCTGCCTACTGTGGGCTGAAGGAGCAGAGACTCTTATGTGATTGCTCTCTTCAGAGACGGCCGCTTGAGCATGATGGTCTCATTTGCTTTTAAACTTTGCTCTGGG